>NC_141879.1:336019576-336330918 GCF_056163025.1 Triticum urartu | reverse complement strand
ACTAGTGGCACGTATTCACCATAATTTGGAGGAGTTCGATAATAGGTATTGTAATTCTCAAGATAAGTACAATAAGCAATCAGATGACTCTTCTCCTTATAAGTTAATTCAGAGCCATCAGTGTAGTGGGTTTTGTCTACCATCTTCTACACATTCTTTGAACATTCAAAATAAGCTGTCAATGGAAATAAGCTGTCAACTATTTTGAAATAAACAATATAAATTAGTTAATAACTATGTTTGATAACTCACATTGCGGTAGAATCGGAAGCGTATCAACAAGGACCCAA
Organism: Triticum urartu; assembly: GCF_056163025.1. Classification (NCBI taxonomy): domain Eukaryota; kingdom Viridiplantae; phylum Streptophyta; class Magnoliopsida; order Poales; family Poaceae; genus Triticum; species Triticum urartu. The sequence goes on along the minus strand of NC_141879.1, from coordinate 336,330,628 downwards.
ATGTCCATATTGTCTTGCTCGATGTCAGGATCACCAAGATCCATGGTGACAATCATACCCTCATAAAACCATACATTTTGCAAAGTGCTTCCCAATTTTGGCAACCAAAATGGGTTATGCCCTGAGAATTGTACAGATTTACTTCAAAATCGATATCATGATGGGTCCTTAGGTGTATTTTCTTTGTTTGAAAATTTTCATGGTCTTCAAAACCCATCCTCTCCAAGACATAACGTCTTGCATGGCATGGGATAAGCTAGTCGAATTGTAAAATATGAAAATTAGACGTTGAAATAGTTGAAGTCATGCTTAATTACAAAAAAACACTTGTCGTTGTTGCGTACCGTTTCAACATCGAAGGTCTCCTCGAGCTTAATGCTGAAGCGCCGATTTTTGTCCAGCTCAACGAACCTGTCGCACATACCTCGATCGTCGTGGCACCAGCTGCACTCCCCCGGGAGACTGTTGTCGTCCAAGTACGACATTTCCTACGTTCATAATTCAAAGATTAAACTTGTACAGTTAAATATATGTACTAAAAAACCTAAATTAGATCATTATTTTTCGAGAAAATCCAGGCCACTTGATATTTCCTACATATTCTAGCACAAGTCATGCCTGAATTCACGGAAAAATCCGGCATGACCTTTGCTAAAAAAGGCGGCGGCAACGGTGAGGTCGAGAGCGGCGGCGGGCGGCGGCGGTGAGGTTAACAGCGGCCTCGGGCGGCGGTGGTGAGGGCAGGCTCGGGCTCGGGCGGAGGTGACAGAGGAGTAGGGGAACAGTGGGGGGAAGGAGGACTTAGCAAAATTTTGAGCGGGCGGGTGGTTAAGTCGAACTAGCAGTAGCGCACTTCAGGAAACACGCTATAGCTAAAGTAGCTATATCGTGTTTTCAGGAAAAACGCTACTGCTAAGTCTAAGCACGCATCAAAAATATACGTTGTTCATCATTGATCTTTTTGTGTAGAATCTAAATAGTCAACATATTTAAGGTGGTAAACACCTTGTTTGCTTAGCAGTATGGGACTAAACTTAATTAGGTGCAACACTTAGCAGCAGCGAGTTTTGCAGAAACACGCTGCTCCTAAGTACTTTAGCAGCAGCGTGTCCAGGGAAGGGCGCTACTACTATATCTAGCCTGGGGGCAAATCCGTGGCAATTATAGTAGTAGCGCTTGTTTCACCTAGAGCGCTACTCCTATCTAGTTATTAGTAGCGCGGTTCCTTTAAGCTCGCTACTGCTAGTTAGTAGTAGCGCCTGTTTTAAACCGCGCTGCTGCTAAGATTCTGTGTATAACGTTTTCCCTAGTAGTGTTAATACTCTAGATGCATGATGGATAGCGGTTGATATGTGGAGTAATAGTAGTAGATGCAGAATCATTTCGGTCTACTTGTCTCAGACGTGATGCCTGTATACATGATCATGCCTAGATATTCTCATAGTTATTTGATTTTCTATCAATTGCTCGACAGTAATTTGTTCACCCATCGTAATACTTATGCTATCTTGAGAGAAGCCACTAGTGAAACCTATGGCCCCCGGGTCTATTTTCCATCATACAAGTTTCCAATCTATTTTATTTTGGAATCTTTACTTTCAGTCTATATCATAAAAATACCAAAAATACTTCTCTTATTATTATTATCATCTCTATCAGATCTCACTCTTGCAAGTGGTCATGAAGGGATTGACAACCCCTTTATCGTGTTGGTTGTGAGGTTCTTATTTGTTTGTGTAGGTACGAGGTGACTCGCGCGTGGTCTCTGTCGGTGTCAAAACCGGCGGATCTCGGGTAGGGGGTCCCGAATTGTGCGTCTAGGCCGGATGGTAACAGGAGGCAGGGACACGATGTTTTACCCAGGTTCGGGCCCTCTTAATGGAGGTAAAACCCTATGTCCTGCTTGATTGATATTGATGATATGGGTAGTACAAGAGTAGATCTACCATGAGATCAGAGAGGCTAAACCCTACAAGCTAGCCTATGGTATGATTGTATGTTGTGGTTGTTGTCCTACGGACTAAAACCCTTCAGTTTATATAGACACCAGAGAGGGTTAGGGTTACACAAGGTCAGTTACAAAGGAGGAGATATCCATATCCGTATTGCCTAGCTTGCCTTCCACGCCAAGTAGAGTCCCATCCGAACACGAGACGAAGTCTTCAATCTTGTATCTTCATAGTCTAACAGTCCAGCCAATGGAGATAGTCCGGCTGTCTGGAGACCCTCTAATCCATGACTCCCTCAGTAGCCCCTGAACCAGGCTTCAATGACGATGAGTCCGGCGCGCAGTATTGTCTTCGGCATTGCAAGGAGGGTTCCTTCTCCGAATACATCACAGAAGAATTTGAATACGAGGATAATGTCCGACCCTGCAAAATAAGTTCCACATTCCACCGTAGAGAGAATAATATTTTCGCAGATCTAATTTGCTGGCTTGTTTTGGCAGCATGACGTTGCGTCATGGCCCGGTGATTATTCGAACCGTTTCTTTTAACCAGCCACACACATAACGCGAGGCAGTTTTTCGACACGTTTTGTCAAAGCAGAGATCGTGTCCCCTTATTGCGGGATTCTCATCAATACGGGCGTGGGAAACCCAACCACGCCATCAATTGCGGCACTTGGGGGATAAGCGAGTTTTGCTAGGCAAGTGGGGACGCTTAGTTTCATCCGCCCATATAAAGGGATAATGATTCACCTTTCTATCCACGCTTTCTTCCTCCCTTACTCATCCATTTTCGCACACTCGAGCTCTAGCGCCCAAGTCCGCACTTCCCACCTCAACCTTCTCCAATCATGTCCGGAGCAGGAGGCAGGTGGATGGTCTCCTCCGTCACGGAGGGAGACATCAAGAAACTGAGGAGAGTCGGATACCTGCCCGACGACATCGCGCACTGGCTCCCAGATGAGGGGCAGCTCATCCCCACCCCCAGGCCCCATTAGAGGGTAGTATTCCTTACACATTTCCTCCGTGGACTAGGATTCCCTCTCCATCCCTTCATCCGGGGCTCATGTTTTATTACGGCCTGGATTTCCATGATCTGGCCCCGAACTTCATCTTCAACATCTCTGCGTTTATCGTCGTGTGCGAGGCCTTCCTCCGCATCAAGCCCCACTTCGGCTTATGGCTGAAGACCTTCAATGTCAAGCCGAAGGTGGTGGGCGGCCACCAGGCGGAGTGCGGAGGCGCCATGGTGGGCAAGATGCCCAACGTAACATGGCTCGAGGGCTCCTTTGTGGAAACCATAAAGGGGTGGCAATCGGGGTGGTTCTACATCAGCGAGCCGCGCGACCCTGCATGGGCAGCGGCCCCCGAGTTCCGATCTGGCATCCCCACGCGGCTCACCTCCTGGAAAGAGAAGGGCCTGTCCTGGGGTAATTCGAAAGAGCTGACCGGACTCCAAACATGTATTTAAAACATGGTGAACAAGAAGCTCAAGCTTGTCAACATAGTCCAAGTTATGCTCATCCGCCGGATACTCCCGTGCCAACAACGGGAGTTCAACTTGTGGGAGTTCGATCCGGCGCAGCACCGAACTCTGAACAGGCTCTTCGACACGACTCATGAAGACGCCTGGAGGGTGCTGTTCAAAAGTGCCGAGGTCCTCCCCCCTATTACTGAGGATCACGGATTCAGCGCAAAGCGCCAAGCCAGTGCGGTAAGCTGCTTTACCTTTCACAGGATACTTATTTTTTATATAGATTGACTCTATGCAGGATCTAAACTCCCGTACCTTTGACAGGACTGGCAGAAGATGGCCGGACAGATCGACTGTCCGGCTCCTTTGCCCGAAGGCCCCGCAGACGCTCTTCTAGCGAAGATGTTGACTCCGGCCCCTTATACGGTGTCGGATAAGACCAAGAAGGCCAAGGGAACCCGAAAGAGTTCCCGACGCCAGGCGTCGTCGGACTCACTGTCCGATGGCTCTGCGGTGCACTCTTCCCCCGAAGATGAGGAAGAAGAAGAAGAAGATGCTCCCCCACCGACTGGGGGAGACAAGAAAAGGAAGGCCGCCCCAACTGGGGAGGCCGAAGGGTCCAAGAAGGGAAGGACTCTCCTTCCAGACAGTTCCACCACTGCTGACGAAGGCGAAAGCGAGTGGTTGCCCAGGGTCAAACCCCCGGGGAGATTGTAAGTATTCGGATACCAGAGTAACTCATAGGATTCCTTTGTCGCACTGCTTTCCCTAACGCCGAATGCAATTATGCAGGCCGCCACGAGCCAGTATCGATGTATCATCGGACGGCTCCTTGGGCTTCTCGGACATGGATAGCGATCCAGTCCCGACCGCCACCTCCCATCATCCCGCCGACGACGCCGAGGTGTTGTCCCAAGAGGCACCAGATCGAGGGGAGACAGTCCCGGAGGTGCCTCAAGGCGACCTTCTGGACTCCGGGAGCCGAGGGGACGGGGCCCCTGAGAGCTCCGAGTTCGGCCCTCAGCCGAACACCGCGCTGGAACCTCTAGCGGTTCCAGGCTCGGGCAGGCGGCCTCCTTCTAAGAGGGGCAAGACGCCTGTGCCGGTGACCTCTATCCATCCAGAGGCGCCGAACAATCTACTGGAAGCGCTGAGCACCGCACTATCAGGAGTGCGGTGATCCAGAAGGTTCAGTCCGCCAAGAGCGGATTGACTGAAGCCTGTGCCAGCCTTCTAACAGGCTTCGAGGTAAGTGTTTTAAAGTGTAGTAGAAATATTACCGCATAGACAATAGCCCCTGATGCTTTGTTCGGTGTTCACAAATAAAAGCCGAACAGAGGATCAAATAATATCGCAGGAGTCTAATATAAGTGTGTCAATATGCATATGCAGGCTTCGCTGCTGGCATCCGCCGCACTAACTGGGAGGTCGCCGTACTGAAGTAGGACCTCGAGGGGTCCAGGAAAGAGCTCGGCCTTGCCAAGAGGCAGCTCGAGGAGAACAAGGGTAAGTAATACCCTGTCTTATGTATATATAATAGAGGACGCGATTGCAAAATGATAGGATCATTGTATGTTTGCCAGGGGCCACGACCGAGGTGGCGACCCTGAAGCAAGCGCTAACCAAGGCCGAAGATAAAGCGGCCAAGGAGCGCAACGAGTGAGAGAAGCACGAGGCTCGGGTGGGCGAGGTGCAGCAAGAGATCCAGGCTCTTGTGGCGAAGCACGAGGCGTTGGAGCTTGACTCCAAGACGCGGGCGTCTGAGCTTGCCGCGGCCCTCGAGAGTGTAAAAAGTGCCAAGGCCGAAGCCCAAAAGGCCCTCCAAGAGATCGACGCAATGAAGAAGATAGCGGCGGGTAAGGCTTTCTATATGCAAAGCAAGCATGTAAAAGTAAATTACCGATTACCTACCCGGATCTAGAGCTCTTCAGGAGCATTTGCAGATTTGCCCCGCAGTGTGTCCAATGCCGCACAATTTTACCAGGCCAAGGATGGAAGCTCGACGGAGAAGCTGTTCTGGTCTCAGTATGCTGAGGCCGAACATTCGGTGCCAATGAGCGACCAGCTGAAGCAGATGGTCGAGCTACATAAGGTGGTCGATCAGGCCATGAAGAGCTTTATAGTCCGGCTGTGGCCTGGCGATGCCCTTCCGAACATCTTCTTCGCCCTGGTGAGGCGGCTTGTGGATGCCTGCCCGCGGCTGGAGGTCGTCAAGCGATCTGTCTGCATTGTAGGTGCACGCCGGGCTTTCGCCCGTGTGAAATTGCAGTGGGTCAAGCTAGACGCCGTGAAGCTGATCAAGGAGGGGCCGCCAGAGGGCAAGGAGCACCGCCACCCCGAGATGTACTATGAGGGTGTTCTGCCGGGTGCCCGTCTCATCGCGGACGAGTGTTCAAAAGATATAATATTTGAATGAGACTTGCTCGTTTTATCCTGTATGTATGAAAACTTGTTTCATATGCGCTATGCAACGCTTGTGTGAATTTAAAATATTACCTTCTGTTTGGCCGTTTATCCAATTTGAGAGATGGCTAGTCCTCGGCTTCTGCCCCCATGCCACGAGTGCTAGGGTGTTCGGGATAAACCTGAGCACTCTTGTTCCCATATTTGGGTCCTTCGAGGGAGGTGCTCAGCACAATGAACAAGGCAACCTGACTAATAATGCTTTATCACTCTCACTTAGCCATAGAATTCTATAATTTTAAATTTCGGCGAAGCCCGTGGTATTCGGAAGGCCGAATTCGGGGCGCGATACACGCTTGTAAGCCGGACAGGGCCGGCCCCTCGCCCTAAGCGGCATAAGTCTTTAGGGACTCGAAAAACCTCGCCGAACAGCGACCAGTCTCTCGCCTTATCATGACAGTCAGTTTTAGCTTTCTCTACTGAGGAGCTAAGCCCGACAGAACCGGGGAACAATCGCAGTAGTTCTCCTAGCGCTACCTTAGCCGATAGAGCGGAACGTAAGGTACCAAAACATAGGAGCCGGGCAAACCCAACATTTGACCAAAGACATGATTCGGAGCTGATGCATATAATGCTATAAGTTTGGGGTGCCGCACTTGTGAAAGTGTTCGGACTTTTCACACCGTATTGTGGGGTACGTAAGCCCCTAGTGTATTGGCCGTACCATAGTGTACGGTTGCAAGGCGTCATTAATGAACACACACACACACACACACACATATATACATACACATATGTCGTAATGTCATGCATTGTTTATTAAAAAATTGCGTTAAAGCAGAGTGATACAGATAGTGTGATAAGCAAAGAGTAGGACTATGTCCCTTCCAAGGGCAAGCTGAGGAATGATATTAAATTGAATATTTCACTCGTTACTGTAATCAACCTGGGAATTCCGTGGTATAACGTAGCTGTCTGCCTCCTTGGTTGCTGCATCATGTGTTCGGCAATAGTGCTGCCGGACAGTGTTTCCAGAGATTAAGGTCCTGAAAGAAAAAGAAAAATAACTGAACGGGAAGCCCCTAGTGTGGTTTAGGCCGCGTCTTGGGGCGTGCCGCAGTTGTGCCCCCCTCCCCACATGTGCCCATGGTATTTTTAATGCGTAATTATGTACGCGCGGCACGAGTTTCGCCGCTGGGCTGGGATTGGGGTGGCCGCCGTATTGCTACGCGAGCTCAGATCACGCCAGGCGGTCTATTTGCCGATTGCCCCGAGCGCGCTTGAGGGTGTTCGGGCTGTGAAGCGCCGAACTGGTTGATTGCCTTGAGAGGCTGCTTTGCGTTTCTACTGCGAGGGCTGCAGTGTGATCCTCTGTTTGGAGAGAGCGCTCTATGTTTCCATTGACTGTAATAACTCCACGGGGTCCTGGCATCTTGAGCTTGAGGTATGCATAATGCGGAACCACATTGAATCTAGCAAATGCGGTTCGCCCGAGCAGCGCGTGATAATCACTGCGGAACGGGACTATATCAAAGATTAAATCTTCGCTTCGGAAGTTATCCGGGTATCCGAAGACCACTTCCAGTGTAATTGAGCCTGTACAATGGGCATCTACACCTGGAATGACGCCCTTAAAGGTCGTTTTTGTGGGTTTGATCCTTGAGGGGTCTATACCCATTTTGCGCACTGTGTCCTGATAAAGAAGGTTCAGGCTGCTGCCGCTGCCCATAAGGACTCGAGTGAGGTGAAATCCGTCGATGACTGGGTCTAGGACCAGTGCGGCGAATCTGCCATGACGGATACTAGTGGGGTGGTCCCTGCGATCGATGGTAATTGGACAGGAGGACCAAGGGTTGAACTTTGGGCGCTGGCTCCAACGCATATTCGTCCCTGAGCGCACGCTTCCGCTCCCTCTTGGGTATGTGGGTTGCGTATATCATGTTCACCATCCGCACTTGCGGGGGAAACCTCTTCTGTCCTCCAGTGTGCGGCTGCCAGGGCTCCTCCTCGTCATCGCTATGCGGCCCCTTTGTCCTTGTTTTCAGCAATTAACTTGCCGGCCTGCTTGAACACCCAACAATCCCTGTTGGTATGATTGGCTGGCTTATATGGGGTGCCGTGTATTGGGCACGAACGATCGAGTATACGGTCCAAGCTGGATGGACCCGACATACTTTTTTTGAATGGCTTTTTCCGCTGACCGGGTTTAGAGCCTTTGAATCCGGCATTGACTGCCGTATCCTCAGTATTTTCGCTGTTAACGCGGCGCTTATGCTTGTTGCAACGTGACCTGCTATTGCCGTCCTTGGTATCTGAGGTACCATGGTTCTTTGATATGTTATTACTGCGAGCCACCCAGCTGTCTTCTCCCGCACAAAAGCGGGTCATGAGCGTCGTGAGAGCTGCCATAGATTTCGGCTTTTCCTGACCAAGGTGCCGGGCTAGCCACTCGTCTCGGATGTTGTGCCTGAAAGCCGCTAAGGCCTCCGCATCCGGACAGTCGACGATTTGATTTTTCTTTGTAAGGAACCAAGTCCAGAATTGCCTGGCCGACTCTTCTGGCTGCTGAATTATGTGGCTCAAATCATCGGCGTCTGGTGGTCGCACATAAGTGCCCTGAAAGTTGTCGAGGAATGCGCCTTCTAGATCTTCCCAATAGCTAATGGAGTCCGCTGGCAAGCTGTTAAGCCAATGCCGCACTGGTCCTTTGAGCTTTAGTGGGAGGTATTTGATGGCATGTAAGTCATCGACGCGGGCCATGTGGATGTGGAGGAAGTCCTCAATCCATACTACAGGATCTGTTGTGCCGTCGTATGATTCAATATTTACAGGTTTGAAACCTTTTGGGAATTGATGTTCCATTACTTCGTCTGTGAAGCATAAGGGGTGTGCGGCGCCTCTGTATTGGGCTATATCGCGACGCAGCTTGAATGGGTCTTGCCCGCTGTGTTCGGCCCGGCCGAATTTACTTTTACTGTATCCGGCGTGACGTTTGTTGTCTCGCAGAGTGGTGCGCCCTCGTGATCCATAGATCGATCTTGAATGCTTTGCCTTGTCCTCCAATATGTCTCATAGGTCTGCCGTATCTCCCCATGCCTTTTTATTTGAATGGCGTTGGGGTGGAGGCTGAGCTTTTGGCTGGAATGCCTCTCTATCGTAGCCACGAGGTGGCCGATCAGCCGTATCATACGCTTCTTCCTCCAGTCGGGGTAGTAACCTTTGCCTTGGGTAACTCTTGGAGGGGCGCTCGAGTTTATATTCCTCGGCCGTGAGGACTTCAGTCCATTTGTCAGCTAGCAGATCTTGATCAACTTGAAGCTGCTGCTGCTTTTTCTTCACGCTATTTGCTATGGCCATAAGCCGGCGCTTGAAGTGCTCTTGTTCGACGGGATCCTCTGGTACGGCGAATTCATCGTCGCCGAGGCTTTCCTCGTCTTCAGAGGGGGGCATGTGATTGTCATCCTCCTCCTCTCCGTCTGCCGCTCTCTCAGGAGAGCTGGCTCCTCCATCCTCCTGCTCTAAATCTTGCTGGAGGGGTTTGTTGTTGTCTTCGGCACTATCCGGAGTGTTATTATCTCCTGTGCCGGTATCACCACTTTTGCTTTGGCGGGACTTAGAGCGGTGCCGCTGACGTCGGCGTTTGGGTTGCTTCTTGGAAGGGTCATCCTCCGCTATCCCGTCGCCATTGCCTTCTTTGGGTGTATCCACCATGTATATGTCATATGACGAGGTGGATTTCCAGTTCCCTATAGGTGCTGGTTCATGTTCGTCTCCTACATCGTCGTCCATACCGTCGATGTCTTCGGAGTCGAAGTCGAGCATGTCAGTTAAATCATCGACAGTGGCTACGAAGTGGGTGGTGGGTGGGCGTCGAATTTCTTCGTTGTCCGCATCCCAATCCTATTGGCCATAATCCGGCCAGGGCTTTCCTGACAAAGAGAGATACCTTAGTGAATTCAGAATGTCGCCGAAGGGCGAGTGCTGAAACATATCCGCGGCGGTGAATTCCATGATCGGCGCCCAATCGGATTCAATTGGCAGGGGCGCGGATGGTTCGGAGTCCGAAAAAGAGTACGACACCTTGGAGTCACGGGCTGCGCAGAGGGTTAGGCTGGTGTTTGGCTCGATCGCCGTTGAGACTGCAGCCCCTGAGGTGGTGTCTAACCACCCGTCCTCGACTGGCGCAGTTGGCTCCGAGCTAAGGGTCAGAGCTGATGTGGGCGCAGCCTCTGGGGTACTGTTCGGCGGCAGAGCTAGGTCATACCCATCGTGACAGTGCGGCGTGCCCGGCTGTGGCTCGAATCCGTCGAAGATCAAGTCTCCGCGGATGTAGGCCATGTAGTTCAAACTTCCAAATCTGACCTGATGGCCAGGGGCGTAGCTTTCAATCTGCTCCAGATGGCCAAGCGAACTAGCCCGCAGTGCAAAGCCGCCGAATACGAAGATCTGTCCGGGGAGAAAAGTCTCACCCTGGACCGCCTCGCTATCGATGATAGTAGGAGCCATCAAGCCTAACGGCGATGACACAGAGGAACTCTTAATGAAAGCACCAATGTCGGTGTCAAAACTGGCGGATCTCGGGTAGGGGGTCCCGAACTGTGCGTCTAGGCCAGATGGTAACAGGAGGCAGGGGACACGATGTTTTACCCAGGTTCGGGCCCTCTTGATGGAGGTAAAACCCTACGTCCTGCTTGATTGATATTGATGATATGGGTAGATCTACCACGAGCTCAGAGAGGCTTAACCCTACAAGCTAGCCTATGGTATGATTGTATGTTGTGGTTGTTGTCCTACGGACTAAAACCCTTCGGTTTATATAGACACACCGGAGAGGGTTAGGGTTACACAAGGTCGGTTACAAAGGAGGAGATATCCATATCCGTATTGCCTAGCTTGCCTTCCACACCAAGTAGAGTCCCATCCGGACACGAGACGAAGTCTTCAATCTTGTATCTTCATAGTCTAACAGTCCAGCCAATGGAGATAGCCTGGCTGTCCGGAGACCCCCTAATCTAGGACTCCCTCAGTCTCCTACTAGATTGATACCTTGGTTCTGAAAAACTGAGGGAAATACTTATGCTGCTTTACTGCACCACCCTTTCCTCTTCAAGGGAAAACCAACGCAGTGCTCAAGAGGTATCAGCCCACCTGGTGGGCCCCCTGTAACGCCCCGAGACTGATGTGCCAGGTGCCTTCCAGGGTTTCCGGGTTTCGGTGTGTGTTTTGTTTCATCTGTTGCATTCATCTTTGCATCGTGTGCATTGCATAATGTCATCATGCCATCATGTCATTTCTTTTTCTGAACTCAACTAAATAATTTGCATAGATCGTTGATCTATTTAAGCCGAGGGAATTCACATGGTGATTCTCTTTATAACATATCCTCCAGATATTAGGGAGCTATATTAAATATTCCTTTATTTTGGAATTCACCTCAACACACTTGCAAAATAATTCCCCATGCCTTTGTCCCATGCATCATCTCCTTCTCCTTTCCTTCTAGTTCTTTCTTCTTCAAGTACCACTTTCCCCTTCTCAATTAATGTTCATTCTTTTCCTATAAATTCTCGACCATGCCTTCAACCTCTCTGTCAAATTTCAGACCCTTTGGAGTTGTTTTGGTTAGGTTCAAAAATGCCTCAAGTTTGAATCATATTTAAACTTGTTTTATTTTTCTACCTCTAAATATATCCAAGGCAATTTTATCAAATAGAGTTTAGTCCCCGAGATTGAGGATATTTTTATATCTGAAAAACTCCTCTTCTAGTCCCTAGCCTTTTTCTTTTATAGAAACTGTTTATTTAATTAAACAGAGAGTGTAGAGAGGAGAGAACGCTGCCCAGCTGGGCCTCACAAACATCCAGCACCGACCCACCTACTTCCTAACCCTAGGCCCAGCGAACCAACCTCCCTCTCCTCACGATCTCCTCTCCCCTCGCGCCGCCAGAGAGACCCGCAGCCCGATTCCCCTCTCCCTCTCGATCCCCAGCGCCGCCATCTCTCCCTCGTCGCCTCCTCTCGACCCCTCCTTCTCCTAGCGCCGCAACTTACGCGCTGCACCCCCCTTCATTCCCTCGCAGCCTCACTCCTCCCTCGATGCCCATCCAGCGCCGCCGCCCGCTCCTCCCTCGACCCTGCCGGGATCGCGCTCTGCTGAGCAGCTCCATCACCCGCGCCTCATCCCGTCCCCTCTGCCTCCGCCCGATGCCTCACTGCTGCCTCCTTGCCAAGCTCCCTCGCAGGCTCCTCCTTCGTCGCTGAACCCTGCTTCTCCACCAAGTCTCGCTCCTCCTGCCTCGGCCTCGAGCACGAGTAACGAGCGCCTCCATCCCTCCTCGGTCGTCCGAGCATCCCTGACGCGGGTCCTCGTCCGCGGCACCCCGGAGATACGCACCCGAGGCCTCTTCCTCGACCTCGCATCCCTCCTCTGCGCATCCTTCCCGACGGCAGGGCCTCGTCCCTGCATCCAGATGCGCGAAGCTCGTCGCCGTCCTCGCCCTGTGAGCTCACCACCGCATCGCTGCCTTGCTGCAGTTGTTGCTTCATCGTCCCGTTCTGCTGCCTCCCGCGTCCGGTCGCCGCCGATGCCCACGACCAGCGATGTGCCTCTGCTCGTGGATGCCGCTGCTAGTGCCCGCACGTTGCTGCTGCCTCGCCGCCACCTCCCATCGTTGACCGCCAAGACCGGTCTGTGCTGCCACGTTTTGGTTTCACCAAATTCCGTCAAGCCGGCCGTGTACGTCTACCATCGCCGTGGGTTTCATCAAGTTCGACTATGGCATGAGGATATGTACAACTACTAGGTTCGCTGAGTACGACTACTCACGGGATCCGTCAAGTTCATCTACGTGCATGTACGACTACTCATCCGGGATGCGTCGAGCTCCTCTCAGAACGAACGGGAACGACTACGTGGCCGAAGACCCGTGTACAACTACCGTTGAACGTGGATTCGTCAAGTTCCTTGATGACCATGTACCACCACTGCCTCGCAAACAAAAACGACTAATTCCTCATTGAGATGTGTACCTCTACTTCCACTACCGTCGCGAGAACGTCTACTTCCTCTACGCCGACATGATCTGTTCCAAAATTGCACGCTTCAAAGGTATAATCACCGAGACGACACCCGTGAATGAATGTTGCGTGTTGTATGAAATGCTCGCGTTTGCACCGTGCCCGACATGTTTCTTGCATGTTACCCGTTGCCATACCGTCGTCTCGTGGGACACTCGGTTACCGAGATCACCCCACCATCTCTAGTTATTCTGCTCCCGCCACACCACCTTTTGCACCGGTATCTCCGTGAGCTACTGGAACCGATCATTTTCGGATTCGTTGCCGTGGCACCCCTTTCATTTCTGCCATGGTGAAAAATGCTTCATAATGCTGTTGTCAACATTTAATAAGAATTGCATAAACTTGCACATGTCATCTGCATCATGATAACAACAATTAAAATGCTTAAATTGTTGTTGCATTAAATTGCTAATGCATATGGGGATCTACCGGATTTGTTGTTTGTTATATCCGGCCCCATTTAAATTGTTTAAATGGTATAGTTTTGTTATGCTTCACCTCTTGCCGTGTTAACCAACATTTAATATTGTTGAGTACCTAACCGAGAGTGAACTAAATAATTGATGTGGTGTTCCGTCAATATGCAACTCGTTGCATATTGAGCTCCACTTAACTTGTAGTTTTGTTTGTGCCCTTTGCCATGCCATGCATATTTAAACTGGACATGCATCATACTTGTTTGCGCATCATGCCATGCTTATGTGATGGTTGTTTACTATGTTGTTTGCTTCTTTCCGGTGTTGCTTCTTCGGGTTAGTTCCGATAACGTCGTGTTTGTGAGGACCCATTCGACTACGTCCGTTTGTCTTCTTCATGGACTCGTTCTTCTTCCTTGCGGGATTTCAGGCAAGATGATCATACCCTTGAAATCACTTCTATCTTTGCTTGCTAGATGCTCGCTCTTTTGCCATGCCTATGTTGCGATACCTACCACTTGCTTATCATGACTCCCATATTGTTGAACCTAGCCTCTAACCCACCTTGTCCTAGCAAACCGTTGTTTGGCTATGTTCTGCTTTGCTCAGCCCCTCTTATAGCTTTGTTAGTTGCAGGTGAAGATCGAAGTTTGTTCCTTGTTGGAACATGGAGATGTTGTTCCTTGTTGGAACATGTTTACTTGTTGGGATATCACAATATCTATTATTTAATTAATGCATCTATATACTTGGTAAAGGGTGGAAGGCTCGGCCTTATGCTGGTGTTTTATTCCACTCTTGCCGCCCTAGTTTCCGTCATATCGGTGTTATGTTCCCGGATTTTGCATTCCTTACGCGGTTGGGTTATAATGGGAACCCCTTGACAGTTTGCCTTGAATAAAACTCCTCCAGCAATGCCCAACATTGGTTTTACCATTCGCCACCTAGCCTTTTCTTTCCCTTGGGTTCTGCAGACTCAAGGGTCATCATTATTTTAACCCCCCGGGCCAGTGCTCCTCTGAGTGTAGGTCCAAACTAGAGCCCTATGCAGCGCCCCCTCGGGGAAACTCAAGGTTTGGTTTTAGTTGTATGGAGAGCTCATCTGAGTGTGCCCTGAGAACTAGATATGTGTAGCTCCTATCGGGATTTGTCGGCACATTCGGGCGGTGTTGCTGGACTTGTTTTACCATTGTCGAGGATGTCTTGTAACCTGGATGCCGAGCCTGATCGGATTGTCTTGGGAGAAGGAATATCCTTCGTTGACCGTGAGAGCTTGTGATGGGCTAAGTTGGGACACCCCTGCAGGGTTTTGAACTTTCGAAAGTCGTGCCTGCGGTTAAGGGCAGATGGGAATTTGTTAATGTCCGGTTGTAGAAAACCTGATGTTGACCTTAATTAAAATACATCAACCGCGTGTGTTACCGTGATGGTCTCTTCTCGGCGAGGTCCGGGAAGTGAACACGGTGTTGGAGTAATGCTTGACGTAGGTTGTTCTAGGATCTCTTCTTGATCATAGTTTTATCGACCGTGCCTTGCCTTCTCTTCTTGCTCTATTTGCGTATGTTAGCCACCAAACATGCTAGTCGCTTGCTGCAGCTCCACCTCATACCTTTTACCTTACCCATAAGCTTAAATAGTCTTGATCGCGAGGGTGTGAGATTGCTGAGTCCCCGTGACTCACATATACTTCCAAAACCACCTTGCAGGTGCCGTTGAACCGTGCAGATGACGCAACCAAGCTCAAGGAGGAGCTTGATGAAGACCTTGTCCTTTGTGTTGTTTCGTTCCAGTTGATCAGTAGTGGAGCCCAGTTGGGGTCGATCGGGGATCTGTGTAGCATTTGGGGTAGTCTTCTTTTATTTTGGTTCCGTAGTCGTACCTTGATTGTATCTGGTTGATGTAATGCTTTATTCATGTATTTGTGTGAAGTGGCGATTGTAAGCCAACTATGTATCTTTTTCCTTATTGTATTACATGGGTTGTTTGCGAAGATTACCTCACTTGCGACATTTCTTTCAATGCGGATATGCCTCTAAGTCGTGCTTCGACACGTGGGAGATATAGCCGCATCGAGGGCGTTACACCCCCTCTGGTAGTTATTTGCTCCGATAATTCTTAAATATTCCATAAATAATCTCCATAAAGTTTTAGCTTGTGTTTATTTGTGCAGAATAGGTAGCCTGACGTAGGTTTTCTAGGTCCAGATTTCCAGCTGCCGGAATTCTCCCTCTTGGTGTGTACCTTGCAAATTATGATAGAAAAGGCATTAGAATTACTCCAAAAAGTATTATTATGGATAAAAACATCATAAATAACAGTAAGAAACATGATGCAAAATGGACATATCCACTCCCCCAAGCTTAGACCTCGCTTGTCCTCAAGCGAAAACTTAAATCGAAAAACATGTCCATATGCTTTGAGAGAGAGGTGTTGATAAAAACAAAATACGAACATAGAAGCATCATGTTGATTATTATAACAACAACAAAATTAAACATAGGACTATTATAATAGAACTTTCATCATATACTTGTCGTGCATAAGTAATAGTTCATCACACAATCGAAGTATAAAACAAAAACTCTATTAGAAACCAACAAACTATGTTCTCAGTCAACTTTGCAACTACCATTCATCATCTTTTCACGAAGGGTCACATGTTGGAGCCTTTAGGCAAGTCCACATACTCAACCATCATATAGTCTTCTATGATTGCTAACACTCACTGTGTACACATGAGAAGAACGTTTCAACCGGACACATAGAAAGATAGGGGCTTATGGTTTCGACTCCCAATGTACTCACCTCAAGGGTGATGTCAATAATAATAACTCATGCCACCCATATTTAACCTGACATATGTGCCTAGATCTTTCCTCACCACATGATGCTTGCCAAAGGAGAAAAATAAAAGGAATAGAGAGAAAAACTTTGACTCTTGCATAAAAGTAAAAGGTAGGCCCTTCGCAGAGGGACACAGAGGTTGCCATGCGCGTATTTGTTTGTATGCTCAATCCCTTAGTGCAAAAGAATGTCACGTTACATTTCCCCTTGTGATAGCGACCTTTATTATGCAGTCTGTCGCTTTTATTCTTCACCATCACAAGTTCATGCAACGCTCAATTTTCTCATACACTAAATGATCTCACACTTTTAGAAGCAATTTTTATTGCCTTTTTGCACCGATGACAACTTACTTGGGGGATCTTGCTCAATCCCTAGGTAGGTATGGTGGACTCTTGAAAATGAGATTTGGGTTTAAGGGTTTTTGAATGCACAAGAAGTATTTCTACTTAGTGCGGAATTTTTGGCTAGCAAAGATAGGGGCAAGCACCACATGTTAAAGGATCTATGACAATATTACTTATATGTAAATATGAACAAACATAAATCATTAAGTTATCTTCCTTGTCCAACGCCAACAATTTTGGCATATAATATTTTGATGAGGGCTCACAATCACAAATGATTTCTAGGATAGTATATTTATATGTGAATCTTCTCTTCCCTTATTAATTCTTTCATGAGTTGCATCATTGAGTAACTCTATGTTTGTCAATCTCTAATAAAATTTTCTACTTATACTTTTCCTTATGTGGTGCCACCACCTACAATAGGATTAGTATATGATATTATTGATTTATTTCCTTGCTGTTTTCTTTCTTTATTTCTTTTTTTTATTTGCAACATGAAAGTAAAGAAAGCAGAAACTCAAACTAAACTTTTATTATATAACTTGCACACGGTTGCAAGGACAGATCATTAAGCAAACTCTCAACAAAGAAAGTATCGAACTAAACTTTTATTCATCTAAAGAAAAAGATCAAACTAAAATAAGTTAAAGCAAAAAGATACTGGGTTGATATGGTACTGGGGCACCTCCCCCAAGCTTGGCAAAAGCCAAGGGAGTGCCCATACCCGATACTTAATTCTCCTTTGGTGGTGAAGAATAAGATGGTGGTGATGAAGTGATCCTATCCTTATGGATCAAGAGATTCTCCAATCGACGGATGACGCTCCGGAGGTGGGTGATGTGCTCTTGATGCAAAATATTTTCACGAGTGAGATACTTATTTTGTATGCGAACTATTTCAATGATGCAAAAGGTTTCAATCTCAGCTGGATTAAGATGAGTAAGGTAAGGTTTAAGGATATCCTCCTCCTCCTCCTCCTCCTCCTCCTCAGCTTGCAGTGCTTGTTTGAAGACCGGAGGCTGATCTACGGTAACCTCCTTTCTCTCATATCCTCCGACAGCTTTCGCGGGCTCTTCTCTTTTCAGCTCAATCTTCATCAGCCAAGAATCCTCTTCCACGTTGTTGGAGGAAGAAGACGACATGATGCCTGGCTCAACAGATCTGACAGAAAACAGCAAGAAAAGAGAACAAATGATTTCTCCGCGATACGGTGATCAATAGGTTCGGGAAGTATATATAGATTTTTTTATCTTAGGGGACAAGCAAACTGTAGAAAAACGGAGTCCGGACTCTGTTTTTCCACCATGGGACGCTTCCTGGAAGTTTCTTTATTTCCAATTTTTTTAAATATTCCAAAACTGATAAAAAATATTTCTGCAGATTTTTCGGAGTCCGCTTACTTACCGTATCATGTACCTCCTTATTTTCACGATTCTGGAGTGTTCCGGAAGGACTGTTTTATGTGTTCCTCAAGTGTCAAAGTTTGGATAATATTACTTTCAACATTAATGGGCGTACCTGAGATATAATGTTTTATTCGTTGCCCATTGACAACCTTCGGGTTAGTACCTTCTGAATTATTTATTTTGATGGCTCCAAACCGATAAACCTCCTCGATGACATGTGGGCCTTCCCATTTTGAGAGGAGTTTTCCGGCAAAGAATCTAAAATGAGAGTTGTGCAACAGAACATATTCTCCGACTTTAAACTCAGGCTTCTCGATTCTTTTGTCATGCCATCTTTTAACTTTTTCTTTGAATAATTTTGCATTTTCATAAGCTTGGGTTCTCCATTCAACTAGAGAGCTAATATCAAATAACCTCTTTTCAAAAGCAAGTTTGAAGTCATAATTGAGTTCTTTTATTGCCCAAAATGCTTTATGTTCTAACTCAAGAGGCAAATGACAAGCTTTTCCATAAACCATTTTATAAGGAGACATACCCATAGGATTTTTATATGTTCTTCTATAAGCCCAAAGTGCATCATCTAATTTCATAGACAAATTCTTCTCGGACCTATTGACAGTCTTCTGCAAAATTAATTTTATTACTCTATTGCTAAGTTCAACTTAACCACTAGACTGAGGGCGATATGGTGATGCAATTCTATGGTTAAAATAATACTTGGCAAGCATTTTACAGAAAGCACCATGAATAAAGTGTGAACCACCATCAGTCATTAAATATCTAGGGACTCCAAACCTTGGGAAAATAACCTCCTTAATCATTTTAATAGAGGTGTTGTGATCAGCACTACTGGTTGGAATAGCCTCTACCCATTTAGTAACATAATCAACAACAACCAAAATATGTGTATACCCACTAGAGGAAGGAAAAGGCCCTATATAATCAAATCCCCAAACATCAAATGGTTCAACAACAAGTGAATAGTTTATAGTCATTTCTTGAAACTTACCGATATTACCTATTATTTGACATTAATCACAAGATAAGACGAACTTACGGGCATCCTTGAAGAGAGTAGGCCAATAAAATCTAGACTGCAATACCTTATGAGCAGTTCTATCTCTAGCATGATGCCCTCCATAAGCTTTGGAGTGACATTTCCGTAGGATTTGTCCCTGTTCATGCTCAGGTACACAATGTCTAATACCATCTACTCCTTCTTTATAAAGGTGTGGGTCATCCCAAAAGTAATGTCTTAAATCATAGAAGATCTTTTTTCTTTCGTTGGTATGTAAAGCTAGGTGGTAAATATTTAGCAATACTGTAAGTACCATAGTCAGCATACCAAGGAGTACTATGAGAAACATTTGTTGCAGCTAACTGCTCATCAGGAAAACTATCATCAATAGGTAGTGGTTCATCAAGAACATTTTCAAGCCTAGATAGATTATCAGCTACTGGGTTCTCATCTCATTTTCTATCAATGATATGCAAATAAAATTCTTGTAATAAGAGAACCCATCGAATAAGTCTAGGTTTAGCATCTTTCTTTTCCATAAGATATTTAATAGCAGCATGGTCTGTGTGAACAGTAACATTGGAATCAACAATATAAGGTCTAAATTTATCACAAGCAAACACCACCTCTAGGAATTCTTTTTCGGTAGTAGCATAATTTCTTTAAGCACTATCTAGAGTTTTACTAGCATAATGAATTACATTAAGTTTCTTATCAACTCTTTGTCCTAGAATAACACCAACATCATAATCACTAGCATCACACATAATTTCAAAAGGCAAGTTCCAATCAGGTGGTTGAACAACAGGTGCAGAAATTAAGGCTTTCTTGAGTGTTTCAAAGGCTTCTAAACAATCATCATCAAAAACAAAAAGGGAATATCCTTTTGCAAGAGACTAGTGAGAGGCCTAGAAATTTTAGAGAAGTCTTTGATAAATCTCCTATAGAAACTAGCATGACCTAAGAAACTACAAATACCTTTTATATCTTTAGGACATGGCAATTTCTCAATTGCATCAACCTTAGCTTTATCCACTTCAATAACTCTTTTAAAATTTTTATGACCCAAGACAATGCCTTCATTAACCATAAAGTGGCACTTCTCCCAATTCAAGACAAGATTTGTTTGTTCACATCTCTACAAAACTCGATCAAGATTGCTTAAACAATCATCAAAAGACTTCCCATAAACAAAAAAGTCATCCATGAAAACCTCAACAATCTTTTCACAAAAGTCAAAGAATATAGCAGTCATACATCTTTGAAAGGTAGTAGGTGCATTACATAAACCGAATGGCATACGTCTATAAGCATAGGTTCGAAAAGGACAAGTAAACGTGGTCTTTTCTTGATCAGGTTGAGAAACAGGTATTTGTGAAAAACAAGAATATCCATCAAGGAAGCAAATTTATGTGTGCTTAGATAATCTTTCAAGCATTTGATCAATAAAAGGCAAAAGGTAATGATCTTTTCTAGTTGCTTTGTTTAATTTTCTAAAATCAATTACCATTCTATAGCCTGTAACAATTCTTTGTGGAATAAGTTCATTCTTATCATTAGGAACAACAGTTATACCTCCTTTCTTAGGGACACAATGAACAGGACTTACCCATCTACTATCAGCTATAGGATAGACTATACTTGCTTCTAGAAGTTTTAAGATTTCCGTTCTTACCACTTCTTTCATCTTCGGGTTTAATCGACGTTGGTGATCAACAACGGGTTTAGCATCAGGTTCCGTAGTACTCCAGGAGACCTCAGAGGAAAGGATGGATTGGAAATCCAACGCATCTTAATAAAAAGGACACAAAGCACACTCGCTTCCCTTCTGAAGGATTAGGGAAATTTTCCGCCAAGGCTTCACTATTAAAGGAGGTTAATCCCACCCGAATGGGGACTAGATCCGTGGGGGGGGGATATCCCTGCATCTGGAGCTTGGTCAGTTGGGTGTGGGATACATAACAACTCTCCCAATCAGCTTTTTGCGAACCATGGGGGCAGGCAGAAGAACTAGGAGCGCTGGCCCTGTTTGCGTGGTTTCTTGTGACAAGCTCTATGGATATTCTACGTGGTGTGCAACGGCATCTGCGATTCAATCTCCTTAAATAGATGCCTTCCTTACACGGCCCGGGTGTTATGTGTAAAAATGCTTGGACCCTTCGTATTCGTCTGACATGTGGGAGCTGGAGCGGCGATGGCGCAGAAGCCGAAAGATATAACATTTAATGTAGAGCCGAAGACCGAAGACCGAAGATGTAGATCCGAATACAGTCCTTTGGTTCAGATGCTTGGAGATCTGTGGAGGAGGAACCCGCCTTACAATGCCGAAGACAGTTTGCGAGCCAGACACATCGTCATTAAAGACTGGTTCGGGGGCTACTCAGGGAGTCCTGGATTACGGGGTCCTCGGGCTGCCGGGCTATGCAATGTGGGCCAGACTAATGGGCCGTGAAGATACAAGATAGAAGACTTTCCTCGGTGTCTGGATGGGAATCTACTTTGCGTGGAAGGCAAGCTTGGCGCACGGATATGAGTATTCCTTTCTCTGTAAACCGGCTTTGTACAAACCTAGCCCCCTCCGGTGTCTATATAAACCAAAAGGTTTAGTCCGTAGAGGCAATCACAATCATAATCATACAGGATAGACAATTAGGATTTAGCCATTACGATATCATGGTAGATTAACTCTTGTAACCCCTATAGTTATCAAAGTCAATCAAGAAGGACGTAGGGTATTACCTCCATTAAGAGGGCCCGAACCTGGGTAAAACATTGTGTCCCCTGTCTCTTGTTACCATCGATCCTTAGATGCACAGTTCAGGACCCCCTACCCGAGAACTGCCGGTTTTGACACCGACATTGTTGCTTTCATTTAGAGTTCCTCTGTAGCGTCAACTAACGGACCGATGGCTCACCTTGTGATTAATGACAGTATCACTTCCGAAGGAGCCCTAATTCCAGGGCAAACCCTCCGGCTCGGTGACTTCACTGTGGGTGCCCGTCCGGCCATTAAGCCGAAGGCAACCCCCCAAGTCACCGAAAATCCCCTTCGCATCAGCTCGAATATTCCGACAAGATGGACCCGACAAATCTATTGTCTTTGAACGAACTGCTATATCGCATCGCCGCCCTGGGAGTCTCAACTGACTATCATTGGATCGGGCTTAAACTCGATCAGAGAGAAATTAAATCTCCGCTGGTCACCCATCAGGTAGCGGTTGTGGAGGAACAGGCTGGCAATAACTCCTTTCCTGCATTGAGAACCAACTATGTTTGGATTTCCGAACCCGGAGAAGCGGATACCCACCCTCGGGAGGACACTCCCTGTCCTCCGAACACAAAACCGAGCGTCAAGTCTGAGAATTCCCCGGACACTCCGTGTGACGCCCCGAGACCGATGTGCGAGGTGTCCTCCAGTTATTCGCTGTTGTTGCCTTGTCATTGCTTGCGTGTCATGCATTTCATATCATGTCATCATGTGCATCGCATTTGCATACGTGTTCGTCTCATGCATTCGAGCATTTTCCCCATTGTCCGTTTTGCATTCTGGCGCTCCTATGTCCTCCGGTGTCCCTTTCTACCTCTTTTCGTGTGTGGGTGTCAAACGTTCTCGGATTGGAGCAAGACTTGTCATGCGGCCTTGGGTTACTACCGGTACACCGCCTGTCAAGTTTCGTGCCATTTGGACTTCGTTTGATACTCCAACGGTTAACCGAGGGGCCGATAAGGCCTTGTGTGTGTTGCATCCCAACTCCCCTCCGAAGTAGCCCAAAACCCACCTAAACCCCTTCCATCACCTAGGCCGTTTGATCACGATCGCGTGGCCGCAAACCGTGCTCAATTTGGAGCCTCCTAGCTCCCTCTACCTATATATATCTGGCTCTCCCCGAATTTTTCGCGTAGTCCAAACCCTAGCAAACTCCTTCCCGCGCCGCCGGACACTTCTCCCGCGCCGGCCGGACATGTCCATCCCGCCGCCACCACACTCCGGCGAATGTGGCGTCGCCACGTCACCCCCCCGCCGCCGCGAGCCAACCAGCTCATGCCACCTCACCCGCGCCGCGTCCTCTCTCTCCGCAGCACACCGTCGCGGCCCACGGGGCCCGAGGCTGGCCCACGCGGGCCCATCTCGCTGCACCGCTGCCCGGTCCGCCTGAGAGTGCGCGCCCGCGACCGCCCGCCTCCGCCTCCACCAGGCAACGTTGCCGCGTCGCCCTGGTTCCGGTCGTCGGACTCGCCGGCTCGCCTGCCTCGCTGCGCGTCAGAGGACTCCGCAGTCGAGCCCCCTTCTCCGTTCCTCCTCGTTAGTTCGCCGGAGCAACCACCGGATCCGGCATCTCCTCCTTCCGGCAATCTCCGGAACCAAGTACGACTCCGACCACCACGGCTCCATTCCCGGCGATCCTCGACATCCACATGCTACAGTGACACGGCCGGATCCAGATCTGGATTGGACTCGGTTGACATTTTGCCCCGAAAACCTAATTATTTTGCTATGTTCATCGGCTCATAACTTCATCACCGTTGCTCCGATTTGTGCGTGTAGTATATCAAAATGTTTGTCCCGATGACTACTTCATTTCATCTCATTGCATCATTTTCATTTGAGCTCATCTTGATGCCCGAAATGCTGTTGGAAGAGGGCTATGTGATGATAGTTTCAGATCTGTTTCAGCAAATGCACGTTTGTCATTTTTGCCATGATTAATGTGTGCATGATATGATCCTGACCTCTACATATGTTTTGAATTATGCCATGCCATCTTTACAGGGGTGTATGCCATGTATTTTTTGTGATCTTTGTGGTGACTAGCACAAGCATGCAAAGTAGCTTACCTAATGTTGCTGATTTTAGGGACTTAGAAATATTCTAAGACATTGCCCTGCCCTTATTTTTATGCCATATGTTCATGTTGTTTCCTAGTGATCCGTGCCTCTTTTGAGCATGATCAGTAAGGATGTTTTGTAGATATTGTGGTGCTCTATCCATCCATATCTTTGTTTGCAATTATGGAGCACCCTAGCTTGAGTCAATCGAGCTCTACTTGTGCTATAAAATGTTCCTGGCAGATTGTTAACATGTTTAGCAATTTTGCCGATCTTGTTGTTGTTGATCCGTGCATGCTATGTTGTTGTTCTTTCCATGTCTAGCTTCTATGCCATGTCTACTTGCTGGGTGTATGCTTAGATTTTCATGCAATGCCTCGTAGTGAGTGCATCAAGCTCGTAAACATGCCAAATTGATATCTGTCCTGCCTTGTTCCAGTTTTCTGCTAAGTCTGAATCTGTTAACAATATTTGCTATGTTCACATGGTTGCAATTGTATTTTCTGATCCCTTTTGGCTTATGGTCAGTAAGGGACTTTTGTTGTATGCTTTGGGTAGCTTCATGTCATGCTTTTATTTTCCATGATATGTTCCTGTAGCTTGTAGTTATCATGCTCTAAACATTGCTTCCTGATGTTAAATTCCTGACTTGTTGTTATTTCACTAAGTCTGAAACCTGTAATCTTTTGCACTTTTGCCATGCTTGTTTGAGCTTGCAATTGAGTGAATTAGCCGTAGCTCAGTGTTCATATTTTGTCAAGCATCTTGAGTGGATCCCTGCCATGTATTTTGTTGCTATGTTTAAGTGCAGTAGCTTATTTATCTTGATGCATTTAGATGGCTTCGTGCTGTTAGTCGTAGACCGGTGCCATATTTGTTTTGCTTGCTATTTGCAAACCGTGCATCCGATTCCGGTCATCTTTATATCGATTTCAACTGAAATCAACTCCTCTTTCCAGTGGCACTCTTGGATTTCCAAGTTGAGGCCAGGTTCAATCTTTCCTTTCCAAATCATGCATATGCATCACATATCGCATCCCGCATATCATACCATGTTTGCATCATGTTGTTTGAGCATTGCACGTGGTTGATTGTGATTTCCCTTGCTTGTGTTCTTGCTTTGGGTAGAGCCGGGAGACGAGTACGTGATCGAGGATCCTGTTGAGTACGCTTACGAGGATCAAGTCAACTCGGAGAACTTTGCAGGCAAGATGACCATACCCTCGAAATCAGTTCTATCTTTGCCTGCTAGTTGCTCGCTCTTTTGCTATGCCTATGTGCGATACCTACCACTTGCTTATCATGCCTCCCATATTGTTAAGCCAAGCCTCTAACCCGCCTTGTCCTACGAAACCGTTGTTTGGCTACGTTACCGCTTTGCTCAGCCCCTCTTATAGCGTTGTTAGTTGCAGGTGAAGATTGGAGCTTGTTCCTTGTTGGAACATGTTTACTTGTTGGGATATCACAATATCTCTTATTTAATTAATGCATCTATATACTTGGTAAAGGGTGGAAGGCTCGGCCTTATGCCTGGTGTTTTGTTCCACTCTTGCCGCCCTAGTTTTCGTCATATCGGTGTTATGTTCCCGGATTTTGCGTTCCTCACACGGTTGGGTTATAATAGGAACCCCTTGACAGTTCGCTTTGAATAAAACTCCTCCAGCAAGGCCCAACCTTGGTTTTACCATTCGCCACCTAGCCTTTTTCCCTTGGGAGTCGCGCATCCCGAGGGTCATCTTTATTTTAACCCCACCGGGCCAATGCTTGTCTAAGTGTTGGTCCAAACTAGAGCCCCTTGCAGTGCCACCTCGGGGAAACTCGAGGGCTGGTTTTAGTTGTACGGATTGCTTATCCGGTGTTGCCCTGGGAACGAGATATGTGCAGCTCCTATCGGGACGTCGGCGCATCGGGCGGTCTTGCTGGACTTGTTTTACCATTGTAGAGGATGTCTTGTAACCAGGATGCCGAGCCTGATTGGATTGTCTTGGGAGAAGGAATATCCTTCGTTGACCATGAGAGCTTGTGATGGGCTAAGTTGGGACACCCCTGTAGGGATTTGAACTTTCGAAAGCCGTGCCCGCAGTTATCGGAAGATCGGGATTTGTTAGTGTCCGGTTGTAGAAAAACTGAAACTTAACTTAATTAAAATGCATTAACCGCGTGTGTAGCAGTGATGGTCTCTTTCCGGCGGAGTCCAGGAAGTGAACATGGTGTTGGAGTTATGCTTGAACGTAGGTTGTTCTAGGATCACTTCTTGATCATAGTTTGTTCGACCGTCCTTTTGCCTTCTCTTCTCACTCTCATTTGCATATGTTAGCCACCAAATATGCTAGTCACTTCCTGCAGCTCCACCTCATACCTTTTACCCTACCTATAAGCTTAAATAGTCTTGATCGCGAGGGTGTGAGATTGCTGAGTCCCCGTGACTCATAGATTCTTCCAAAACCAGATTGCAGGTGCCAATGATACCGTGCAGGTGATGCAACCAAGCTCAAGGAGGAGCTCGATGAAGATCGTGTCCGTTATGTTGTTCCTTTGCCAGTTGATTAGTAGTGGATCCCAGTTGGGACGATCGGGGATCTGTGTAGCATTAGGGGTAGTCTTCTTTTATTTTGGTTCCACAGTCGGACCCTGATTGTATCTGGATGATGTAATGCTTTATTCATGTTTAGTGTGAAGTGGCGATTGTAAGCCAACCATGTATCTCTTTCCCTTATGTATTACATGGGTTGTTGCAAAAATTACCTCACTGACGACATTGCTTTCAATGCGGTTATGCCTCTAAGTCGTGCTTCGACACATGGGAGATATAGCCACATCGAGGGCGTTACAAGTTGGCATAAGAGCCATCCCGACCTTAGGAGCCCCCCTGCTTAGTCGAATCGCTGGCGTTGTTGAGTCTAGAAAAATGTTTTGAGTCTTTTAGGATTATATATATTGGAGAGTAGGATTCTTTTTACTCCTCAGTCCCTTCGTCGCTCTGGTAAGGCCTCCTGACGTAGAGTTTCGACTCTTCTCTTCTCAAATTTCACTAAAAAAATTTTAGGATCACGCGGGTATCTTGGAATCGTTCTGATGGTTTTGTGACGAGAACATTGTTCTTGGTCCCTCCTGACATTTAGGAGTTGTGGCAGTGTCCCGGGGAGTTGAGCTCCGAGGTGTTGTTGTCACAATTTTATCGTTGCTGTTCTGGAATACCTGAGTTTCGCCGACATCGAAAATCTCTTTTATGCAGTTGTTGGTGAGATAACCCCAACACCACCCAGTACTGGGGCGGGAGTTCGGGAGTATTGCCATAACTCGTATAACAGATGCTTTTCGAAGGTTGAGGTAAACGATTTCCGAAGGTTTCTTGGTTATGTGTTGAAGGATGGATACAACTGGATGTAGGATTTGTTAGTTTTGGGTGAGATATTATGCTTCCCCTGTATCCCCAACACCTGATTGCATAACCGAAAAGTTTCGGGAGTTTATAAGTGGGAATTCAATTAGCTCTTAGGATATCTTTCCGACAGATGTATGATATGAAATTGGGGTTCGACGTCTAGTGGTCCGCCTATCCACGGTTGGTTTTACAGTGGTCTCATTGCGTCTTAAAGAGTCCTTGCCTATGTTGACTCGGGGATGCTTCGTATGTCATGTGCACTGCCTTGTTCATGATGGTGCTGTACAATCGAGCCCGTGTAGGACCCACCACGAAAATTCGGACGAAATCTCTATCATATGTTTGTTCCGGCTTATTCTGCAAGCCAATCCTTTGTTTTGTTTGGAGTTGTGTTATTCAAGTTGCTTCGAAGTCAAATGTTCATTCCATACTTTTCCCAAGCAGTGTTCTCATATTTCTATGTGAATACTAATCATTCTTGATCATCGAGATTGTTTTGTCAATCCTTTTCAACCGGCGTGTTTCTCTTCAAGTGGATCCGATCATTTCAACATTTGCAAGATCCAATGTCAATTTCTTCTCAACGTTGTTTGTTTCATCCGTCCCAAGTTGCCTTTGTTTTTCCCGCCCTCCCAACCTTTTTTCTTCAAGGACTCGGATTCCTTAATCAAGTATCCTTTTATTCAGGTGAAGTCTCTCCATTCTTTTCCGTCAATGTTCTTACCCGGTGTTTCTCATGAAGATCCTAACGGTACCTCAAGTTCATCATTATTCATTCTCTTTCTTCTCCAGTGGAACCAATTCAAGCTTTGGTATTGAGCATAGTCTTTTCTTTTTTCCCCAATGCTTTTCTCATACCGGTGCACCTCATAATAATTCACTTCTCGCTATTCATTTGTTCCGGAGTGCTGAATATATCTCAAAAGGCTCATCTTGTCATTCAAGATCCGTTCAACCTATTTCGAGGATGTTATCTCATTCAAGTCATTTAATTCAACCGGTGCAACCTCTCTTTTAAATCATTTCAACGGTGTTTCTTTTGAGTGGGCCCTAACCCACAGGTCTTTTCCCAGGATCTTACCTGACTCTTCTTATTTTCACGGAGCTATCCTCAAATTTCTTTTCGAAGTTTGACGTAAGAATGATTCATCATTAGTCAAATGCCTTTCTCCAAGATCGGTTAAATTCTTTTCATCATTGTCTCAATCTCTTCGCTTTTGATTCTTCCGGAGCATCTAAATAATTCATGGTGGTGTTTCTCGTTGTCATTCTCAACGCTTGAAGACCGAAGAAGATTTTTCTCTCAATCTTGCTCCATTCTCTTCAAGATTCATGATTCTAGCTTGTTGCCATCCTCTCATAATTATTTTCGATTGTGTGAATTCTTTTCACCCATCCGAAGCAATTCAAGAGTCTTCCCAGTTTGATTATCCGGACTCCATCAATTCAGGTTTATTCGTTCTCAGCTTTCAGTTATCATCCTCAAAAATTTACCGGTGCATCGTTCAAATATCCTCTAATCAGTTCATGATCTCTTCGTTCTCTTGCATCTAAATTCCTTCAAGTATCCTGATTCATTCTCTAATTCTTACCGGTGATTCATCTCTTTACTTCGTTCATTTTAATTCTAACGGTGGTTCGTTCAAGAGTTCTCTTCCTTCTTTATCATATCAATTCATTCGTTCTTCCCAATCCTAACAGTGGTTCGTGGAAGACATTCTCAAGTTTATGTTATATCTCTCTTAATCTTTTCTACGATAATAAGTAATATGCCAAATCCGTTGATTGTCATCAATTTAATTGGTGAAGGATAAGCATAATGTAATTCTTATTCTTGTTTCATTGAGTGAACTCAATTCCCTATTCCAGAGGCTCATCAAATTCCTGATTTCAATTGTTTCATCTTCTCTTTTTTTCCCGAAGTTCCAACCTTTTTCA
The DNA here is from genome assembly GCF_056163025.1 of Triticum urartu. Lineage (NCBI taxonomy): Eukaryota > Viridiplantae > Streptophyta > Magnoliopsida > Poales > Poaceae > Triticum > Triticum urartu. The sequence goes on along the minus strand of NC_141879.1, from coordinate 336,301,539 downwards.
ATTATTTCACCACGCAGATTCATCTAAATCGGTACAAGGATTCACCTTGTGTTTTCAACTTCTCTTTCCTTCCGTTTGATCATTCTTTTGTTTAACGGAGTTCTTCATGAAGGTTCTATATGATGGTTCATCAACGATTTAATTCCTTCTCGAAGTGTTCATCAACATTCTTTTTAGAGGAGCTCAAGCATTCTTCATCTTGCATCTCAAAGTCCAATTCGCTCTATCTTATATTTTGAGGTGGTATTATGTCATTTTTGACAATTTTTGTGTGTTTCATGATTCACAAGTTGTCCGGGATGACATATTGTAAACCCATCATTTTCAATTCGTTCATCAGATCCTTTGCAACCCAGCAATATCTTCATTGGAATTGTCTTGGGTTATATTTCACCTAAATCTTTCCCTAAGGATTGTTGCTATTATGGTGCTTATAATTGACCCAAGTTCTTTTATCCTCCCGGTGGTATAAGTTTCTCGTTTCCTTGTGGATATCAATCCAATCTATCATTTCCATTAGTGGCAGAATTTCACCTCATAGTTTTGAGATGTTTTCCATAAGACCACAACAAGTTTACTCTTTTCGTTTTTGGTTTTCCAACAACTCCGTTCGAACCTTCTCCTAAAGATGTTTTTTGCAAGCCCATTTAAGGTAAAAAGATGTTGTTTTCTCCTCCGTTCATTCCATTCCATTTCTCTCTTTTCTTCCGGAGGCATTGTGTTGTTGCTCTCTTCAACCCTTCTTCTTGTTTTGTCCGGATTGTGTTCTTTTCATGCTTATCCATTTAACCGGAGTGTCGTGTCCTCTGCTCAAGTTCTTTTCATCTTATCAAGTCTTGCATAACTTCTCAACCGGAGTGCTGCTCGAATTTGTTCTTCCTTGCTCCTCTTTTCAAACGGAGTGTTTTGAACTTCATTTATCTCCGTTGTATTCTTTTCTCGAAATGGCTTAACCTTTTCAAGGTTCTGTGGTTTCAGTCGTTTGTCAAAGAAGCAACTTAGTTATACATCTTCTCTTTCTCTTCCGTTTTTTTCCTCCGGTGCCATTCTAGATCTCGGGACGAGATCCTCTCGTTGTGGTGGAGTGTTGTGATGCCCCGAGACCGATGTGCTAGGTTTCCTCCAGTTATTCGCTGTTGTTGCCTTGTCATTGCTTGCGTGTCATGCATTTCATATCATGTCATCATGTGAATTGCATTTGCATACGTTTTCGTCTCATCCATCCGAGCATTTTCCCCATTGTCCGTTTTGCATTCCGACGCTCCTATGTCCTCCGGTGTCCCTTTCTACCTCTTTTCGTGTGCGGGTGTCAAACGTTCTCGGATTGGACCGAGACTTGTCATGCGGCCTTGAGTTACTACCAGTAGACCGCCTGTCAAGTTTCATGCCATTTGGACTTCGTTCGATACTCCAACGGTTAACCGAGGGACCGATAAGGCCTCGTGTGTGTTGCAGCCCAACACCCCTCCAAAGAGTCCCAAATCCCACCTAAACCTCCTCCATCACCTAGGCCGTTCGATCACGATCGCGTGGCCGCAAACCGTGCTCAATTTGGAGCCTCCTAGCTCCCTCTACCTATATATATGTGGCTCTCCCCGAATTTTTCGCGCAGTCCAAACCCTAGCAAACTCCTCCCCGCGCCGCCGGACACGTCCTCCCGCGCCGGCCGGACATGTCCATCCCGCCGCCACCTCACTCCGGTGAATGAGGCATCGCCACGTCACCCTGCCGCCGCCGCGAGTCATGCCACCTCACCCGCGCCGCGTCCTCTCTCTCTGCAGCGCGCCGCCGCGGCCCACGGGGCCCGAGGCCGGCCCACGCGGGCCCATCTCGCTGCGCCGCCGCCCGGTCCGCCTGAGAGCGCGCGCCCACGGCCGGCCGCCTCCGCCGCCGCCAGGCAACATCGCCGCACCGCCCTAGTTCCGGTCGCCGGATTCGCCGGCGCGCCCGCCTCGCTGCGCGTCAGAGGACTCCGCACCCGAGCCCCCTTCTCCGCGCCTCCTCGTCAGTTTGCCGGAGCAACCACCGTATCCGGCATCTCCTCCTTCCGGCAATCTCCGGCACCAAGTACGACTCCGGGCACTGCGGCTCCATTCCCGGCGATCCTCGACATCCGCATGCTACAGTGACCCGGCCGGATCCAGATCTGGATTTGAACTCGGTTGACATTTTGCCCCGAAACCCTAATTATTTTGCTATGTTCATTGCCTCATAACTTCATCACCGTTGCTCCAATTCGCGCGTGTAGTATATCAAAATGTTTGTCTCGATGAGTACTTCATTTCATCTCATTGCATCATTTTCATTTGAGCTCATCTTGATGCCCAAAATGCTATTGGAAGAGGGCTATGTGATGATAGTTTCAGATCTGTTTCAGCAAATGCACGTTTGTCATTTTCGCCATGATTAATGTGTGCGTGTTATGATCCTGAGCTCTACATATGTTTTGAAGTATGCCATGCCATCTTTACAGGGGTGTTTGCCATGTATTTTTTGTGATCTTTGTGGTGACTAGCACAAGCATGCAAAGTAGCTTACCTAATGTTGCTGATTTCAGGGACTTAGAAATATTGCCCGGCCCTTATTTTTATGCCATATGTTCATGTTGTTTCCTAGTGATCCGTGCCTCTTTTGAGCATGATTAGTAAGGATGTTTTGTAGATATTGTGGCGCTCTATCCATCCATTTCTTTGTTTGCAATTATGGAGCACCCTAGCTTGAGTCAATCGAGCTCTACTTGTGCTATAAAATGTTCCTGGCAGATTGTTAACATGTTTAGCAATTTTGCCGAGCTTGTTGTTGTTGATCCGTGCATGCTATGTTGTTGTTCTTGCCATGTCTAGCTTCTATGCCATGTCTACTTGCTGGGTGTATTCTTAGATTTTCATGCAATGCCTTGTAGTGAGTGCATCGAGCTCGTAAACATGCCTAATTGATATATGTCCTGCCTTGTTCCAGTTTTCTGCTAAGTCTGAATCTGTTAACGATATTTGCTACGTTCACATGGTTGCAATTGTATTTTCTGATCCCTTTTGGCTTATGGTCAGTAAGTGACTTTTGTTGTATGCTTTGAGTAGCTTCATGTCATGCTTTGCTTTGCCATGATATGTTCCTGTAGCTTGTAGTTATCATGCTCTAAATATTGCTTCCTGATGTTAAATTCCCGACTTGTTGTTATTTCACTAAGTCTGAAACCTGTAATCTTTTGCACTTTTGCCATGCTTGTTTGAGCTTGCAATTGAGTGAATTAGCCATAGCTCAGTGTTCATATTTTGTCAAGCATCTTGAGTGGATCCCTTCCATGTATTTTGTTGCTATGTTTAAGTGGAGTAGCTTATTTATCTTGATGCATTTAGATGGCTTCGTGCTGTTAATCGCAGACGAGTGCCATATTTGTTTTGCTTGCTATGTGCAAACCGTGCATCCGATTCCGGTGATCTTTATATCGAGTTCAACCAAAATCAACTCCTCTTTCCAGTGCACTCTTGGATTTCCAAGTTGAGGCCAGGTTCAATCTTTCCTTTCCAAATCATGCATATGCATCACATATCGCATCCCGCATATCATACCATGTTTGCATCATGTTGTTTGAGCATTGCACGTGGTTGATTGTGTTCTCCCTTGCTTGTGTTCTTGCTTTGGGTAGAGCCGGGAGACGAGCTTCTGATCGAGGATCCCGTTGAGTACGCTTACGAGGATCAAGTCAACTCGGAGAACTTTGCAGGCAAGATGACCATACCCTCGAAATCACTTCTATCTTTGCTTGCTAGTTGCTCGCTCTTTTGCTATGCCTATGCTGCGATACCTACCACCTTCTTATCATGCCTCCCATATTGTTAAGCCAAGCCTCTAACCCGCCTTGTCCTAGCAAACCGTTGTTTGGCTACATTACCGCTTTGCTCAGCCCCTCTTATAGCGTTGTTAGTTGCAGGTGAAGGTTGGAGCTTGTTCCTTGTTGGAACATGTTTATTTCTTGGGATATCACAATATCTCTTATTTAATTAATGCATCTATATACTTGGTAAAGGGTGGAAGGCTCGGCCTTATGCCTGGTGTTTTGTTTCAACCTTGCCGCCCTAGTTTCCGTCATATCGGTGTTATGTTCCCGGATTTTGCGTTCCTTACACGGTTGGGTTATAATGGGAACCCAATAGAACTCCTCCAGCAAGGCCCAACCTTGGTTTTACCATTCGCCACCTAGCCTTTTCCCTTGGGAGTCGCGCATCCCGAGGGTCATCTTTATTTTAACCCCCCCCCCGGGCCAATGCCTGTCTAAGTGTTGGTCCAAACTAGAGCCCCTTGCAGCGCCACCTTGGGGAAACTCGAGGGCTGGTTTTAGTTGTACGGATTGCTTATCCAGTGTTGCCCTAATAACAAGATATGTGCAGCTCCTATCGGGATGTCAGCGCATCGGGCGGTCTTGCTGGACTTGTTTTACCATTGTCGAGGATGTCTTGTAACCGGGATGCCGAGTTTGATCAGATTGTCTTGGGAGAAGGAATATCCTTCGTTGACCGTGAGAGCTTGTGATGGGCTAAGTCAGGACACCCCTGCAGGGATTTGAACTTTCGAAAGCCATGCCCGTGGTTATGGGAAGGTGGGAATTTGTTAATGTCCGGTTGTAGAAAACCTGAAACTTAACTTAATTAAAATGCATCAACCACGTGTGTAGCCGTGATGGTCTCTTTCCGGCGGAGTCCGGGAAGTGAACACAGTGTTGGAGTTATGCTTGAACGTAGGTTGTTCTAGGATCACTTCTTGATCATAGTTTGTTCGACCGTGCTTTTGCCTTCTCTTCTCGCTCTCATTTGCGTATGTTAGCCACCAAATATGCTAGTCGCTTGCTGCAGCTCCACCTCATACCTTTTACCCTACCGATAAGCTTAAATAGTCTTGATCGCGAGGGTGTGAGATTGCTGAGTCCCCTTGACTCACAGATTCTTCCAAAACCAGATTGCAGGTGCCGATGATACCGTGCAGGTGACGCAACCAAGCTCAAGGAGGAGCTCGATGAAGATCGTGTCCGTTATGTTGTTCCTTTCCTAGTTGATCAGTAGTGGAGCCCAGTTGGGACGATCGGGGATCTGTGTAGCATTTGGGGTAGTCTTCTTTTATTTTGGTTCCGTAGTTGGACCCTGATTGTATCTGGATGATGTTATGATTTATTCATGTTTTGTGTGAAGTGGCGATTGTAAGTCAACTATGTATCTCTTTCCCTTATGTATTACATGGGTTGTTGTGAAGATTACCTCACCTGCGACATTACTTTCAATGCGGTTATGCCTCTAAGTCGTGGTTCGACACGTGGGAGATATAGCCGCATCGAGGGCGTTACACTCCGGGTCCTGAGCTGGTAACCACGGAAATTCTTCAAGCTCTGGACTCCACAGTGGGACAAGGTGCAAATTCGAACCCGCCCACGCACCACAAGCAATATTCTCCAAGCAACTCCAGCTCTCGGACATATGCGACCTAATGCATGTGTGGCAGCAGCCTCGGGAAACAGTCAACCACTTTTGGGCTAGATTCCTCCTTGTTAAAAACATGATAAAGGACTACCGCGACGATGATGCAATTTCAGTATTTCGCAACAACTGTACGGACAAGGGAATCCTTAATGACCTCAATCGCCATTGTGTCCTACACTTTGCAGATTTGGCATGCACAGTACAGAAGTACTGCGCAATGGAAAGTGCCTGGAAAACTCAGAAAGCCCGCTGGGAACCGCAGGCCTTTAGGCCATCTCCCGGATAGGCAAAAAGGATGCACCCTCACGGGGCACATAATCATCATCCCGTGGACAAGAAACTCAAGCCCTTTACGGGACACAGAACTGTCTTCAAAGAATGGCTTGACATGCCCTGTCAAATACATACGACGCCGAATACCGAACCAACTCAGTGCCTACGGGCATGTTGGATACTCCGGTAGGTGGCCAAGAGCAGTGAGGGTATCCTCACCAATACTACACCAGAAAAGTGCTCTTCGGAACATGATCCCGAAGTACTCATAGTCTTTGAGACCTTCTCATCAAATAATCGACGCAAATGGGTGCTTCGTGACCTTGCCGATGTCTGCCATGTAGCAGCAATAAACCCTTGGAATGATACGGCAATTACTTTTAATGCCAATGACGAACCACGATCCTACTCAGTTCGGGCACCAGCCGCTCTGGTCCTCAACCCCATTGTGGACGGTTTTTGGCTTACTAAAGTGCTAATGGACGGTGGCAGTGGACTGAACCTCATCTACGAGGACACTCTCAATAAAATGCAAATGGACAGGAGTTGCATTGAGCAAAGCAATACATCCTTTAGGGGAATCATTCCCAGCAGGGAAGCAAGATACTCGGGGAATATAAAGCTGGATGTGGTATTCGGCACACCAGAAAACTATAGGTCCATCCTTTTTACAGCGGATATCATGCCCTGTTAGGGCGAGATGCATTCACACGCTTTCAAGCTATACCTCATTACGGGTATATGAAGCTCAAAATGCCCGAGCCCAATGGTGTTATCACTATCTCTAGTGATTCGGACATAGCACTCCGCGCCGAAAATAAAACTTCATCCCTGGACCTTGAGGCATTGTCCGAAGCCCTAGCGGCCGAGGAACTCACTGCACTGCGTTCCACGGTGGATTGGGACGATGTAATCCTCAATAAATGGCCCACATCCACCTCCTTCAAACCAGCGGACGAAAGTTAAATTTCAAGTTCACCCAACGGACCCCAAGAAGACAGCTTCCATCAGAGCACAGTTGGAACCGACGGTCTACGCCGCATTACGCGTGTTCCTGCACGAGAATTGGGACATATTCGCCTGGAACCCTTCTGATATGCCAGGAATCCCACGCAGATTGGCCGAACACAACCTCAATATATTAAAGGGATACAAGTCGGTCAAGCAAACATTGCGGCGCTTTTCCGACCCCAAACGACAAGCTATGGTGGAGGAGCTAGCCAGGTTAATTGAGGCCGGGTTCATCAGAGAAATAAAACACCCAGACTGGCTAGCAAACCTGGTGATGGTACCAAAGAATGATAAATCCTGGCGCCTGTGCGTCGATTTCAAATAACTCAACAAGGCCTGCCCCAAGGATCCATTCCCCCTCCCCCGCATCGATCAGATCATTGACGCTACTGTAGGACACGACTCACTGTGTTTCCTCGACGCATACTCCGGATACCATCAAATCAAAATGAAGGAGTTTGATAAAGCCGCAGCGGCATTCATTACCCCATATGGGCCTTTGTACTTTAACACTTTGCCCTTCGGGCTGAAAATAACGTCGGTGCCACCTACCAACGCATGATTCAAACATGCATGGAGAAACAAATAGGTAAGACGGTCGAAGCATATGTGGATGACGCCGTCATCAAACTAAGCATGTCGAGTCACTAGTAGATAGCCTGCATCTCACATTCGACAACCTCCGTACATATGCCATCAAGCTCAATCCGAAAAAGTGTGTCTTCGGTGTCCCGCTGGAAAACTACTGGGCTTCATTGTTTCCAATAGAGGAATTGAGGCAAACCCAGCCAAAATCCGAGCTTTGTCACAATTGGCTACACCAACAGACCTCAAACAGGTCCAAAAACTAGCCAGGTGCGTGGCAGCCTTGAGTCTCTTTATCTCCAGATTAGGAGAAAAGGCGTTGCCACTATATCGCCTGCTCCGACGCACCGACCACTTTGTCTGGATGGATGCTGCAACAGCCGGGCTGGAGGAAATAAAAACTTTGCTAGCAAGCAACCCCATCCTGGCTGCACCAAACATCGGTGAACCAATGCTGCTTTACATATCGACAACTCACCAGGTGGTCAGTGCAGTGCTTGTCATCGAACGAGAGGAGGAAGGACCTAAATTCACACTCCAGAAACCAGTATATTACGTATCAACGATCCTCACACCATGCAAAACCCAATACCTGCATTATCAGAAGATAACATATGCGGTCTTTATGACATCCCGCAAGCTACGACACTACTTCCAAGAATGCTCAATCACGGTGGCTTCCGAAGTACCACTCAACGATATTATTAACAACCGGGATGCCACCGGCGGGATTGCCAAATGGGCCATTGAGCTCCTACCATTTGAAATAACGTACAAACCATGCCGAGCCATTAAATCTCAGGTATTGGCTGACTTCATCGCCAAATGGACTGAGGCCGAACTCCCTAAAGAGTACGGCACGTATTCCAACTAGGTGATGCACTTTGACGGCTCTAAAATCTTAGCCGAACTAGGGGCTGGTGTTGTCTTGACATCCCCCATAGGAGACACAGTTCATTATGTGCTCCAAATACTATATATAGACTCTAACAATGCAGCCGAATACGAGGCCCTATTGCACGATCTCCGGATGGTTGTCTCCATGGGCATACAATGCCTTGAGGTGCACGGGGATTCCAACCTCGCAATATCCCAAATAAACGGAGACTTTGACGCAAAAGATCCAAAGATGGCGGCCTACCGCAATGTCGTACTCCAAATATCAGCTCGGTTCGAGGGCCTCGAGTTTCATCAGGTGGCTCGAGAGAGTAATCAAGCCGCGGACATCCTTGCTCACATGGGCGCTAAACGTGACCCCATCCCACCTAACACCTTTGTGGAAAGGCTCTTCAAGCCAACCATGGTGTGACAGGACGAGAATGGGAGCACCGACCCAGAGCCGATCATACCCCCCGATTCCGAACACCTTCCTGATATCATCGGGGGCTTAGGCACCGAAATAACACCATCGGCCCATGAAATTATGTCTATAATTGCCCCATGGACTGAGCCTTTCCTTGCCTATCTCCCTAGGAATGAGATCCCTGAGGATCAGACTGAGGCCCATCGCATCGTTCGACGTTCGAAAGCCTACAAAGTTCATGAAGGAGAACTATACAAGAAAAGTACTACCGGGTCCTTCAACGATGTATCTCCGAATATGAGGGACGGCAGCTCTTGGCTGAAATACAGGCTGGTCTTGGCGGCCATCATGCCGCAGCCCAGGCCCTTGTAAGTAAAGCCTTCCACATGGTTTTCTTTTGGCCCACAGCCCGCACAGATGCACAAGACCTCGTGCAGCGCTGCGTTGGATGCCAGCTTTTCGCTAACCAAAGCCACATGCCTCCTACCGCCCTCCTAACAATCCCCATTACTTGGACCTTTGCGGTCTTGGGGCTCGATATGGTCAGACCTCTTAAAGGGGGAAGCCATAAGAAGAAATACTTGTTGGTAATGGTCAACAAGTTCACTAAGTGGATAGTAGCTAAACTGGTTAAAATGGCTGAAGCTGGAACGGTGATAGACTTCATATTCGGCATCCTACACCGTTACAGTGTCCCGCATAGTATTATTACTGACAACGGCTCTAACTTTACAGCCGACGAGGTGAAAACTTGGTGCACCAACTTGCGCATCAAGCTTGATTACGCCTCCGTATAATGCCCTCAGACAAATGGTCTGGTCGAACGGGCTAACGACATGATAATGAGAGGCATCAAACCCAGACTAGTGCGATCTCTGTAAGAATCAGACAAACACTCGGTCGAGGAACTTGATTTCGTACTCTGGGGGCTGCGGACCACGCCCAATCGCATGACCGGATATACACCCTTTTCATGGTGTATGGTGCAGAGGCAGTCTTGCCTTGCAACATTATTCATGACTCACCTCGAGTGCGCATATATGAAGAGAGAAGCCATGCTTGATCGGCAGGACAACCTGGACGGCCTAGAGGAGAGTGATGTCGTGAAAGCCCATTCCGCATTCTATCAACAACAGGCTCGGCGATACCAAAGCAGAGAAGTACGGGCAAAGACCTACAATGTCAATGAACTAGTTTTACACCTACCAGAATAGAAAAAGGACAAGCTCAAGCCCAAATGGGAGGGTCCCTTCATTATAGATGAAGTTCTCACTGGAGGAGTCTATCATCTTCGCAACGCTTCGGACACTCTCTTGGAGCCAATCCCATGGAACATCGCAAGGCTCCGAAGATTCTACGCCAATGTCCGCACATACCCCCTTTTTTCTCGTTCTGTCTTTTCTCCTTTTACAGTTTTTCCCTTTTTTTGTCTCGTTTCTATACGACTTCTAAGTTCGTGTTCAGATAAACCGTACACCTGAAGGGTAGACATCCTCAAATGTACTTAACCCACAAGACCCGGGGGCTTCTTTTCACAAGAAGCTTATTCTTGTTATTAATTTTCGAGCATCAAGCTCACCATATATATGTGTCATCTATCCATATATGTCTTTTCTTCACCATTATACGCACCTTTATGACTTAAGTTTTTGCCAAGCTGGGTTGCCTGGCTCTTGTGCTTATGCCCTATGTTTCGGTTTGTTCGGCTAGGACATAAAGGGAGCACCTCTGTGATTGTTTCAGCTGGGTCATCCGGACATGTACCTCAGACGGGTGAAGCCGAAAGCTAGCGTTCTTAAGGGAATGATTAGTCGGTGAGTAAAAGACGAACTGCCCTCGCGGCACTACAAAGGCCCAAAGTATAAATGTGTATTGTGATTTCTTAGCATCACAGCCTCGGTATGCGCAAATAACCGCATACTAGCCCAGGAAAAGGAACCCTTAACGGAACTATTCTCTCTGGAAGATGTTTCTTACAATCAAATGTAATATAACATAACACCCCGAATACAACTTGTCTGTTCAAGCAATGATGACCGGACTGCCTAGTTTCCAAACATACTTTGGTGTTTACCTATGGTATAGTATTCGGAAACACTCCTAACCTCGGATTTTCGGAGGTCGGAGCAAAAAAGTCTGCATGACAACCATTTTACAAATTCGGCTGGAGATAAGTTTGTTGAAAAAAGTACATTGTTACTTAGACTCAAAAACTTCTTCTTCCTCTAGACCCTCTAGCAGGCTACCTAGTTTACAATCTTGTTGGGAGAACTTGGCGGCCACCTTCACTTGGTCGTACACAAGGCTGACCGGAATTTCCTGTCCGTCGAATCCTCGAGGTCCGACCTGGGCCATATGATTGGGATCAAGACCGGTGTACCGTGTTTTCACCATGGCCCAGGCTTCCGGAGCACCTTCTCGGCATGCCGATATATTCCATAGCCAAAAACAGCACCGAGCTCCCTTGAATAAATTCACAAGGTCCTCCATACTTCCTGGAGGAGAATCGGCTGGCCATAAAGCCTTAGCAATGCTTCTCATCGCCTTCTGTGCTCGCTCATGCACCTTGGACAGCTCTTGTAGCAGGTCGCCTTGAAATTAGGACACCTCTTCATCGGGCCGCCCATTCAACACACCTGCAGACATAAAACTTGTTAAGATTTGCATCAGCGAACTATACGACAATAAGTTATATGACATACTGAATATGCCGACTCTCAGCTTTTTGTTCTCCTTCGATGCGTCTGGTAATTGGGCTCACACATCTTTCAGCTCTTTGCCGAGCTGGGTGTTGGCGTCCTGCATCTCGTTCTTCTCGTCCCTGGTCCGTGTCAGTACACGCTGACTAGCGGCCTCTTGCCTTTCAGCATGTTCCTTGTCCGCCTGCGCGGCCTTCAGTTTCTCTTCTAGTTGTGCCACCGATCCTGCCATTGTAAAAGGCAACCATGTTCATTTGCATAAACATGACTGGCACATGATTATTTTTCCGGGCATAAGGGAACATTACCAATCGGTGCCTCCTTGGACTTCTCCAGTTCGGCAGTAGCAGCAGTCGGCTGCGTCCGACACTGCTCCAGCTCCCGAGATATCACACTGTTCTTCTCCGAGAGTATCTGATTACACATAGATCCTTAAAGTCAGTTGCTTCAACTGTTTTCGAGTCTCGGGGGCTACTGGTATATGGCTATTAAATCTATACGAAATGATATTACTCGCATATCCTTTGAAAGCTGGCGAGTGGCCCCAGCAAGCCCATCCCGAGCAGTTCAGATGTATGCGTCCGCCGAACTAAAGGATTAAATGCCTCTTTAGTAAAGGTAGGATCGCGCATGGCGGCCCTCCAGCGTCGATGGTTCATGGCACTCTCCACCTCGGAGTTGGTGACGGATACATTGTCTGAATCATCGGAGAGAGGACAGTCCGGCATGGCACCCGTATCAACTCCAGCCCTAGAGGCAGGGTCCGAGGTTGGATTTACGGACGTGTGTTCGGCGAGGTCCCCGGATATCGTCCGGTGAGTGTTCTTCCTGAAATATGGGGGAGGAGAAAAACGTCACAGTTCGGTATGCTTGCCGTAGGGTGTATCAAAGGCTGTACCTTTTTGATGAGGGATGAAGCTTGGAAGAATGGACGTTCGCCTTTCTTTTGGAAGGTCTGCCTTGTGTCGGCGTCCCCTTTTCAAGGGATGATCCCAATGCGGCATGTCGAGACGAACGCCGCCTCTTTGAAGTATGAGATAGTGCAGCGGGTGAGGCACAATGGGAAGACTCTTTCGGAGGAGATGCTCCCTGGGAACTTACATGGGAAGACGAAAGGAGGCCGGGGTAATAGGCTTCGATGGCCACTTCTGTGCCGTCATAGCTCGCCTGATAGAAGACCCCCTCCTTGAGCTCCATGGATATATCCGGATCCTCCTCGAATTCGGGATCCAGGTCCCGACTATGGTCCTCTGGCTGCGGAGCGGGGCTGTAGATCCCCGCAGTAGCCTTTCTCCATTCCTGGTAAAAATGGTCGGGTTAAGATTGACTAATTATGACTCAGGAAGAATATTAAGTGAGGTGTTGGATTGACATCTTACCCAGCTAGGGGGGTTGTACATGGAAAAGCCATCTCAGCACTTGAGGTGAGTGAATTCTTCTTTCTCCCCTTTGTAAAGATCAGCCAACATGGCGGCCAAGGCGGTGAAGTTATCCGGACCCTTGCGCCCGTAGCGGGATGTATCATCCTCCCCGTTGTAGTTCCACATGGGGAGTCCTCTGGATTGGAGAAGTTGGACACCGCATGTTATGGAAATCGCCATGACTTCAATTATGGACAGTTCAGGCTGGGCGAGTACCTTTATCTTGTCCATTAACTTCTTAACTTCCGCACTGTCATGCTCCTCGAGGCTCTGGGGGCGCCAGCTGTGGAGTTTCTTTAACGAGCTATTGGAAAATTCAGGTAGGCCATGTCGGATTGGGTCTGAAATAACAACGTCTTCAATATAGAACCACTCCGAGGGCCACTCTTCATAAGCCTTCTTTGGAGTGCCGGATAGGTATCCTATCCCGGCTATACGCCACACTTCGGCGCTGCCCAATTCGAATATGGATCCCTTTTGGGAGCAAGGGACGAGGTAGAAAAGCTTCCTCCATAATTCAAAATGGTCCTCATAGCCTAGGAACAGCTCGCAAAGAGCGACAAAGCCCGTGATGTGTAGAATGGAGCCTGGCGTGAGGTTGTGCAGTGGTAGGCAATAGTACTCCAAGAGACCTCGGAGGAAAGGATGGATAGGAAATCCAATGCATCTTAATAAAAAGGAGACAAAGCACACTCGCTCCCCTTCTAAAGGATTAGGGAAATTTTTCGCCAAGGCTTCGCTAGTAAAGGAGGTTAATCCCGCCCGAACGGGGACTAGATCCGCAGGGGGGAGATATCCCTGCATCTGGAGCTTGGTCAGCTAGGCGTGCGATACAGAATAGCTCTCCTAATCGCCTTTTTGCAGACCGTGGGGGTGGGTAGAAGAACAGGGAGCGCTGGCCATGTTTGTGTGGTTTCTTGTGACAAGCTCTAAGGATTTTCTACCTGGTGTGGAACAACATTTGAGATTCAATCTCCTTAAATAGACGCCTTCCTTACACGGCCCGGGTGTTATGTGTAAAAATTCTTGGACCCTTCGTATTCGTCTGACATGTGGGAGCTGGAGCGGCGATGGCGCAGAAGCCGAAAGATATAACATTTAATGTAAAGTCGAAGACCGAAGACCGAAGATCTAGATCCGAATGCAGTCCTTTGGTTCAGATGCTTGGAGATCTGTGGAGGAACCCACCTTGCAATGCCGAAGACAATTTGCGTGTCGGGAACATCGTCATTGAAGACTGGTCCGGGGGCTACTCAGGGAGTCCTGGATTATGGGGTCTGACGGCGTCCGGGCTATGCAACGTGGGCCAGACTAATGGGCCATGAAGATACAAGATAGAAGATTTCCCCCTGTGTCTAGATGGGACTCTCCTTTGCGTGGAAGGCAAGCTTGGCGTGCGGATATGAGTATTCCTTTCTCAGTAAACCGACTTTGTACAAACCTAGCCCCCTCCGGTGTCTATATAAACCGAAGGGTTTAGTCCGTAGTGGCAATCACAATCATAATCATAGAAGCTTGACAATTGGGGTTTAGCCATTACGATCTCGTGGTAGATCAACTCTTGTAACCCATATACTCATCAAAGTTAATCAAGCAGGACGTAGGGTATTACCTCCATTAAGAGGGCCCGAACCTGGGTAAAACATCGTGTCCCCTGTCTCCTATTACCATTGATCCTTAGACGCACAGTTCGGGACCCCCTACCCGAGATCTGCCGGTTTTGACACCGACAGCCACCTTCCCTCACCATCCCGCCGCATGACTCGCAACCGCGCCGTGACCCCCTCCCCAAGCCGCCGCTTCCCCCTAGGCTTTAAAAGACAACCCCGGCCCCTTTATAAGGCGAGCCAACCCGCCGCCTACTCCTCATCGCCCCGCTGCCACCACCAAGCAGCAGCAGCAGCCACCAGCCGCCGCCGCGTCGCAGTCGCCGCCGCCTGCGCCAGCCACCGCTGTGGCCGAGCCCCGCTACCGCCCGTGCCGCCCCACACCATAGCCAGCCGCCACCTTTAGTCGCCGGAGCCGCCTCAACCGCCGCCGTCCGGATGCGCCGCCGGTTTTCCGACGAAAACCGTCGAACCGGTAAAAACAGAGAAAACCCCGCCCGGTTTTTTCCCTAATCTCGGTTATTTCGTTAGATCGGTTTATTTTTTAGCGTTCGCTAATTAGCAAACATTCACCCAATCTTCCCTGTTAACAAACAAATTCATTCGTTAGCCTCTGTTGGCGGACGTTCATCCGATAGATTTTTCTTTTTATTTTAATTTTCGGCCAGGGACCTAACCAAGAATACTTTTGTCATAGATTAGTCCCTAATCTTCAAACCCTCGTTACTTTTTACTCTATCCAAATCCAGTGAAACCAACGCCAAAATATTCGTCTTGGTCTCGTCTTTCCAAATAATCAACTTGAACATGGTTTTGACAAGTTAAAATTTTGTTTCAAGCAAATTTGATTTCGAACTTCTTTTGATCGTAGTTTGAGTTTCGGAGCTCCGATTTAATTGATTCTTTTTGGAAATCGGAGTTCTTCACTTGAACTTCCAATTTGGATCTTTTCTTTTGGGTTTTACCTTTGCATATTATGCTTGAGTGCTTATGTATGCTATTGTTTGTTCACGATAGAGTTTTCGGAGTGCAAAGCGCGCCACTACGAGTCACTAGGGTTTTCAGATCATCAACAAGGCAAGTAACACTTTGATCATATCCCTTTATTACCCAGTTTTTACACATTAGTTTCAACCCTCAAACATTGCATGAGTAGGTTTGTTCAACATATGGCTATTGGGAAGTAGTTGATGAGGTAGGAACCTATTGCCTTTTTATATCAAATTCTGGGAGTTCTACGTTATGCTTATACTGCTATGCTATGCTCGTAGACGTGGTTTGGTTTGGAGTGATCCATGATAGATGTGAGAGTTGTTATTAATTAATGGTTAAACTTAAGGTGGCTACTTTAATACACATCTGGGTGGATTGGTTGGGGCACCCTAGAGCACCCAGTGGTTGTCCTGGCACCGGGAGAAATCCAGTCACTACAAAAAAATACACTTCCGTGATGATACGTGTTTGTCACAGTAGGTCGCGTTTTTTTTTCATGCATGTACATCCATGACAAATTTATGACAGAATCAAGATAGTCATACCTGTGCTGTCGTAGAAGTGTTCCATGACATTACCAAAATTATCATCACGGAAGTGTCCACTTCCATGACGATAAATCGCGCGTCACAGAAGTGCTTTCGTCATGGGTGACCGACACGTGGCATCCACCGTAATGGAACGCTGTTAAGCTATCGGGTCGGGTTTTGGATCCGATAACCCGTTAACAACCCCGACCAATGGGAAATTTCCACGTGTAAAATTCTTATTGGCCGGACGAAACATGTGTCAGCTTGTCAGTGGGTCAGATAGGCGCCTATGATATGTCGACACGTGCCATGGCCCACCACTGGCCCATTTAGCTTACAAAGTCGGCCCATTTGAATTGGTCAAAAGTTAACGGGCTGACCCATGAAAAGCCTGTTAACGGTCTCTTCGCAAATAGCCCATTTTACGGCCCGTTAACTCACGACCCGTTAGGCCCTAAAGGAAATCGGCCCAACAACATCATGTGGGCCATCGAATATAACACCAGCCCATTTCACTTTCGGCCCATGTATGGCCCACGACGTCTTTCGGCCCACATGAGGACTTCGTATCTTTCAGCCCTTTACAGGCCCATGGTGACTCTAGCCCATAATGAACATTAATTTTCTTTATACCCTTTAACGGCCCATGATTTACATGGGCCGTTTCCAGCCCATGTTAGCTTTCGGCCTATTGATGGCCCATATGTTCTTGGGCTCCTTTTCGGCCCTCGATTACTTCCGGCCCGTTACTGGCCTGTTCCCCTAATGGGCCAAATTCGGCCCATGGCAAGATTCGGCACGTTACTGGCCTGTACCCCTAATGGGCCAAATTCGGCCCATGGCAAGAGTTGGCCCGTTACTGGCCTGTTACCCTAATGGGCCAAATTCGGCCCATGGCAAGAGTCGTCCCGTTTCTAGCCTGTTAACCTGTTGCGCCGTTTCCAGCTCGTCCTATATTCTGGCCCATTAACGACCCGTTATGCCTGTGACAGAATTAAGCCTTTGCTGTCCTACGGCCTGTTAACGTGTTGGGCCGATACCAATTACGCCCGATTACGGCCCATGTAGACCCATTTATCCGACGGCCTGAGGACCACCGATTACAGGCCCATTTATCGACGGCCCGTAGGAGACCCATGGATCCTATGGCCCGTATATGGCCCATGGTAGTTGCTGCCACAAGCAAACCAGGGAAAAAGAAGACTAGGAAATAAATAAGGCCGAAACTAACGCTAGGCTATTAAGGCGCTTACACAGATTACATCCACTCGGCATCAAAGATCGCCACCAGCGCAAATATAGGGAACACCCTACACTATACAAAAATGGCTTGCTGTTTTCTTCAGCCGGTGGCTGGAGGTTAAGAATAAATTTTGTATCGCACCAAAACCAATTAGAACTATATAACAAAAGGAAGGTTGGCATAAAACTTAACAGTCTAATAGATAAATGCACCACCAGAAGTTCAGAAGCTCAGTTCATTTTACCTGACTGTTACGTTTTCATGTTCTATTGTCCGATGGAGCACCATAACCCTCGCCTTAATTTCCCCTAGGCTCCTGGACAACCTAACAAATGTCTGATAGTATGGTTTCAAAACCATGAATATCTTGACGAATTGAGCAATGTTTCTCCTTGTTTCACAAAGGGTCTCTGTTAGGGAATGGACTTGTGTCTGGAGCGCAGATACAACATTGCTTTGAGCTTGCATATCTTGATCATGAGGCAGTTTGGATGATATTGCCTTAACAACCAACCCAGTATTACGCGGGAACATGCTTTTGGCACTATTAGTGGACAGGTACTGACCCACTGCAGTAAGAGCTGACATTGCAGTTATAATTGCCTCGCCACCTTCAGAAGGTGGTGGTTCCACCATTTTTTTTCCATAGCTCACTGAAAAGTTGAGGTTTTACATTAGTAGTACTAGAATAGAAGATATTAAGGAGGCAGCAAAACCAAACAAGCTTTGGTCTATATATAGAACTTATTATGGTGAACCCATGTAAAATATTAGTTGTATTTTATTGCAAAGTACATAATAAAACCAGGTTCCAAACATATGACCATGTACCATCGCTAATGTATTGTCTATTTCTTCACATTGTATTGAGGGCTAAGGATAAATAGACGAAGTTTATAATACGGTAAGCATAGTGTGACATCATTCATATCACAAAACAACTGAGAACAGACAAACAGGCAATTGTAACATTTTGTGCGCAAGTCCAGCATGGAACTAGATTACGGGTCAAGATCAAAGGAACATCACTCCTCTCTTTTAAAGCTTGTAAGGTGCAATGATACGCTAAGACAATTGTGTATAAAATTGAAAAGAGTAATAGACATTGGCTGCAAACCATGCAGTTCAAGGCACAAGTCAGAGTAAGTAGTAGTTAAAAGGCATGAGGATTAAGGACTTACAACAGCGGCTTTGACTGGTGTAGTCATGCCCTTCTTCTTGCTGGTGTGACAGTCCTTGAAGATTTCCACAACATTTGGTTCAGGTACTTTTTGGTCCTTGCGGGCTTTCCTCTGCATTTCGAACAAGTCAATATAGATCTGATAATATGGTACAACGAAAAGAGTGAAACAGTAGCTAATTACAAGAGACTTGCAGTGTGCAATATAGCTATGAGATCTTGTCGTCTGTTGGAATTTCACTTTCGTACGGTTGGCCTTGTTCCTTGAATAGTTCACCTACAAGAAGATAGATTTGTGTGGCACATGCATAAATAGGACTTCAACATGTGATCTGATCACATATATATAATGTACCAGATACTTCGGATCACACCAGTGTTTAACAAGGCCCCTCCAGTCTTCATCCGATATATTTTCCACTGGAGATGTTTAGGAAAGTTCACTGTTAGCCTTGCCTTCAAAGTGAGTTTTCCTCAAGTTATACCGATACTGTCACAGAGCAGACTTGAAAACATGGGTGCAAGCTTGTCTGGTTGCATCATCTTGGCTATCCAACTTGAACCTCATCTGTTGAAAATTATGGGAGTCTCATTATCAACAACCTAGAAAGTATGGAACAGAGCAAGACGATATTACTAGTTTCCATACATAACCATACTTACAGATAAATGGTCGAGGAAGGTGTTGAACTGGGTTTTGTCTTTGTCATTCCTGTACTAAATCCATGTTGGGAGAATACGTACATGACACCTAATGGCAACCGCTGCCTCTAATACTAACTTGGATGACTCTGTAGCATCGCGTGGCCTTTTTAAACCTGCCTTAAAACGGATCTCCATTCTTACTCCTCTAGATTTAGATAACCTATCAAGCATTTATCCCCGATGTTTGTTTCCGCTTGCGCCAAGGTGCTAGTCCAACAACAAACATAGGAAGTGTTAGTGTACATCAAACCGTGAGACTACATATAAAGAAGCATGCAACTGTAACTTGACTCCAGCAACTACCTTCTTGTTGTTGAAGCTCACAAGGTTCACCTGATATTGCCAACTCGTCTTGTGTCAAGAGTGCTTGGGAAATAGTGTCAGGTGGCAAGGGAGCTTGGGAACGTGCAGCTAGCTCAGTTGACGCACGAGTAAGTCGTGTAGCTGGTAGTACTATGGTAGGTGTTGCAAGAACTAGGGCTGTCTCTGCTTGTTTGGTCGCTGCTATTTGTTTCTGTTTGGATTTTTTGCAACTCATGTAGCATGGGATGCCGTGTTTGTAGAATTTTCTGCTGGACTTTGACTTTCTATTGCACCATCAGTACCAGCAGAATCTGTAGTATTCATCCGCTTCTCATTCCCTGCCATTCTGTGTTTCTTTCTCTTTCTCTGTGCCATGTTAAGTCAAGCCAACAAGAAAAACGAATAACAATTTAGTTCTTCAGAACAAACTGATGCGTGATGTAGATGAACTGAACTTTGATGTTAGACAACCACATGATAGGGGGATGTAATATGTATGAAAAACGGGACGGAAGAGATAACCAGAACTATGATGTGTAAACTAAGAAGACATTTCACCAAATTAGAAGCAATGCAATGGAAGGTAGAAACCATATGAAAGATGCTACAAATATCGCTGTGCCAAGTTAACAGTGTCTCATCATAAATGGCATTTAAACAAATGTGAAGCAGTACAAGAAATAAATCATATGCAAGATGCAAACAACATCACACTACCATGTTAGAGGTCTCTCATCATTAGTGCCAGTGCATATTCACAGCATTGCATATTCACAGCTTATTATGTGTAAACTAAGGAGAAGGCATTTCAACAAATTAGAAGCAATGAAAGCTAGACACCATATAAAAGATGCAACGAATATCACTCTACCAAGTTAAAACTGTCTCGTCATAAGTGCCATTTCAACAAATTAGTAGTACAAGCTAGAAAAGAATGTGAGATGTAACCTATATCACACTCCGAAGTCAAACAAGTCTTATGATAAGTGATTGTTGCAGGTTACACAACAGTAGTAATTTGATGTAAGAACATGGTGTGATAGACAGATATTGTATGTTCTAGAAACAGGAACACGTGTCTTATTCAAGTATAATGTGTAAAGTAAGCAGATGGAATTCAACAAAATTAGAAGCAATACAAGCTAGACATCACACATAACATGCAACCACATATAACAGTGCCAAGTTAGAGGGAGCACCGGTGATGCTACACTAGGGGAGATGTGCTCACCATAAACACAGCTTTGTTGAGTGCCTATGCATGTATTGTCTTGGAAATCATCTTGGGGTGTGGAGGAGTAGAAACTGTAGAGGCCCTCCATTCGGAAGGAGCACCTTTATCCGCTGCCTTGCTAACTTCCTTCCGCTTTATTGATTTTGAATTGTCAAGTAAAACCGACAAGAAAAAGCAATAAAATTCTCTCTTCAGAACTCATTCATGCATGATACTGACAATCACTACTTTGATGTAAGGCAAACACATGATACCAGGATGGAATATGTAGGAAAACAGGACGGCATGGCATGTTCACAACTATTTGTGTAAACCAAGCAGAAACCATTCCAGCAAATAAGAAGAATGCAAGCTAGACACCACATGAAAGATGCAACCAATATGACTCTGCCAAGTTAAAAGTGTCACATCATAAATGGAATTTCAACAAATTAGAAGCAGCGCATGCTATAAATCATATGAAAGATGCAACTAATATCGCATTGCATATACTGAAGGTGTCTCGTCATGTTGATTGATGCGGGATACAAAAAAAATAGTTTTATGTAAGGACATGCTTAATAGATAGATGTACTATGTACAAAATATAGGAAGGCATGTCACATTAACAGGTATAATTTATAAGCTAAGCAGACTAGCACATGTAGTTTAACCAGATTGGAAGAATTACAATCTAGACACCATATGCAACATGCAACCACATATCACGCTGCCAAGTTAGAGCAAGCACCTGCGATGCTAGTGTAGGGGAAATGCTGTAATCAACTACAGAGCTACGTTCACTATCTTCGTCTAGCATTTCTTTTTCTTGAGAATCATGTCGGGAGGCTGACGCTGCATTCTTTAAATGAGGAGTAGTCCCCTTGCCTGCCTGCCTCGTCATAAGTGATTGATGAGGGATACACAAGAACATTAGTTTGATGTAAGAACATGGTTAATACATAGATGTAGTAGTATGTACCAAAAACAGAAGGCATGTCATATTCAAAGGTATAATGTGTAAGCTAAGCAGATGCAATTTAACCAAATTGGAAGCAATACAAGCTAGACATCCGGCTGGAGTGGTGAGCATGATCATCTCGGACCTGAGAGCCTGGTGGGAGGCGGGCTACTTCGCCACCATCGCAGCTTTTTAGTTGTCTTCCAGGTGATGCCTATCTTTGATGGGCTTGTCACTGGCTCGGCCAGTGCCCTGACTAGCTATTTGTCTTCTGGTGCTCACGTGAGGGTGGTTCATGTAAAAAAATATCTTTCCTTATCTTACCAACTTCGGCCTTTCGAATACAAGCTAGACACCATATGGAACATGCAACCACATATGACACTGCGAAGTTAAAGCAAGCACCTGGGATGGTGGTTCATTGCGAGCGAGGTCATCAACTCCAGAGCTATGTTCGTCACCATCTGCTGACACTTCACCCTTTATAGCGCTGTAACGTGTCTTGCCTACCCGCAGACGAAGTTGGAGTGACTTCTCTCTTTTCTTTTTGGCTTCTCTCATGGCATCAGAGCCTGAAATACCCTTGCATAAAAACACAATAGTGAGAGTAAGGGTGAAGTGTGTGCAGAACTAGTGCACTGTAAAAGTAGCAGATAGCAGGTGGCTGAAAAATAAATGACAGGAGACATATGATAGCTCTACAACATTGCATGGCAAACAAAATTAGATTCTACTCCGTATGATTTTGTAATATATGAGCACAAGAAATGCAGGTACTCCTCCAGCACACCACCACATGTGGTCATATCTAAGATAACAGTCGACTGAAAATAAATAGGTCAGTCAATTTTTTTAATGAACCATCCGATCTATAAGGAACGGGCAGATGGCCTTCGTCTACCTCCCGCCAGTCACTGTTGATGATCTTTCTTGAACCGCCAGCGACCACCGGCCCAGACCCCTGCCTCTGCCGCCCCGCCCTCCCATCGACCTCACACCACTGCCGTGCTTGGCAGCGCCCCAGGTCATCCCTTTAATCCCGACCGACCTCCAGATCCGGCGCTAGTAGCTCTAGGCCGCACACGCCTCTAAGATAAACACCAAGGCGCTGTTTCCCCGGCGTAATAAGCGTACTAGCGCCTGTTACACCGGGGAATGCTTCCGTTAATTGGGAATCAACTGGCCAGAAATTGAAATTTAGGGGGGCGACGGACCTCTAGCTAAGGTGAAATAGTATATGAGGAGAAACCTTGTGCATCACGAGTTACTAGGAACATCTAGTATCAAGAAGGAGCGGTCAACTAGTGTCTTCTGTGGGATGAATACCGTGCAAGTAGAGACGTAAGATTTGCACGAATAAGGGAAGAGGAGTACCTTTTTCGGTTGCCGGTGTGGTCACCTCCACATGTCGCGTCGATCTTCTTATTTTTACCGGGGAAACCGATGTTCTGGAGGGTGCAGGCTTGGACGAACCCATGGCCAAATTGTTGATTGTGTTACCGTGGCCGTATGTCGGCGGAGGGGATGCAGGTCTGAGGCGGCAAAGGATGGCGTAGCAGGAACAACTCCGGTGCGGTGGATGGTGGTGAAGTTGGAGCAACAGCGGTGAGGCGCAGGACGGCATGGTTGAACTGGCTCGGTTACGGACGGCTCGGCCACGGCTTCAACTACTAGCCGTGGAGGGTGTTGCGGTTGAGGTTGCGGTGGACGACGACGTCGGGGTATCGGCTCCGGCGTTATGGAGGAGGGCGGCGGTTGATGGGCGGGATGGGGTGGCGGACGGAGGACGCCGGAGTTTCGCGGCTAGTGGAGAGGTAGTTTTGGCACCCACGGAGTACGAATGGGGAATCAGACGGGTGGGGGGAACCATGTTTCGGTCTGGGATGCGCTTGTTTTTGGCTTTTTTGAACAAAAGATGGGACGCGCTTGTTTGAAATTTGGGGAAAGTACAAACTTTGCCCCCCTCTTAAATTTTGGACCTACTGCGGGTGGGCGGTAGGATGGTAATCCCAGGTGTCCCAAATAGTGGGCGGGAGCGATTTCGGCCGCGCGCATGTGTGCTTAAGCGGCCATTGTGTATGAATGTTTTTCGGATGCGGTTGCATGGCGTCTAGATGAAGCTACAAACCTACCCCGGTTTAGACCTTTGGACGTCGGGCCGGTAGGTTTGACGGGTCGGAGTTATTAGAAAAGTAATTTCCTTGTACTACCAAACATTGGTCTCACGTGGTTTCGGGCAAGTAGAGGCTCTTTTGGCGCTTCGTTCGAAATTTTGAAACACAAGCATTCACGTTTAGAGTACTCTTGAACTATGAGGATTGACCTAAATAGACAACGTTATATTTGACCTTGTATGTTTGAAAACCTCATTAAATTATCCGCTTCTTTTTGAAATTTTGATACTTGAAAATCCTATAACTACGATTATTTTGGAATGGAGGTGCTAAATTTGAATATATTTTGTACACGACGACATATGCTATTATGTACAAAATCAGAGCAAAGATTGGTGCCCCCATAATTTAGGTATGGTTTACAAATGCCATGATATCAAATTCAAATAATTGAATGGACTTCATGTTGAATTTGATTTTTTTAAACCACCTTAAGTTGAATTCAAATGTATGCTAGTTCATAGGTAGCTATTTATAATGTCCATTGTGTAACTTTCATATATATAATGTGATTTACACACACAACATGAACTATACTCACATTTATATTCGATTGCTAAAGCGATGCATTGTATGGAGTTCAAAATACTAACTATGTGGATCAATTGTGTCGAATAGTAACATAGACATGCTCAAATTAGATAGAATCTAGATGTCCGATGGATCAATGACCGCTCCTTACGCGAATTGCAAATACCATGATCCCATCCTAATATTTGGATACAATTTATATCATTAATCAATGTGTAGAGCAGTCTTTTACGTGTAGTTTCACTCTCCATCGGTGGTCTCTCACACATGCTCACACACTCTCTCCCGAGGTGTCTTTCTCGCACACATGCTCTAGATATAACCCTCCCTCCCTCTCGTAACCATTTACAACTGTTTCCACTAACCTTTATCACACGCACTCTTCCTCTCACAAACATACACACACAATCCTCATCGACCCTTTCTATATACCCGGACCTGCCTACGTGTCTCATGTACGCACATTATCTTTATGCCTATCTCTCACGCATTGTCTCGCATCTCTCTTCCTAATCGACGAGTATGATTCTAGCAGAGCATTCTGTAGGATGCCCCTTAAAGTTAGGTTGAATGAATAGTAATATCAGAGATAAAGGGGTTACCTTAGTCCGAGAACCTAGGGTTACAAATCCTAGCCGGCTTTGTCAGTGGACACATAGTCCTTCACAATTCTGCTATCTTTGTCTTGTACAACTAGTCATCCCTGGGTCTTCCTAAATGCGTCATGGGCCGACCAATGTGGCGTAGGACGGAACCGAACGAAGGGCCTCACCTCGACCCACCGGACCTCACGCGGTGACACACCCTCTGCCCCCACGTCTCATTATCTTCTCACACCCACACATACCAACACAAACACCACACACATAGAAAATTTCTCCTGGTGCGTCTATTCCCTCCCCCCTTGCATATACACACTCAAGGGAATCTCTTGTCGTGACGTCATATTCCTCTCTCTCTCTCTCTCTCTAGACCACTCTCATTTCTCGTGCTATCTCTCCCACGCCCCCCCGTCGGCCCCTCTATCCATGCCTCTCTCGAATACGTAATACACACACATACCTCTCTAGGCCCCGCCAAATGCATCAACTACACATTCACACATGTTACATCACGTACCCCATTGATCTGAAAAGCCCTCTCTTCACGTTTATTTCGCATACAACATTCCTTTTGAATAAAGTGTGGCCAAAAAATTATTTTAGAGTTTCTACATATATACAACATTACAAAGTTATATGGAGGAGTACGAACGCTAATTTGCATTGCATGGTGCCCATAATGATATTTATTCCGCACTGTGAATTTGTATATTTTTATACTATATACAAAGTTAGTCATAATAAAGAGAAACGAAGAGCATCTCTCTCTCCATCGCATACCCCCCTGTACACGCCTTTCACGTATGCACACAAAATTATCTCCAGGTCCTCTAAAAGTAAGCCCCCAGAAAATTCATGCATGTTTCATCTTTCTCTCGTGATATATGCAATGACGATCATTGTATTTGAAGCGAAAGCACGATACGTACATTGGACTTCAGAATCCACTCATTACGGTCACCATTTACATTTAGTGGTTATTATACAGTCACGGGCTCACTGTACAACTCTGTATTTCCTCATGACATGACTAGTTCACCAATTAAACGCTCCACGTGGCACCTCTAGTGTTGCATCACATTATCTCACTACCATCGTGCCCACCTGTCGACTTGTATCTACTCTACATCTACACTCTTATAAAAAAACAGAGTTGGTGATGATGCTGTGCCTGCCATCCTGCAATATAGGCCGTCTGATTTATATCTGACGGATAGGAAAGAAACTATGGCAATTTTGCAAAAAGGTACCCACACACCTCTCCACATTTGCAAATAAGGCCTTCCCTCGTTCATCCCTTTCTCTCACAAGATAAACAAGTCATACAAATGCATCTCGATGTTACGTGCAACGCACGGGCATCTTGCTAGTAAGAATGAAAACAAACGACAAAAAATATATTTGGATGGTGGTTCGAAGTCATGACCGCGGGCACAGCGGACAAGGTGGCCTTGTATTGGTATGCTGAGCCGTCTGTTTTAACACACAGGAGCTGGTGTGGTGATTATACACACACACACACGCATGCACACGAACTGCATCCACGCAACACTCACACAAACACATGCACCCACACACGCACGCAACACTCACACGTACACATGCAGCCACGCACGCACGCAACACTCACACGCACACACGCATGCATGCATGCACACACCAGTACACCACACGACCAACACACACTCTCACGCTCAAGTGATCAACCTACACGTGCATGTGCACACATCAGGCCCTGACAGACACATACACAAC
Organism: Triticum urartu; assembly: GCF_056163025.1. NCBI lineage: Eukaryota > Viridiplantae > Streptophyta > Magnoliopsida > Poales > Poaceae > Triticum > Triticum urartu. The sequence goes on along the minus strand of NC_141879.1, from coordinate 336,274,982 downwards.
CAGGTGATTCCCGCGCACGGGTTGGAGCCTTGTCGCCCCTGCGTAAATTTGTGTTTATCTGACCTCTTGCCTATGCAAACTGACAGGTGGGACCCACAAGGAATGTGGTCAATTTAACTAGTCAACATGGCGCCACGCAGACTATTTGGACGGTCAACAGAGTGCAATCCGATGCCGAACTGTGAGCAAGTGACCGTATAATCACCGCAAAACATATATAGTGACCGTAAGCAGCTTATTCTGAAGTTCGGTGACCCTATTACGCTTTTCGCTCGATAGGCCCCCCCAAAACTACATCTCTACACGATCTCGCATGTTACATCTAACAACTATGCAATACAGCACTACTACTACACTCTAACACAATAAATCATATGTGTTTTTAGTTTTACTAGATATCATATTGTTACTTATAATTATTCGGTTTGCATACATTAAAATTGCCTTTGAAATGTATGGCCAGTATCATCAACCGCGCGGGAAAAATCCCGACCTTTCCTCTTTAATCGGGTTTGTATCAATGGATCGTGCGAAACAGCAAAACTATAGTACTATACAGTACAAGTGATAGTTCACTAGGCCATCGTGTCGTCTACTCCTCCGTCGTAAGAGTGGAGCGCTCGCTTTCATAAATCTTCTAGTCCCTTTCGTCGACATGTGGGACATCAAGCTACCAGGTCCACGTGCCATACCGGAATACAGTGCAGAGTAACCGGGCTGAAGCACCCCAGTCATGGCGCCGGCGTAGTAATGAGCAATGAGGCGTCAAATCAGAAAGCTGCACCTTTCCCGCAGTTAAGGTGGAGGGACGAAGCAACCATCATTTCACTCGTTGCTAAATCCACTTCTCCCTCATCTTCTTCAACTTAACCACGTGTTGCTTCTGCCGTTGTTCTGCCTCATGTGGGACGCGGATCGGCTTGGTAAAGCACTGACACGTGGGACCGCATGTTAGCAAACCGCTAGGACAACGTCCTTCGAAAATAAGAAGCCTAATCCTAGACTTAGAAAGGGCTACGTAGCTGCTACGTATACTTTTCATCTAATCTATATATGCCCCCCTTGATTTTCAGGTGGGGTGGGCCTAATCCTCTCCTTTAATCCAATCAAATAGTCCCACATCACATCAGTTCGTAACATTATGTAAACCATTACATGGATGTAGCATTGCTCAAATAAGAAACCTCCCCCGCCATCCGCGCGGCAAAATCACCTCCTTTTTACTAATCTTGATTCTATAATTTTTCAGATCAACATAATTGAGATTTGTATAGATAGCACACAAGAGCAAAACAAGTGGTATGGTGTGACGCCCCAAGACTAGAGCTTCAGATGCTTTCCAGGGTTTCCGGGTTTCGTTGTGTGATTTGTTTCGTCTGTTGCATTCATCTTTGCATCATGTGCATTGCATCATGTCATTTCTTTTTCTTAACTCAACTAAATAAATGGCATGGATCTTGGATCCATTTAAACCGAGGGAATTCACATGGTGATTCTCTTTAAAACATATCCTCCCAATAGTAGGGAGCTATATTAAACATTTCATTAATGTGGAATTACCTTGACACACTTGCCATTTATTCTTTCATCATTTTCCGGAGCTCCACCAAAAATCCGAATATTTTTGGACTCTTCATTACCTTGAACTTCTTCAAACCATTTGAATTAAATTCAAATGGATTTGAATTTAGATATCTCAATCATGGGCTTTTCTATTTTCTCGGAACTAGCACATTTTTGTGAGTCCGGGATAATTATCTGCGTGTCCAACTTCTTCCCCTAACCCCTCTTTGTTTTCTTTCTTAATCCCTGTTTTTTTCTTTTCTTTTAGTAGTGGGAGAGAGCCCAGTCTCTCAGGCCTGCCAGGCCTGCCCTTTTGCCTTAAGGCCCAGCTAGCACCTCCTCTCTACTAGGCCTCCCTAGGCCCACTCTCGCGCCGGCCTCCAAGGCCCAACCTTCTTGCAAGGCCAGCCCGCACGCCCCCGTAACCCTAGCCTCGACCGAACCCTCGCTCTCTCCCTCACCTTGGCTCTCTTGCGGCGCCCGAGCCTCTGGCTCGATCTCCTCCTCCCTCAGCGCCATCTCTCTCTCTCTCTCTCTCTCTCTCTCTCATGACCAGCGCCGGCCTCGTCCCCTCCCTCAAGCACGTCATCGCCTCCCTCCTTCCTCTCCTGCAGTGCCCCCCACCACCTAGGCCGAAGCTCCCGCTGCTGCGCCTTGGACATGAGGTCCCCCATGGAGGTCGCCCCTTGCCTCGACCTCTGCCATGGCTGTAGCAGTGTGCCGTGAGTTGCCGCCGTGCTGCTTCGCCGTCCGGCCGCCGTCGACGACCACCACCTTGCCACCGCATGAGGCCCGTGAAGCCGCCGCCCTGCCGTTGAGCACGAGCGCTGCTCCTCTGCTCCGTTCAGCTGCCCATGGTCCTGCTTCTCCTCGCTGAGGCCATGGATGCCGGCGACCCCGTCGTCTTGCACCTCCACACGCTGTTCGCACATGCCGACCTTCACTGCTTCCACACCCTTTCTTCGCCTAGGCGGAGCCGCGAGCCAACGCCAAGACCCGCCTCGCCCGTTGGCTTATTCAACCGTCTGCGTGGGCCCCGCATCGCCTTTGCCAGCCCCGTGCTGCTGCTTGCATCCGCCAAGTTCGATTACGTTTTGCTGCCCCAATCAAGATCGCCATGTACGGGATGACCCGCGAAGCCCCCTGGACGCCATGTACCACAACCGCTGCATTCCGTTTCATCTCTGTTGAGACCAAGAGGACGCTAAGTACCAGGATGACGACGACCCGTCAAGTTCATCTACGTGTGTGTAAAAAACGAAACGCCAAGTACCACTATCACCGAGTACGACTACTGCCACGATGATACGAGAACAACTACCGTGGACCCTCAAAGCCTCCGTGGACGTCAAGTCCCTCGTCGTGATCCCGAACATCTACGGAAAATTGTGCAACTAAGAACGTGAACGACTACCGCCACCAAGATATCGAGTACCTCTACCGTCGTCATGTACCCCTACTTCCACTACGAACGTCCCGAGAACGTCTACTTCCTCTACTTGGCACCAAACGAGAACCGTCCTGTTTGCACGCTTTGAAGGTATAACCTCAAGACGACGTCCGTGAACGAATGCTTGCGATGTTTGAGATGCTCGTGTTTGCACCCTGTTCAAATTGTCACTCGTTTCCTTGTCGCCAACTCGTGGGACACCCGGAATCCAGGAGCGCCCCAACATCTTTTGCACGCATCCGCACACTTCCCCTTTGCATCGGTATCTCAATCGAGTTACCGGAATCGGAACGCTGCCATGGCACCATTTTCGTTATCGTTCCCATGGCACCCCTTTCCTTTCCACCATGGTGACAAATGCTTCATAATGCTCTTGTCAATTTTTAATAAAAATTGCATAAACTTGCACATGTCATTCGCATCATGATAATAACATTTAAAAGTTTAAAAATTGTTGTTGCACCAATTTGATAAATGCATATGGGGATTTACCGGAATTGTTGTTTGTTGTTCCGGCCTCATTTAAACTTGACTAAATTTGTAGTTTTCATATGCTTCACCTCTTGCCATGCTTAAGAACATTTAATATTGTTGGGTACATAAACGAGAGAGAACTAAATAATTGAAGTGGTGTTCCGTCAATATGCAACTCGTTGCATATTGAGCTCCACTTAACATGTAGTTTTGTTTGTGCCCTTTGCCATGCCATGCATATTTAAACCAGACATGCATCATACTTGGTTGTGCATCATGCCATGCTTATGTGGTGGTTGTTTACTATGTGTTTTGCTTCTTTCCGGTGTTGCTTCTTCGGGCTAGTTCCAATAACGTCGTGTTTGTGAGGATCCATTCGACTATGTTCGTTTGTTCTTCTTCATGGACTCGTTCTTCTTCCTTGCGGGATCTCAGGCAAGATGACCATACCCTCAAAATCACTTCTATCTTTGCTTGCTAGTTTCTCGCTATATTGCTATGCCTATGCTGCGATAACTACCACTTTCTATATCATGCCTCCCATGTTGCTAAGCCGAGCCTCTAACCCACCTTGTCCTAGCAAACTGTTGTTTGGCTATGTTACCGTTTTGCTCAGCCCCTCTTATACCGTTGTTAGTTGCAGGTGAAGATTGGAGTTTGTTCCTTGTTGGAACATGGATATTTTGTTGGGATATCACAATATCTCTTATTTAATTAATGCATCTATATACTTGGTAAAGGGTGGAAGGCTCGGCCTTATACCTGGTGTTTTGTTCCAGTCTTGCTGCCCTAGTTTCCGTCATATCGGTGTTATGTTCCCTGATTTTGCGTTCCTTACACGGTTGGGTTATAATGGGAACCCCTTGACAGTTTGCTTTGAATAAAACTCCTCCAGCAATGCCCAACCTTAGTTTTACCATTTGCACTAACAACCTACCACCTTCCCTTGGGTTCTGCAGACTCAAGGGTCATCTTTATTTAACCCCCCCGGGCCAGTGCTTCTCTAAGTGTTGGTCCGAAACGGGCAGCCTGCGGAGCCACCTCGGGGAAACTTGAGGGTTGGTTTTACTCGTAGCTTGACCTATCCGGTGTTGCCCTAAGAACGAGATATGTGCGGGATTGTCGGCGCATCAGGCAGCTTTGCTAGTTTAGTTTTACCATTGTCGAAATGTCTTATAACCGGGATTCTGAGTCTGATCAGGTTGTCTTGGGAGAAGGAATATCCTTCGTTGACCGTGAGAGCTTGTGATGGGCTAAGTTGGGACACCCCTGCAGGGATTTGAACTTTCGAAAGCCATGCCCGCAGTTATGGGCAGATGGGAATTTGTTAATGTCCGGTTGTAGAAAACCTGAAACTTAACTTAATTAAAATGCATCAACCGCATGTGTAGCCATGACGGTCTCTTCTCGGCGCAGTCCGAGAAGTGAACACGGTGTTAGAGTTATGCTTGAACGTAAGTAGTCTAGGATCATTTCTTGATCATAGATTCTCAAACGTGCTTTGCCTTCTCTTCTCGCTCTCATTTGCGTAAGTTAGCCACCATATATGCTAGTGCTTGCTGCAACTCCACCTCACATACCTTTCCCTACCTATAAGCTTGAATAGTCTTGATCGCGAGGGTGTGAGATTGCTGAGTCCCCGTGACTCACAAATTACTTCCAAACCCAGTTTGAAGGTGCCGATGATACCGTGCAGGTGACGCAACCGAGCTCAAGGAGGAGCTCGATGAAGATCGTGTTCGTTATGTTGTTCCATTTCCAGTTGATCAGTAGTGGAGCCCTGTTGGGACGATCGGGGATCTGTGTAGCATTTGGGGTAGTCTTCTTCTATTTTGGTTCCGTAGTTGGACCTTGATTGTATCTGGATGTTGTAGTGCTTTATTCATGTAATATGTGAAGTGGCGATTGTAAGCCAACTATGTATCTCCTTTCTTATTCATTACATGGGTTGTGTGAAGATTACCTCACTTGCGACATTGCTTTCAATGCGGTTTTGCCTCTAAGTCGTGGTTCGACACGTGGGAGATATAGCAGGATCGAGGGCGTTACAAGTTGGTAATCAGAGCCTTCCCCGACTTAGGAGCGCCCTGGTTGATCGAATCGCTAACGTTGTTGAGTCTAGAAAAATTGTTTTGAGTTTGATAGGATTATATATATCGGAGAGTAGGATTCTTTTTACTCCTCAGTCCCTTCGTCGCTCTGGTGAGGCATCCTGACGTAGAGATTTGACTCTTCTCTTCTCAAATTTCACTAAAAAATTAGGATCACGCGGGTATCTTGGAATTGTTCCGATGGTTTTGTGACGAGAACAATGTTCTTGGTGACTCCTGACACTTAGGGGTTGTGGTAGTGTCCCGGGGAGTTGAGCTCCAAGGTGTTGTCGTCACAATTTTATCGTTGCAGTACTGGAATACCTGAGTTCCGCCGACATCGAAAATCTCTTTTATGCAGTTGTTGGTGAGATAACCTCGATGCCACCAAGTACTGGGGCGGGAGTTCGGGAGTATTGCCATAACTCGTATAACGGATGCTTTTCGAAGGTTTAGGTAAATGATTTCCGAAGGTTTCTTGGTTATGTGTTGAAGGATGGATACAACTGGATGTAGGTATTGTTAGTTTGGGTGAGATATTATGCTTCCCCTGTATCCCCAACACCTGATTGCATAACCGGAAAGTTTCGGGAGTTTATAACTGGGAATTCAAGTAGCTCCTAGGATATCTTTCCGACATATGTATGATATGATGGGGTTCGACGTTGATACGTCTCCGTCGTATCTATAATTTTTGATTGTTCCATGCCAATATTATTCGACTTTCATATACTTATTGGAAACTTTTTATATTATTTTTGGGACTAACATATTGATCCAGTGCCCAGTGCCAGTTCCTGTCTGTTGCATGTTTTTGGTTTCGCAGAATATCCGTATCAAACGGAGTCCAAACGGGATAAAAATGGACGGAGCTTATTTTTGGAAAATATGGAAAATTCGGAAGGAAAATCAACGCAAACCAGTGCCGAGGTGGTCACGAGGCAGGGGGGCGCCCCTCCCCTTAGGGCGCGCCCCTACCCTCGTGAGCCCACCATAAGGCAGTTGACACACTTCTTTTGCCGCAAGAAAGCTAATATTCGGAAAAAAATCACGGCAAAGGTTTCAGGCCAATCGTAGTTACGTATCTCCATATATATACGAAACGGTGAAACAGAGCCAGATCAGAACGCAGAACAAGAGAGAAACAGAGAGATAGATCCATTCTCGGAGGGGCTCTCGCCCCTCCCATGCCATGGGGGCCAAGGACCAGAGGGGAAACCCTTCTCCCATCTAGGGAGGAGGTCAAGGAAGAAGAGAAAGAAGGGGGCCCCTCTCCCCCTCTCCTCCGGTGGCGCCGGAACGCCGCCGTGGCCATCATCATCATCACCGCGATCTTCACCAACACCTCCGCCATCTTCACCAACATCTCCATCACCTTCCCCCATCTATCTACAGCGGTCCACTCTCCCACAACCCACTGTACCCTCTACCTGAACATGGTGCTTTATGCTTCATATCATTATCCAATGATGTGTTGCCATCCTATGATGTCTGAGTAGATTTTCGTTGTCCTATCGGTGGTTGCTGAATTGCTATGATTGATTTAATTTGCTTGTGGTTATGTTGCTGTCCTTTGGTGCCCATCATATGAGCGTGCGCGTGGATCACACCATAGGGTTAGTTGTATGTTGATAGGACTATGTATTGGAGGGCAAGAGTGACAGAAGCTTCAACCTAGCATAGAAATTAATGCATACGGGATTGAACGGGGACCAATATATCTTAATGCTATGTTTGGGCTTTACCTTAATGAACATTAGTAGTTGCGAATGCTTGCCAATAGTTCCAACCATAAGTGCATAGAATTCCAAGTCAGGGATGACATGCAAGCAGTGGACTCTCCCACATAATACTTGCTATCAGTCTAGTAAAGTAGTCAATTGCTTAATGGGCAATTTCGCAACTCCTACCACCACTTTTCCACACTCGCTATATTTACTTTAGTTGCTTCTTTACCTTAACAGCCCCTAGTTTTATTTTTGTGCTCTTTACTTTCTTGCAAGCCTTTCCGAAAACACCTACAAAGTACTTCTAGTTTCATACTTGTTCTAGGTAAAGCGAATGTCAAGCATGCGTAGAGTTGTATCGATGGTCGATAGAACTTGAGGGAATATTTGTTCTACCTTTAGCTCCTCGTTGGGTTCGACACTCTTACTTATTGAAAACTGTTGCGATCCCCTATACTTGTGGGTTATCAAGACCTTTTTCTGGCGCCGTTGCCGGAGAGCAATAGCGTGGGGTGAATATTCTCGTGTGTGCTTGTTTGCTTTATCACTACGTAATTTTTATTTTCTGTTCTTAGTTGTTCTTTATCTTTAGTTATGGATATGGAACACGAAATACCAAAAAAATTAGGTGTACTTTCTGCTCATGGAGATGGGGAACCTCCTAAAACCCTCGATGCTGGTTATGTGAAAGATATTATGTACTACTTTAATAATCCTGAGAAAACCCCATTCAATTATGTAATGGGAGTAATGTTGGATCAACGTGAATACTTTAGGGATTATCGCTTGACACAAAAAGGGAAACTATTATGGGATCAAATTTATATATTGAAGTGGTTTGCTAGACAACTATGCTTGGAATATGATTATACTTGTTGCTCTAGGATGAATTCTCCACACCTCCCCTTTTCATGCAGATTTAATGATAATGAAACCTTGGCTTCTTATGCTAGAAGTATATATGATTACTATGATGTGGAACAAATAGAAGAATTTGTTTCTTTTATGGGTGCTTATGAAATTGAATCTATGTTTAAAGAGTTTGATGATATTGATGATGCTTGTTATAGATCTGAAAATTTAGCTATCCTCAAATATTGCTATGAGAATTATGAATACAATTATGAAATTAATGCACTTATTAATAAAGTCTCCGCTGTCCAAGAAGAGACTAATATTGTGCAGGAGTCTATGGAAGAAGAAGTTGATGGCACTGTGAGCTCATTGGATGAAAAAGATGAGGAGGAGAGCGAAGGAAAAAAGGAGGAGGAGCGGATTGATCACCCGTGCCAACCTTCTAATGAGAGTAACTCTTCAACTCATACATTGCTTAATTCCCCTTCATGCTTACCGAAGGATGATTGCTATGATGACTGTTATGATCCCATTGATTCTCTTGAAATATCCCTTTTTGATGATGCTTGCTATGCTTGTGGCCAAGATGCCAATATGAATTATGCTTATGGAGATGAACTTGCTATAGTTCCTTATGTTAAACATGAAATTGTTGCTATTGCACCCACACATGAAAGTCCAATTATCTTTTTGAATTCTCCCGACTACACTATATCGGAGAAGTTTGCCCTTATTAAGGATTACATTGATGGGTTGCGTTTTACTATTACACATGATGATTTTGATAGATATAATATGCATGTGCTTGCTGCTCCTACTTGCAATTATTATGAGAGAGGAACTATATCTCCACCTCTCTATGTTTCCAACATGGTAAAATTGCAAGAAACTGTTTATACTATGCATTGGCCTTTACTAGGTGTGCATGAATTGTTCTTTTATGACATGTCGATGCATAGGAAGAGAGTTATACTTCGTCATTGCTTTATATATGTTTATTTTTGCTCACTACTAAATTACAAATCATTGTTAATTAAAATTGGCTTTGATATACCTTGGGATCCGGGTGGATTCACTACTTGAGCACTATATGCCTAGCTTAATGGCTTTAAAGAAAGCGCTGCCAGGGAGACAACCCGGAAGTTTTAGAGAGTCATTTATTTCTGTTGAGTTCTTTCATATAGTTTAAAAACAACAAAAATAAAGAGGGGAACCCAAAACTTTTTCAAAAAGGAAAGTGAAAGTGAGAGAGACAAGCATTGTTGAAGTGGGAGAGCTCCTTGAACTTTGTTCATGCTCACGACAACTTTGTGAATCTTGATTACAGAAACTTTTCAACAAAAATAATTATCCCCTTGTACAATTCCATTGTTTTATAAAAATAATGTGCCAAGGTTTGCCTTTAGGATGTTTACATTTGCTTGATGGTTTGTACGGTGCAGGACAGAAACTTTGGCTGTAGTGCGCGATTTTACATTTTTAGCTGGAACGTCAAATGGTTCTGATTCTTTTTGCACTGTCTTTCTGTACAAATTTTTTATTCTTCCTAATTTTGGTAGAATTTTTGAAGTAACAGAAGTATGGTGAATGTTCAAATTATTACAGATTGTTCTGTTTTAGACAGATTCTATTTTGATGCATAGTTTGCTTGTTTTGATAAAACTATCGATTCATATCAGTGGATTAGGCCATCAAAAGGTTATATTACAGTAGACACAATGCAAAAACAAAATATGAATTTGTTTGCAACAGTACTTAGAGTAGTGATTTGCTTTATTATACTAACGGATCTTACCGAGTTTTCTAATGAAGTTTTGTGTGGATGAAGTGTTCGATGATTGAGAAGGTTTCGATGTGAGAAGAAGGAAGAGAGGCAAGAGCTCAAGCTTGGGGATGCCCGAGGCACCCCAAGTAAATATTCAAGGAGACTCAAGCGTCTAAGCTTGGGGATGCTGGGGAGGCATCCCCTCTTTCTTCAACAAATATCAGTATGTTTTCGGATTCGTTTCGTTCATGCGATATGTGCAATCTTGGAGCGACTTTTGCATTTAGGTTTTTATTTTTCTTTTTATGCACCATGTTGGTATAAGATAGTCCTTGGTTGATTTCTATAATGCTCTTTGCACTTCACTTATATTTTTTGAGTATGGCTTTATAGAATGCTTCATGTGCTTCACTTATATCATTTGAAGTTTGGATTGCCTGTTTCTCTTTACTTAGACAACCGCCATTTGCAGAATGCTCTTTTGCTTCACTTATATTTGTTAGAACGTGGGCATATATTTTTTAGGAAGAATTAAACTCTCTTGCTTCACTTATATCTATTTAGAGAGATGATAGGAACTGGTCATTCACATGGTTAGTCATAAAATCCTACATAAACTTGTGGATCGCTGAATATGATATGTTTGATTCCTTGCAATAGTTTTGCGATATAAAGATGGTGATATTAGAGTCATGCTAGTGGGTAGTTGTGTATTGTAGAAATACTTGTGTTGAAGTTTGTGATTCCCGTAGCATGCACGTATGGTGAACCGTTATGTGATGAAGTCGGAGCATGATTTATTTATTGATTGTCTTCCTTATGAGTGGCGGTCGGGGACGACCGATGGTCTTTTCCTACCAATCTATCCCCCTATGAGCATGCGCGTAGTACTTTGTTTCGATAACTAATAGATTTTTGCAATAAGTATGTGAGTTCTTTATGACTAATGTTGAGTCCATGGATTATACGCACTCTCACCCTTCCACCATTGCTAGCCTCTCTAGTACCGCGCAACTTTCGCCGGTACCATAAACCCACCATATACCTTCCTCAAAACAGCCACCATACCTACCTATCATGGCATTTCCATAGTCATTCCGAGATATATTGCCATGCAACTTTCATCATCATCATATACATGACTTGAGCATTCATTCTCATATTGCTTTGCATGATCGTAAGATAGCTAGCATGATGTTTTCATGGCTTGTCCGTTTTTTGATGTCATTGCTACGCTAGATCATTGCACATCCCGGTACACCGCCGGAGGCAATCATATATAGAGTCATATCTTTGTTCTAATATCGAGTTGTAATATTGAGTTGTAAGTAAATAAAAGTGTGATGATCATCATTATTAGAGCATTGCCCCAGTGAGGAGAGGATGATGGAGACTATGATTCCCCCATAGAGTCGGGATGAGACTCCGGACTTTACAAAAAAAAGGGGCCAAAGAAGCCCAAAAAAAGAGGCCAAAGAAGCCCACCAAAAAAATAAAAAAAGAAGAGAAAAAAAATTGAGAGAAATAGAGAGAAGGGGCACTGCTACTATCCTTTTTCCACACTTGTGCTTCAAAGTAGCACCATGTTCTTCATATAGAGAGTCTCTTGAGTTATCACTTGCATATACTAGTGGGAATTTTCATTATAGAACTTGGCTTGTATATTCCGATGATGGGCTTCCTCAAATGCCCGAGGTCTTCATGAGCAAGCAAGTTGGATGCACACCCACTTAGTTTCAGTTAGAGCTTTCATACACTTATAGCTCTAGTGCATCTGTTGCATGGCAATCCCTACTCACTCAAATTGATATCTATTGATGGGCATCTCCATAGCCCGTTCATACGCCTAGTTGATGTGAGACTATCTTCTCCTTTTTCTCTCCTCCACCATCATATTCTATTCCACTTATAGTGCTATGTCCATGGCTCACGCTCATGTATTGCGTGAAAGTTGAAAAGGTTTGAGAACATCAAAGGTATGAAAAAATTGCTTGGCTTGTCATCGGGGTTGTGCATGATGTGAATATTTTGTGTGGTGAAGATGGAGCATAGCCAGACTATATGATTTTGTAGGGATAAATTTCTTTGGCCATGTTATTTTGAAAAGACATGATTGCTTTATTAGTATGCTTGAAGTATTATTGCCTTAATGTCAAAGGATAGACTATTGCTTTGAATCACTCGTGTCTTAATATTCATGCCATGATTAGACATATGACCAAGATTATGCTAGGTAGCATTCCACATCAAAAATTATCTTTTTTATCATTTACCTACTCGAGGACGAGCAGGAATTAAGGTTGGGGATGCTGATACGTCTCCGTCGTATCTATAATTTTTGATTTTTCCATGCCAATATTATTCGACTTTCATATACTTATTGGCAACTTTTTATATTATTTTTGGGACTAACATATTGATCCAGTGCCCAGTGCCAGTTCCTGTCTATTGCATGTTTTTGGTTTCGCAGAATATCCGTATCAAACGGAGTCCAAACGGGATAAAAATGGAAGGAGCTTATTTTTGGAAAATATGGAAAATTCGGAAGGAAAATCAACGCGAACCAGTGCCCGAGGTGGTCACGAGGCAGGGGGGCGCCCCCCCTTAGGGCGCACCCCTACCCTCATGAGCCCACCATAAGGCAGTTGACGCTCTTCTTTTGCCGCAAGAAAGCTAATATTCAGAAAAAAAACCACGGCGAAGGTTTCAGGCCAATCGGAGTTACGGATCTCCATATATATACGAAACGGTGAAACAGAGCCAGATCAGAACGCAGAACAAGAGAGAAACAGAGAGATAGATCCAATCTCGGAGGGGCTCTCACCCCTCCCATGCCATGGAGGCCAAGGACCAGAGGGGAAACCCTTCTCCCATCTAGGGAGGAGTTCAAGGAAGAAGAGGAAGAAGGGGGCCCCTCTCGCCCTCTCCTCCGGTGGCGCCGGAATGCCGCCGTGGCCATCATCATCATCACCGCGATCTTCACCAACACCTCCGCCATCTTCACAAACATCTCCATCACCTTCCCCCCTCTATCTACAGCGGTCCACTCTCCCGCAACCCACTGTACCCTCTACTTGAACATGGTGCTTTATGCTTCATATTATTATCCAATGATGTGTTGCCATCCTATGATGTCTGAGTAGATTTTCGTTGTCCTATCGGTGGTTGATGAATTTCTATGATTGATTTAATTTGCTTGTGGTTATGTTGCTATCCTTTGGTGCCCATCATATGAGCGCGCGCGTGGATCACACCATAGGGTTAGTTGTATGTTGATAGGACTATGTATTGGAGGGAAAGAGTGACAGAAGCTTCAACCTAGCATAGAAATTGATGCATACGGGATTGAAGGGGGACCAATATATCTTAATGCTATGGTTGGGTTTTACCTTAGTGAACATTAGTAGTTGCGGATGCTTGCTAATAGTTCCAATCATAAGTGCATAGAATTCCAAGTCAGGGATGACATGCTATCAGTGGCCTCTCCCACATAATACTTGCTATCGGTCTAGTAAAGTAGTCAATTGCTTAAGGGCCAATTTGGCAACACCTACCACCACTTTTCCACACTCGCTATATTTACTTTAGTTGCTTCTTTACCATAACAGCCCCTAGTTTTATTTTTGTGCTCTTTACTTTCTTGCAAGCCTTTCCGAAAACACCTACAAAGTACTTCTAGTTTCATACTTGTTCTAAGTAAAGCGAACGTCAAGCGTGCATAGAGTTGTATCGGTGGTCGATAGAACTTGAGGGAATATTTGTTCTAACTTTAGGTCCTCGTTGGGTTCGACACTCTTACTTATTGAAAACTGTTGCGATCCCCTATACTTGTGGGTTATCAGACGTCTAGTGGTCCGCCTATCCACGGTTGGTTCTACAGTGGTCTCGTTCTGTCTTAAAGAGTCCTTGGCTATGCTAACTCGGGGACGCTTCGTATGTCATGTGCACTGCGTTGCACATGATGGTGTTGTACGATCGAGCCTGTGTAGGCCCCACCACGAAAACTTCGGACGAAATCTCCATCATATGTTTGTTCCGGCTTATTCTGCAAGCCAATCCTTTGTTTTGTTTTGAGTTGTGGTATTCGAGTTGCTTCGAAGACAAATGTTTATTCCATACCTTTTCCAAGCGGTGTTCTCATACTTCTATGTGAATACCAATCCTTCTTGATAATCGAGATTGTTATGTCAATTCTTTCCAACCGGCGTATTTTCTCTTCAAGTGGATCCGATCATTTCAACATCCGTAAGATCAATTATCAGTTCTTCTCAACGGTGCTCATTTTATCTGTCCCAAGTTGCCTTTGTTTTTCCCACCCACCCACCCTTTTTCTTCAAGGGCTCAGATTTATCAATCAAGTATCCTTTTTATTGATGGAAGTCTCTCCATTCTTTTCCGTCAATGTTCTTATCCATTGATTCTCAGGAAGATGCTAACAAAGCTTCAAGTTCGTCACTCGTCACTCATTTTCTTCTCCGGTGGATTCAAATCATGTTTTTGGTGTTGATCATATCCCTTTTTCTCGTTTCAAATGTCTTCTTATGCCGGTGCACCTCATAATCATTCCACGCTCGCTATTCTATTGTTCCGGAGTGCTCAAGATATCTCGAAGATTCAAGTTTCCATTCTCAATTCATTCAAGCTTTTGCGAGGATGTTGCCTCATTCAAGCCATTTATTTCAACCGCTGCAATGTTTCTTTTAAATCATTTCAACGATGTTTCTTTTGAGTGGGCCCTAACGCACAGGTCTTTTCCTAGGATCTTACCTGACTCTTCTTATTCTTCCAGAGTTATTCTCAAATATTCTAAAGTTTTGACGTAAGGATGAATTATTATCAGTCATATGCCTTTTCTCCAAGATCTTATAATTCTTTTAATCATTGGCTCAACCACTTCGTTTTTCATTCTCCTGGAGTATCTCAACAATTCATGATGGTGTTTCTCATTGTCATTCTCGAATTTTGGAAGACCGACAAAGAGTTCATCTCTAATCATTATCCGTTCTCTTGAGGATTCATGGTGCTAGCCTTATGACATCCTCTCATAATTGTTTTCGATTGTGAGAATCCTTTTCACCCATCCGGAGCAATTCAGGAGTTTTTTCAGTTTGATCATCCGGAGCCCATCATCTCAGAATTATCCATTCCAGTTTTCAGCTCTCTTTCTTTATAACTTACCAATGCATCGTTCAAATATCCTCTAATCAGCTCATGATCTCTTTGTTCTCATGTATCTAAATCCTAGCAAGCATCTTCATTCATTTGCTAATTTTACCCGGTGTTTCTTTATCTTTTCTTCGTTCATTTCCGAATTCTTATGGTGGTTCTTCCAAGATTCTTCTTCCTTCGTTTACCATATCAATGCATTCGTGTTTTCCAAATTCTACCGGTGGATCATTGAAGACCTTCTCAACTTTGCGTTGTATCTCTCTTAATCCTTTCTACGAGAATAAGTAGTATGCCAAATCCGTTGCTTGTCATCAATTAAATTGGTGAAGGATAAGCATAATGTAATTCTTATTCTTGTTTCATCCAAGTGATTAATTCCTTATTCCGGAGGCTCATCAAATTCTCGAGTTAAATTGTTTCATCTTTTCTTTTTCTGGAGACCCGTGTTTTCTGCATTATATCATCACGAAGATCCATCTAAATCATTGCAAGGCTTGTTATTCTTTTCATCCTTCAATTCTTTTGGATCATTCTTTTATTGCCGGAGTTCTTCACGGAGGCTCTACATGATGGTTGATCAAGGATTCAATTTCATCTCAAAATGTTCATTGAGGTTCTTTTCAAAGGAACTCAAGTATTCTTCATCTTGCATTCCAAAATGCAATTCTTTCTACCTTATCATCTGAGGTGGTGTTATGTCATTGTTGATAATTTCCCTTCTTGTTTCATGATTCACAGGTTTTCAAGAGTGACATATCTAAATCCATCATTTTCTCTTCGCTCAAGACATCTTTTCAACCAATTAACCTCTTCATTGGATTTATCTTGGGTTATATTTCACCTAAAGCTTTCCCTAATGATTTTGCTAATTACGGTGCTTATAAATGACCCTAGTTCTTCATTTATCCTCCCGGTGAAATTAGTTTCTCGTCTTCTTGTTGATATCAATCCAATCTATTTTTTCCGTTAGTGGCATAATTTCACCTCATAGTTTTGAGATGTTTTTACATAAGCCCACAACAGCCTTATTCTTTTGTTGTTTAATTTTCAACAACTCCATTCAAACCTTCTTTCTATGGACGCTTTCAAATTCATTCGACATAGAAGATGTTGTTTTCTTATTTGTTACTTTCAGTCCGTTCTATCTTTTTTTCCGGAGGCATTGTGATGTTGCTCTCTTAACCCATCAATTTTTTGTCAAGATCTTGTTCAATTCATTCCATTTACAGTCGAAGTGATGTCCAAATTATATCAGTCTTATTCTTTCTCTATCTTGTTTTAACCGGAGTGTTGTGTCTATCATTCCTCTTCTAACCGGAGTCTCATCCAAGTGCTTTCATATTGAAAAGCTCATATTCTCTACCTTCCATCTCCAACCGGAGTGTTTCCGTAATTGATCTTTATCATTCCTTGTACATCTCGTGTCAACCGAGGTGCTTGCATCTAATTCTTGTCCATTGTAACCTTTTCCTTATGTCTTTCAACCCATAAGGTTCTCGTAATGTTCCTTGATCCTCTTTTCTAACGGAGTGTTTTCAAATTCATTCATCTCCATTGTATTCTTTTCTCTAAATGGCTTAACCTCTCAAGGTTCGTGGTTTCACTAGTTTGTCAGAGAAGCAACTTAGTTTACCTCTCGTCTTCCTCTTCCGTTTTCCCTTCGGTGCCATCCGAGATCTCGGGACGAGATCCTCTCGTAGTGGTGGAGTGTTGTGACGCCCCAAGACCGGAGCTTCAGATGCCTTCTAGGGTTTTCGGGTTTTGTTGTGTCATTTGTTTCGTCTGTTGCATTCATCTTTGCATCGTGTGCATTGCATCATGTCATCATGCCATCATGTCATTTCTTTTTCTTAACTCAACTAAATAAATGGCATGGATCTTGGATCCATTTAAACCGAGGGAATTCACATGGTGATTCTCTTTAAAACATATCCTCCCAATAGTAGGGAGCTATATTAAACATTTCATTAATGCGGAATTACCTTGACACACTTGCCATTTATTCTTTCGTCATTTTCCGGAGCTCCACCAAAAATCCGAATATTTTTGGACTCTTCATTACCTTGAACTTATTCAAACCATTTGAATTAAATTCAAATGGATTTGAATTTAGATATCTCAATCATGGCCATTTCTATTTTCCCGGAACTAGCACATTTTTGTGAGTCCGGGAAAATTATCTGCGTGTCCAACTTCTTCCCCTAACCCCTCTTTCTTTTCTTTCTTAATCTCTGTTTTGTTTTTCTTTTCTTTTAGTAGTGGGAGAGAGCCCAGTCTCTCAGGCCTGCCAGGCCTGCCCTTTTGCCTTAAGGCCCAGCTGGCCCCTCCTCTCTACTGGGCCTCCCTAGGCCCACTCTCGCGCCGGCCTCCAAGGCCCAACGTTCTTCCGAGGCCAGCCCACACGCCCCCGTAACCATAGCCTTGACCGAACCCTCGCTCTCTCCCTCACCTTCGCTCTCTTGCACCGCCTGAGCCTCTGGCTCGATCTCCTCCTCCCTCAGCGCCATCTCTCCCTCGATCCCATCTCTCTCTCTCTCTCTCTCTCTCTCATGACCAGCACCAGCCTCGTCCCCTCCCTCAAGCACGTCGTCGCCTCCCTCCTTCCTCTCCTGCAGTGCGCCCCCCACCAACCTAGGCTGAAGCTCCCGCTGCTGCGCCTTGGATAGGAGGTCCCCCATGGAGGTCGCCCCTTGCCTTGTCCTCTGCCATGGCTATAGCAGCGTGCCGTGAGTTGCCGCCGTGCTGCTTCGCCATCCGGCCGTCGTCGACGACCACCACCTTGCCACCGCCTGAGGCCCGCGAAGCCGCCGCCCTGTTGCTGAGCACGAGCGCTGCTCCTCTGCTCCGTTCAGCCACCCATGGTCCTGCTTCTCCTCGCTGAGGCCATGGATGCCCGTGGCCCCGTCGTCTTGCACCTCCACATGCTGCCCGCACACCCCGACCTTCGCTACTTCCATGCCCTTTCTTCGCTTACGTGGAGCCGCGAGCCAGCGCCAAGACCTGCCTCGCCTGTTGGCCTCTGCCAGCCCCGTACTGCTGCTTGCGTCCGCCAAGTTCGATTATGTTTTGCTGCCCCGATCAAGATCGCCAAGTACGGGATGACCCGCGAAGCCCCCTGGACGCCATGTACCACAACCACTGCATTTTGTTTCATCTCTGTCGAGACCAAGAGGACGCCAAGTACCAGGATGACGATGACCCGTCAAGTGCATCTACATGTGTGTACCAAACGAAACGCCAAGTACCACTATCGTCGAGTATGACTACTGCCACGATGATACGAGAACAACTACCGTCGACCCTTGAAGCCTCCATGGACGTCAAGTCCATCGTCGTGATCCCAAACATCTACGGAAAATTGTGCAACTAAGAACGTGAACGACTACCGCCGCCAAGATATCGAGTACCTCTACTGTCGTCATGTACCCCTACTTCCACTACGAACATCCCGAGAACGTCTACTTCCTCTACTTGGCACCGAACGAGAACCGTCCCATTTGCATGCTTCGAAGGTATAACCTCGAGACGACGTCCGTGAACGAATGCTTGTGATGTTTGAGATGCTCGTGTTTGCACCCTGTTCAAATTGTCACTCGTTTCCTTGTCGCCAACTCGTGGGACACCCGGAATCCGGGAGCGCCCCACTATCTTTTGCACGCATCTGCACACTTCTCCTTTGCATCGGTATCTCAATCGAGTTACCGGAACCGGAACGCTGCCGTGGCACCGTTTTTGTTATCGTTGTCGTGGCACCCCTTTCCTTTCCACCATGGTGACAAATGCTTCATAATGCTCTTGTCATTTTTTAATAAAAATTGCATAAACTTGCACATGTCATTCGCATTATGATAGTAACATTTAAATGTTTAAAAATTGTTGTTGCACCAATTTGATAAATGCATATGGGGATTTACCAAAATTGTTGTTTGTTGTTCCGGCCTCATTTAAACTTGCTTAAATGTGTAGTTTTCATATGCTTCACCTCTTTCCATGCTTAATAACATTTAATATTGTTGGGTACATAAACGAGAGAGAACTAAATAATTGATGTGGTGTTCCGTCAATATGCAACTCGTTGCATATTGAGCTCCACTTAACTTGTAGTTTTGTTTGTGCCCTTTGCCATGCCATGCATATTTAAACCGGACATGCATCATACTTGGTTGTGCATCATGCCATGCTTATGTGGTGGTTGTTTACTATGTGTTTTGCTTCTTTCCTGTGTTGCTTCTTCGGGCTAGTTCCAATAACGTCGTGTTTGTGAGGATCCATTCGACTATGTTCGTTTGTTCTTCTTCATGGACTCGTTCTTCTTCCTTGCGGGATCTCAGGCAAGATGACCATACCCTCGAAATCACTTCTATCTTTGCTTGCTAGTTTCTCGCTATATTGCTATGCCTATGCTGCGATAACTACCACTTTCTATATCATGCCTCCCATGTTGCTAAGCCAAGCCTCTAACCCACCTTGTCCTAGCAAACCGTTGTTTGGCTATGTTACCACTTTGCTCAGCCCCTCTTATAGCGTTGTTAGTTGCAGTTGAAGATTGGAGCTTGTTCCTTGTTGTAACATGGATATTTTGTTGGGATATCACAATATCTCTTATTTAATTAATGTATCTATATACTTGCTAAAGGGTGGAAGGCTCGGCCTTATGCCTGGTGTTTTGTTCCACTCTTGCCGCCCTAGTTTCCGTCATATCGGTGTTATGTTCCCGGATTTTGTGTTCCTTACACGGTTGGGTTATAATGGGAACCTCTTGACAGTTCGCTTTGAATAAAACTCCTCCAGGAAGGCCCAACCTTGGTTTTACCATTTGCACTAACAACCTACCACCTTCCCTTGGGTTCTGCGGACTCAAGGGTCATCTTTATTTAACCCCCCGGGCCAGTGCTTCTCTAAGTGTTGGTCCGAAACGGGCAGCCTGCGGGGCCACCTCGGGGAAACTTGAGGGTTGGTTTTACTTGTAGCTTGACCTATCCGGTGTCGCCCTGAGAACGAGATATGTGCTGCTCCTATCGGGATTGTCGGCGCATCGGGCGGCTTTGCTGGTTTAGTTTTACCATTGTAGAAATGTCTTGTAACAGGGATTCCGAGTCTGATCGGGTTGTCTTGGGAGAAGGAATATCCTTCGTTGACCGTGAGAGCTTGTGATGGGCTAAGTTGGGACACCCCTGCAGGGAATTGAACTTTCGAAAGTTGTGCCCGCGGTTATGGGCAGATGGGAATTTGTTAATGTTTGGTTGTAGAAAACCTGAAACTTAACTTAATTAAGATGCATCAACCGTGTGTGTAGCCGTTATGGTCTCTTCTCGGCGGAGTCCGGGAAGTGAACACGGTGTTGGAGTTATGCTTGAACGTAAGTAGTCTATGATCATTTCTTGATCATAGATTCTCGAACGTGCTTTCCCTTCTCTTCTCGCTCTCATTTGCATAAGTTAGCCACCATATATGCTAGTGCTTGCTGCAGCTCCACCTCACATACCTTTTCCGTACCTATAAGCTTAAATAGTCTTGATCGCGAGGGTGTGAGATTGCCGAGTCCCCGTGACTTAGATATTACTTCCAAACCCAGTTTGCAGGTGCCGATGATACCGTGCAGGTGACGCAACTGAGCTCAAGGAGGAGCTCGATGAAGATCGTGTTCGTTATGTTGTTCCGTTTCCAGTTGATCAGTAGTGGAGCCCAGTTGGGATGATCGGGGATCTGTGTAGCATTTGGGGTAGTCTTCTTCTATTTTGGTTCCGTAGTTGGACCTTGATTGTATCTGGATGTTGTAGTGCTTTATTCATGTATTATGTGAAGTGGCGATTGTAAGCCAACTACGTATCTCCTTTCTTATTCATTACATGGGTTGTGTGAAGATTACCTCACTTGCGACATTGCCTTCAATGCGGTTATGCCTCTAAGTCGTGCTTCGACACGTGGGAGATATAGCCGCATCGAGGGCGTTACATACGGTTAAGGGCATCCACAATGTGTAGCCAAATGTGAAAATAGCTTTTGGCATCGTGGGAACCATTATGGATGGTGTTGCCAAAGCCAAAAAGATGGAACCGAAGCTCCCTGATTGATTGATTGAAGGAATAGAAAAATGCAACGTCTCTCCTCTTTCTCCCATGCTTGGACGCATGTAGTACAGTATAGAGCACAAAGTCTACTCCCCTATCCCTTCTATCACAAATCACAAAGCAGTGTGGTGTCAAATCACAAAAGCATAGACGAAGCAACCATCATTTCACTCTTCGCTGACTCCGCTTCTCCATCGTCTTCTTTGAGAAACCATCTCACCGCACTAGTACTCCTAGTAGTACTCCCTCCGGTCATTTTTTGTTTGCGTCTAAGAAAATTTCGTTCTCCCCGCAATGCTCTACGCATTGGAATTTTTAAGCTGCTCTTTCGAACCGGGCCATCCATCCCTTTCCACCGCATGCGTGCCTAGAGTAATCCCATCTCTCTTTCCCATGTGCTTCGCATCTTCCCAAGGCAGAGAGAGCTGCTTGCATGCAGAAACAGGAGAGAGAGTGAGAGGCGCATGCGTGCAGAGAGATGGACAGGGGAGAGAGAGACGACATGCATGCAAAGTCTGAGACAATCTCTCATGCAACCAGGGTCTCCTCAGATGAATCCAGGGGCAAAACAGTCCATTTTTTTGCTAATTGCTCCTCCCCTTGGTATACGGGCTGGACCTTAGACGCAAAGAAAAAAAGGACCGGAGGGAGTACTAGTAAAGGATTTCCTAGATGCAAATAAGGCGATTGTCTCGGCTTGCAGGCAGCACTTGTGAACGACTTACTGTGGTCTCCCTCAATGGTGTTCTCCGTCGAACGCACTTCACCAAACCACCAAAGAAAAGATATCATCGATGTCACCGCAATGGGGAAGGAAGTCAAATATAGTTACTACCTCCATTTTTTTATACACAAGGCCAGTATATCAAAATTACAATTTGCAAAGGGCCACTAACACTAATGGAGGCAAAATTGATGGGGTTAGCAACCAAGGAAATTAATATCCCCTGCATGCATGCGGAAGCGAGAAGGTTTGTTTGCATGGCGCTGCATTAATCAAGCGATGAGGAGTGAGATGGTTAGCTCTTTGGTCTTTGGAGAAAAAAATACCCATTAATTGACACGTGAAACGAGGATTTGTATTGATTAAATTCCGCGAAGGAAAACCCCGCCTTTCTTTTTTAACACTAGTACTCCTAGTACGTACGTACTTATCCTGTTTGGGTCTAGGGCTTGCATTGCCAAACTTCACCACACATTTTTGCCAAGCTTGCCTAAAGTTTTCAAAATGAGAAGGAGGTACACTTGCGCATGGCTGTCGCGGTCGCACCGCACCCTCACACGGTCGCTCCTGCACGCCGCGGTCGCACCACACCCTCACACAGTCGCTCCTGCACGCCGCAAACCCAACCAAGGGAACACACCCTCACTGACACGTGCTATCGCATGTGAACAAACCAAACTTAGTCATCCTATCGCCGACACATAATCTTCGTTCATAGAGTATGTTTATCCAACTGCATGTTGGGGAGTATCCGTACGGCCCATGCGGTGGTCTGTTGGGGAAGAAGAAGAGGTGAGGAAGAAGGAAAGAAGGGTTAGGAGACGTAGGGTATTCATCCAACCGCCTGAAATGGTAAACTGACCCATGTCTGGTGACTTGCATAACAAATATATGTTTTTACACAGCACAAGATCCATAAAAACAACAACATAAAGAAAAACTATCACTGCTCGTGGAAAGAGACGGCCTCGTCGTCTTTGGCTGCCGGCGCGAACCAGCCATCGCTGCCGACGTGTGTCTCCGCACCGTGGTTGTCCTCGGCCTCCAGCTACTCATTCAAGCAGAGCGTGTGGGTGCTCTGCACGGACGAGAGCACAGCCCGGTTCAAGTCAAGGACGTCCGGCTCCGCCTGCAGGAGGGCCTCGATGGTAGCGGCATCCGCGCGCTCCACGTCGAGTCGAGCCTCCGCCGCCCGGTTCAAGTCTAGGACGTCCGGTTCCGCCTGCAGGAGGGCGTCGATGAGAGCGGCTTCCAGGCGCTCTGAGTCGAGTCGAGCCTCTGCCGCCCGGTTCAAGTTCAGGACGCCCGGTTCTGCATACAGGAGGGCCTCGATGACAGCGGCATCCACGTGCTCCACCTCAAGTTGAGCCTCCGCCGCCCGGTTCACATCCACGACGTCCGGTTCCACCTGTAGGAGAGCCTCGATGGCAGCGGCATGCGCACGCTCCGCGTCGAGTTGAGCCTCTGCCTCTCGGTCCTCCTTTAGTATCGCCATGTTGAACCGCTGGTCCGCCTGCACCATGGGGGACTCGGAAGCGGGCACGAAGTCGAGGTCCATCGTCTCATACCCATCAGGGTCCTTCTACGCCGCGACCTCCTCCATGAACATTGGATCTGCTTCCTCCTCCTCGTAGCTTGGCTCCAGAGAACTCGGGGATTGGCCTGCCGCAAAGCGAGCTTGGGAACGGAGGTCTGTGGCGCCGACAGCCGCCGTGATTTCTGTGCGGCGCTCCGGCATCGGCATCTTGTAGTAAGTGATCCTGCGGCGCACCATGGCTTTCTGGCGAACTAGGGGACGCTTGATGCGGTCTAGGGGATCGAAAGGTGGGGTAATGGGCTGGTGATTTGGTGTGGTTTTAGGGCATTGGCTGGCGTAGGCCGAGCAGCGAAGGTTCTGGTGTGAATAGTGGTTCCGGTGACGACCAGTCAATCGGTTTTGACTGTACATCGCTCTTGTCGCGTTCGCGTTGCAGCCTGGCACGCTGGACCCTCCATGTCGCTCACCGAATGGAACGCGTTTCGTCTAGCGTTTTTGCTCGCTTGTGGGACCGCAGTTGAGAGCAAACCGACATCCCTCCCCCTCCCCCGCCCGCGTCATTTATTATACCACCACTCCCTCCGTTTTATGCGGAGTAAATAAAAACAAAGGGAGTATACTACGGATGAGGATCCCCTGACATGGCCGAACCGATTGAGTAACTGACATGCGGGGCCTAACAAGCATGGGGTCCGCCAGTAAGTGACCAAAAGGGAGGGTAAGGCAGGGATACCTATGTCAGAGGATCCACTTCCACTATACTACTTTGACCAAATGTTAGAGTAATAATATCATGCAATTTACACAAATATTAGAGTAATAATATATGACATGCAACTTACACAAAGGATATAGGGTCTAATGCGTTTTTCGAGGCTAACTTTGACCAAATGTTAGAGTAATAATATATGACATGCAACTTACACAAAGCATACGGTCAAATTCGTATGTGAAAGGAGTTTCCAATGATATAATTTTCACATTATACATCTCATGTACTATTAATCTTGTCAATAGTCAAATTGGAAACCATCTCAAGTACAAATCTAGGAGTACGTACGAATCTAACAATATTGATTGGGCGTTGTTGAATGTTGATACCTTTTTGATCAAAGTAGAGATACTTTGACTACACATAAAACTTATATGTAAACTAGAAAGGTAGAAGGGACTATATTGTACGTTCAAAAACGAAACGAACATTGAATACCCTTTATATATGATTTGCGGACGCTATGATCACCAGTTCAAAATTTTGAATCCGCCTTAGGTATCACGTGCCCCCACTCATTCCCTCTCGATTTCATCTCGGGGTCCGGAGATCTATCGAAAGAGGACTAGGGTGGGTACATGCGAATGATACTCGGTGGAATGTTCAAATGAGGCATGCGGGAGGATGGACTCGACTGGAGGGCGACATGATCGATGGAGAAGAGGGTTGGAGAGGAATCAGAAATAAGCAAACGCCACATGATTATACTTGAACGGCTCAAATAAACAATAAGTTGTCTCGCTTGGCCTACATAGTGAAAGGCCTAATGCGCAACACGGAGCACTGACGCTCGAATATGGCCAGGAAAACAGGGAAACCGACATGTGGGGCACACCCGTCGGGACGACATAGCGCAGACTAGTCCAATGGAGGAGCTGGCCCATGACCTCCTCGCCACCGACAACCGTTCATGTGGGTCATTGGGGCCAACAATGGGGCGCAGCTCCAGCACCGCCTCTGGACACGGCGACCGCGATGAGCGACACGCTCATATCGTAGCTAGACACGGTCGGTTTCAGTATGCCGAGGGTGGCATTAGTGGTGTGGCACGACCAACAGTATGTTTGGTTTGTGCCCGAGGTTTCCCCATCAAAGCATTGGGTATCCAAAATTTTGATTGAGGTATTGGTTGCCCATGATTTGGCCGACATTGGCAAGAAAAATGATCTAGAGTTGGCTAAAGTTCATTGGCATGCCAAAGAAATGGCAACCATCCAAACAAAGACTAATCTTTGGGTCATGACCAAAATTTTGGTTGAGGTATTGGTTGCCCATGATTTGGCCGACATTGGCAAGAAAAATGAACTAGATTTGGCTAGAGATCATTGGCATGCCAAAAAAATGTCAACCATCCAAACAAAGACCAATCTTTGGGTCATGACCAAAATTTTGGTAAGGTGCACTTTGGCCAAAATCCAAACACACCCCAAAACCCGGCTCGTCGAGGATGCACGGGGCGCCGCGACGCGTCCGCGGAGTGGTGTAGCGCGACCAACTGCATCCTCTGGACCTGAGACCATGCCGGATCGTCTTGCTTTTTCAATGACATGTGGGGATCGCATGTGAGCAAAGGGAATCTCCAACGTTGCCATGACCGCATCTGACTACCCTGGCACGCCAAAACCCCCGTCCCTCGCGTCGTCGCGTGGTTCGTTCCCAGCGGGCACCAGCTGCCCGCATTCATGCCATCCGTTCGTATGTCGTCGTTAAGTGGCTCGGTGCCCGAGGAACCAACTCCGGCGACTTAATGACGCACCCGGACGCTTGGCCTCACCGGAATGCGCTACTTAAAGCAGCAACGCCCAGCTAACCTTCACACCAAAGCGCATCGTCCTCCTACCTAGCACCACATCCGCCATGACCGCATGTGCGAACGCTCTGCGGGAGAGCTTGTCTTTGGGGATGAAGCTCGAGGTCGCTGCCCTCGCTCAAGTCACCTCTCGCGACGCAATAGCGGTGTAGCCGTACGCGGACGCGAACGCACAAGTGGTGGCCATGCTGGCGGCCGACGACGGGAGCACTGTCAGCCACGCGTCCTACTTGCCGCCATCCAACATCTGGCACCGCCGAGGTCGGGGACTCCTCCGAGCATGAGTAGGCAATGGGAAGCGGCAGGGCATGGTGTGCCAACTGGCCGGTCCGTATCTCGTGTTCTACTCTTCCTCGCCGGAGACCGCACCTTCACTTCACGGGTCTTGAACCCCGCCCCCATACATAGAGATCACAGATGGAGGACGTCGGTCGCCGCCGTAGAATAGGTTTAGGGTTGGGTTTCTTTTATTTTTATGTCCTATAAAAGTTCGAAATGTAATGAAAATCTGCCGTGTTTGCATTAAACTCGGCCGGTGTATATGAACTTTCACAATAATATACATATTGTAGGAGTACTAGCAAGATGCCCGTGCGTTGCACGGAAGATCAAGATCTTGTGGCAGAAAAGGGTGAAGGAGGGAAAGCCTTATCTGCAAATGTGGAGAGGAGTGCGGGTAAATTGTCATAGTTTCCTTCCTATCCGTTAGATATAGATCGGATGGCCTATATTGCAGGACGACAGGCACACCATCATCACCAACTCTGCTTTTTATTGAACCAGACAAATCTAACATGCAAAGTAAAATAAACACATAGGGTCTATACATACAAAAATTATCTTAGGCAGTCCAATAGTACGTCCACTACACATTCACGCATTCCACATCTTTCTACACCTATGGGAACCTACGAAAGGATTAACGTAAATTGCCTCTCTCTCTCCTCCACAGATTTTCATCATGGTGGGCCCCTCCCTCCCCCCAATCTACAATCAACAGCTCACATGTTTCACATTACGTTAATTATGTAACTGGGATTATGTAGGTGTAGCATTACTCGTCCTAAAAGACCCAACTAAGCCAACCTCCCAGCATATCGCGCGGGAAAAGACACGGCCGCACCGTTTTAGTCGGGATTACCGGATTACTAGTAGTAGTATCGATGGATCGCGCGAAGCAACAAAATTTTTTTTGAGGGGGCGAATGTGACGCCCCGAGACCGTTGTGCCAGGTGTCTTCCAGTTATTCGCTGTTGTTGCCTTTTCATTTGCTTGCTTGTTGCATTTTATCATGTTATCATATGCATTGCATCATCATGTTTTTCAAAACTTGCATCTGTCCCGGTCTCCCAGTTCCTTCCGTTGTCCGTTCTGAGCCCAAACACACTTGCACGCGCCCACGACACGTCCGAAATATTATTTTATAAGTGGCCCAAAAATGTTCTCGGATTGGGTTGAAAGTTGGCATGCGGTGTTGTTTTAGTGTTAGTAGGTCGCCTGCCAAGTTTCATCGCATTTGGAGTTCGTTTGATAGCCCAACCGTTAAACTATAGCGGCAGTATAGCCGGTCTATCGTCGGACATTTTTGGGCTCCGAAAACTATTGTTGGGTCTCTCTCTTTTCTCTCCCGCAGCCCTCGGCCTTCTACACAGTCACAACCGGCCCACTACCTACCGTCAGGCCCTACCTAAACTCTCTCATCAGCCCGCGGCCCTCCTCGCGCGCGCGCCCAAAAGCTGTCCCGGACCCAACCCGGACAGTCATCACCGTTGGGTCCGGATCATCCCCAAACATCTACAAAACATCTCCTTTTTCCTATTTGGACTTCCTAACTATGTATTTCTCGACCGTCTGATTTCGATCGGAGGGACGAGGTAGCCCCTAACCTTACCCACTCACTATATAATCAGTCTACTCTAACCCTAAATCCTAGGGAGATGTCCCATCACTCCCATCCCCGCCGCCACTCTCTCGGGATCCATCCCGCCCCCACCTGGTGCCTTGTTTTCCGCACCAGGCCAACCAGATGCCTGCACCCCGCTACTCCCCGTTCCCTCGTTCCCGAGCTCCATCGAGAGGAGAGGAGCCCCCGCAAGCCACTGCACCGCCCCGCTGTCCTCGTCGTTGGCCCTCGCAAGCGTCGCCCCAATCCAGGCTAGTGCCTGGCTTCCCTCTCCTTCCTTATCCCCATCTTGCTTCTCCTCCTCCTCTCATGGCTCTCTCTCCTCTGGATTGCAGGAACCCCGTCACCCGCTGCTCGTCACCTTCCACCACGGATCCACACAATCTCCGACCAAATACGACTGGCACTCCGCCGCACTTGCCCGTTCCGGCCGGATCCCGGCAGCTAGGCCCCGTCCCCGGCCACCGGTGCCCTCCCCGGAGAGCCCCTGCTTCAAAACCATGCTGCTGTTTCTGTTCTTCAGAGAAGAGGGCAGCAACGCCTCGTCCCGCTCCTTCGTTGACCGCACTCGATCTCGCCGGGGCCACCCCTCCCACTCAAGCCGGCCCGAGCCAGATCCGGCCTGCCCTGCCTCCTCCACAAACTGGGCCAGGCCCACTAGGAGAAGCCACACCCGCAGCGCCCCACTTTTCCTTTCCTGCCGTCGGCCCAGCCAGTTTCGGCCTGCGTAGTTTTTTTTCCCTGCGCTGCAATTTTCTCTATTATCCAGCGAATTACTATTTTACAGAAAGGTCCCTAAACTTCATGCATATAATAACTTAATAACCGTGCATTGGTTTAAAATGATTTATATATGAAACTTGTTTAGAATTTTGTCTAGATTCATAATATCCAACTTTCATCTATGTTTGAAATGTTTAAAATGATGTTTGCATTATTTTGGTCATATGCCATGTTAAAATGCTTTAATTCATAACTAAATAACCGTAGCTCCAAACCTAACAAACTTTATATGTAAATGGGGTGGAAAATGTCTAGTTTAACATGGTGGCATCACATTTCATGTTTAACAACTCTAAAATTGTGTTTAGGGCAGAACAGTACCAAAACCTAAAATATGCACATGAGGAGTTTCCGGACTTGTTGTTTGTTGTTCAGGCCTCATTTAAACTTGCCTAGATAGGTAGTTTTCATTTGCTTCACCCTCTTGCCATGTTTAACAACATTTAATATTGTTGGGTACATAAACAAGATCGAACTAAATAAGTCACGTGGTGTTTCGTCAATATGCAACGGAGTTGCATATTGAGCTCCACTTAATTTGTAGGGTTGTTTGTGCACTTTGCCATGCCATGCCTCATTAAACTGGACATGCATCATACTTGATTGTGCATCATGTCATGATATTGTGATGGTTGTTTACTATGTTGTGTACTTCTTTCCGGTGTTGCTCCTTTGGGTTGGTTCCGATAACATCGTGTTGTGAGGATCCGTTCGACTATGTCCATTTGTCTTCTTCATGGACTCGTTCTTCTTCCTTGCGGGATCTCAGGCAAGATGACCATACCCTCGAAATCACTTCTATCTTTGCTTGCTAGTTGCTCGCTCTTTTGCTACGCCTATGCTGCAATACCTACCACTTGCTATATCGTGCCTCCCATATTGCTAAGCCAAGCCTCTAACCCACCTTGTCCTAGCAAACTGTTGTTTGGCTATGTTACCACTTTGCTCAGCCCCTCTTATAGCGTTGTTAGTTGCAGGTGAAGATTGGAGTTGGTTCCATGTTGGATATTTTGTTAGGATATCACAATATCTCTTATTTAATTAATGCACCTATATACTTGGTAAAGGGTGGAAGGCTCAGCCTTATGCCTGGTGTTTTGTTCCACTCTTGCCGCCCTAGTTTCCGTCATACCGGTGTTATGTTCCTTGATTTTGCGTTCCTTACGTGGTTGGGTTATAATGGGAACCCCTTGACAGTTCGCCTTGAATAAAACTCCTCCAGCAAGGCCCAACCTTGGTTTTACCATTTGCCACCTAGCCCTTTTTCCCTTGGGTCGGCCAACCCAAGGGTCATCTTTATTTTAACCCCACCGGGCCAGTGCTCCTCTGAGTGTTGGTCCAAACTAGAGTCCTTTGCAGCGCCCCCTCGGGGAAACTCGAGGTTTGGTTTTAGCTGTACGGAGTGCTCATCCGGTGTGCCCTGAGAACGAGATATGTGCAGCTCCTATCGGGATTCGTCGGCACATCTGGGTGGCTTTGCTGGTCTTGTTTTACCATTGTCGAAATGTCTTGTAACCAGGATTCCGAGCCTGATCGGGTCTTCCTGGGAGAAGGAATATCCCTCGTTGACCATGAGAGGTTGTGATGGGCTAAGTTGGGACACCCCTGCAGGGATTTGAACTTTCGAAAGTCGTGCACGCGGTTATGGGCAGATGGAAATTTGTTAATGTCCGGTTGTAGAAAACCTGAAACTTATCTTAATTAAAATGCATCAACCGCGTGTGTAACCATGATGTTCTCTTTCCGGCGGAGTTCGGGAAGTGAACACGGTGTTGGAGTTATGCTTGACGTAAGTAGTCTTGGATCACTTCTTGATCATAGTTTCTTGACCATGGCTTGCCTTCTCTTCTCGCTCTCGTTTGCGTATGTTAGCCACCATATATGCTAGTGCTTGCTGCAGCTCCACCTCATACCTTTTACACTTCCTATAAGCTTAAATAGTCTTGATCGCGAGGGTGTGAGATTGCTGAGTCCCCGTGACTCACAGATTACTTCCAAAACCAGTTTGCAGGTGCCGATGATATCGTGCAGGTGACGCAACCAAGCTCAAGGAGGAGCTCGATGAAGATCGTGTTCGTTGTGTTGTTTCGTTTTCCTTTCGATCAGTAGTGGAGCCCAGTTGGGGCGATCGGGAATCTGTAGCATTAGGGGTAGTCTTCTTTTATTTTGGTTTCGTAGTCGGACCTTGATTGTATCTGGATGATGTAATGTTATATTCATGTATTGTGTTAAGTGGCGATTGTAAGCCAACTACGTATCTCTTTCCTTATTACATGGGTTGTGTGAAGATTACCTCTCTTGTGGCATTGCCTTGAATGCGTTTATGCATCTAAGTCATGATCCGACACGTGGGAGATATAGCCGCTTCGAGGGTGTTACAAGTTGGTAATCAGAGCCTTCCCCGACTTAGGAGCCCCCTGCTTGATCGAATCGCTGGCGTTGTTGAGTCTAGAAAAAAAATTTGAGTCTTATAGGATTATATATATCGGAGAGTAGGATTCTTTTACTCCTCAGTCCCTTCGTCACTCTGGTGAGGCCTCCTGACGTAGAGTTTTGACTCTTCTCGTCTCAAATTTCATGAATTTTTTTAGGATCACGCGGGTATCTTGGAATCGTCTCGATGGTTTTGTGACGAGAACATTGTTCTTAGTGCCTCCTAACATTTAGGGGTTGTGGCAGTGTCCTGGGGAGTTGAGCTCCGAGGTGTTATCATCACAATTTTATCATTGCAGTTCTAGAATACCTGAGTTTCGTCGACATCGAAAATCTCTTTTATGCAGTTGTTGGTGAGATAACCTCGACGCCACCCAGTACTGGGGTGGGAGTTCGGGAGTATTGCCATAACTTGTATAATGGATGCTTTTCGAAGGTTTAGGTACATGATTTCCGAAGGTTTCTTGGTTATGTGTTGAAGGATGGATACAGCTGGATGTAGGATTTGCTAGTTTTGGGTGAGATATTATGCTTCCCCTCTATCCCCAACACCTGATTGCATAACCGGAAAGTTTCAGGAGTTTATAAGTGGGAATTCAAGTAGCTCTTAGGATATTGTTCCGACAAATGCACGATATGAGATTGTGGTTCGACGTCTAGTGGTCTGCCTATCCACGGTTGGTTTTATAGTGGTCTCGTTGTGTCTTAAAGAGTCCTTGGCTATGCTGACTCAGGGACGCTTCGTATGTCATGTGCACTGCCTTGTACATAATGATGTTGTACGATCGAGCCCGTGTGGGCCCCACCATGAAAACTTCAAACGAAATTTCTATCATATGTTTGTTCCGGCTTATTCTGCAAGCCAATCCTTTGTTTTGTTTTGAGTTGTGGTATTCGAGTTGCTTCGAAGTCAAATGTTGATTCCATACCTTCCCTGAGCGGTGTTCTCATACCTCTGTGTGAATACTAAGCCCTCTCGATCTTCGAGTTTGTTATTTCAATTTCTTTTCAACCGGCGTGTTTCTCTTCAAGTGGTTCCAATCATTTCAACATTTTATCGTTGCAGTTCTAGAATACCTGAGTTTCGTCGACATCGAAAATCTCTTTTATGCAGTTGTTGGTGAGATAACCCCGACGCCACCTAGTACTGGGGCGGGAGTTCGGGAGTATTGCCATAACTCGTATAATAGATGCTTTTCGAAGGTTTAGGTAAATGATTTCCGAAGGTTTCTTGGTTATGTATTGAAGGATGGATACAGCTGGATGTAGGATTTGCTAGTTTTGGGTGAGATATTATACTTCCCCTCTATCCCCAACACCTGATTGCATAACCGAAAAGTTTCCGGAGTTTATAAGTGGGAATTCAAGTAGCTCTTAGGATATCTTTCCGACAGATGCATGATATGAGATTGGGGTTCGACGTCTAGTGGTCCGCCTATCCACGGTTGGTTTTACAGTGGTCTCGTTGTGTCTTAAAGAGTCCTTGGCTATGCTGACTCGGGGACGCTTCGTATGTCATGTGCATTGCCTTGTACATGACGGTGTTGTACGATCGAGCCCGTGTGGGCCCCACCACGAAAACTTCAAACGAAATTTCTATCATATGTTTGTTCCGGCTTATTCTGCAAGACAATCCTTTGTTTTGTTTTGAGTTGTGGTATTCGAGTTGCTTTGATGTCAAATGTTGATTCCATACCTTCCCTAAGCGGTGTTCTCATACCTCTATGTGAGTACTAAGCCCTCTCGATTTTCGAGTTTGTCATTTCAATTTCTTTTCAACCGGCGTGTTTCTCTTCAAGTGGTTCCAATCATTTCAACATCCGTAAGATCAACTCAAAGTCTTCTCAACGTTATGTGTTTCATCTGTCCCAAGTTTCCTTTTGTTTCCCACCTTCCCACCCTCTTTCTTCGAGGAATCGGATTTCTATTCAAGTATCCTTTTATTGATGGGAAGTCTCTCCATTCTTTTCCGTCAATGTTCCTATCCGGTGATTCTCAAGAAGATGCTAAGGAAGCTTCAAGTTCATCATTCTTCATTCTTTTCATCTCCGGTGGTTTCAAGTCAAGCTTTGTTGATCATATCCTTTCCTCGTTTCAATGCTTTCTCATGCCGGTGCAATTCTTAATCATTCACTTCTCGCTATTCTATTGTTCCGGAGTGCTCAAGATATATCGAAGATTCGTGTTTCCACTCTGCAGTCGTTTAAGATCTTTCGAGGATGTTCTCTCATTCAAGCCTTTTAACTCAACCGGTGCAATCTCTCTTTTCAAGCAATATTTTCAACGATGTTTCTCTTGAGTGGGCCCTAACTCACATGTCTTTTTCCAGGATCTTACCTGACTCTTCTAATTTTCCCGGAGCTATCCTAAATTCTTTTCAAAGTTTGGCGTAAGAATGAATTTCTCATCAGTCAAATGTCTTTCACCAAGATCTTTCAAATTCTTTTCATCGTCGATTCAACCTTTCTATTATGCATTCTCCCAGAGTATCTCAATAATTCTTGGTGGTGCTTCTCATCAGCATTATCAATATTTGAAGACCGAAGAAGAGTTTCTCTCAAATCTTATCCGTTATCTCAAAGATTTGTGATTCTAGCCGGTTGCCTTCCTCTCATAATTGTTTCCGATTGTGAGAATTCTTTTCACCTTTCCGGAGCAATTCATGAGTCTTTTCAGTTTGATTGTCCAAAGGCCATCATTTTGGGTTATTCATTCTCAGCTTTCAGCTCTCGTTCTCCAAATCTTACCGGTGCATCCTTCAAATATCCTATATTCAGTTCATGATCTCTTTGTTCTCTTGCATCTAAATTCCCTCAAGAATCTTCATTCATTTCCCAATTCTACCTGGTGTTCTTTATCTTTTCTTCGGTCATTTCAATTCTTACCCATGGTTCGTTCAAGATTTCTCTTCCTTTGTTATCGTATCAATTCATTCGTTCTTTCATCCTGCTGGTGGATCATCGAAGACCCTCTCAAGTTGCGCCATATCTATGTTAATCCTTTCTTCGAGAATAAGTACTATGCCAAATCCGTTGCTTGTCATCAATTTAAATTGATGAAGGATAAGTATAATGTAATTCTTATTCTTGTTTTGTCCAAATGATTAACTCTTTATTCCGGAGGCTCATCAAATTCTCGGTTTCACTTGATTCATCTTTTCTTTTCCTGGAGTTCCAAGCTCTCTCAATTTTCTCGTCATGAAGATCCATCTAATAATTGCAAGTCTTCACCTTGTGTTTTCAACTTCTCTTGCCTTTCCTTTGATCATTCTTTTATTACCGGAGTTCTTCATGGAGGCTCTACGTGGTGGTTCGTCAAGGATTCTTTTCATTCCTCAATTGTTCTTCAAGATATCTCTCGACGCTATGATCCGCCAAGCTAGACTTCAAGTTTTCTTCATCTTGCAATCTGGAGTGCAGTTGTTCTCCCTTATCTTTTGAGGTGGTAATATATCATTCTTCATTCACAAGAATGAGTTATTTAAACCCATCATCTTCTTCCTTGGAGTTACCTTGGGTTATATTTCACCTAAAGCCTTCCCTAAGATTGTTGATAATTATGGTGCTTATAAATGATCCAAGTTTTTCATTCATCCTCCGGGGAGATAAGTTTCTCGCCTCCTTGTTCTTATCATTCCAATCTGTCGTTTCCGTTAGTGGCAGAATTTCACCTCAGCTTTGAGATGTTCTCCATAAGTCCACTACAAGCTTACTCTTTTCGTTGTTGGTTTTCCAACAACTCCGCTCGAACTTTCCCCTAAAGATGATTTTCAAGATAATTTGAGGTAGAAATATTGTTTTCTACTCCATTCATTCCATTCCTTCCTCCCATTTCTTCCAGAGGCGTCGTGATGTTCCTCTTTTCTCTCATCATCTCGGATGGTGTTCTTTTCGTGCTTACCCATTTAACCGGAGTATTGTGCCTCTTTGCTCAAGCTCTTTCATTTTATCAAGTCTTTCATCTCTTTTCAACCGGAGTGCTACCCGAATCAGTTCTTTCTTTTCCTCTTTCTTAACGGAGTGCTCTCAACTTCGTTCATCGCCGTTGCTTTCTTTCTTCAATTTGTGTAACCTTTCAAGGTTCTTTGGTTTCACTCCTTGGTCAAAGAAGCAACTTAGTTTTACCTTTTCTCTTCCTCTTCCTTTCTATCCGGTGCCATCCTAGATCTCGGGACAAGATCCTCTCGTAGTGGTGGAGTGTTGTGACGCCCCGAGACCGTTGTGCCAGGTGTCTTCCGGTTATTCGCTGTTGTTGCCTTGTCATTTGCTTGCGTGTTGCATTTTATCATGTTATCATATGCATTGCATCATCCTGTTTTTCAAAACTTGCATCTGTCCCGGTCTCCCAGTTCCTTCCGTTGTCCATTCTGAGCCCAGACACACTTGCACGCGCCCGCGGCACGTCCGAAATATTATTTTATAAGTGGCCGAAAAATGTTCTCGGATTGGGTTGAAAGTTGGCACGCGGTGTTGTTTTAGTGTTAGTAGGTCGCCTGCCAAGTTTAATCGCATTCGGAGTTCGTTTGATAGCCCAACCGTTAAACTATAGCGGCAGTATAGCCGGTCTATCGTTGGACGTTTTCGGGCTCCGAAAACTGCTGTCGGGTCTCTCTCTTTTCTCTCCCGTAGCCCCGGCCTTCTACACAGTCACAACCAGCCCACTACCTACCTCCAGGCCCTACCTAAACTCTCTCGTCAGCCCGTGGCCCTCCTCGCGAGCGCGTCCGAAAGCTGTCCCGGACCCGACCCGGACAGTCGTCACCGTTGGGTCCGGATCATCCCCAAACATCTACAAAACATCTCCTTTTTCCTATTTGGACTTCCTAACTATGTATTTCTCGACCGTCTGATTTTGATCAGAGGGACGAGGCAGCCCCTAACCTTACCCACTCACTATATAATCAGTCTACTCTAACCCTAAATCCTAGGGAGGTGTCCCATCACTCCCATCCCCGCCGCCACTCTCTCGGGATCCATCCCGCCCCCACCTGGTCCCTTGTTTTCCGCACCAGGCCAACCATACGCCTGCACCCCGCTACTCCCCATGCCCTCGTTCCCGAGCTCCATCGAGAGGAGAGGAGCCCCGCAAGCCGCAGCACCGCCTCGCTATCCTCGTCGTTGGCCCTCGCAAGCGTCGCCCCGATCCAGGCCAGTGCCCGGCTTCCCTCTCCTTCCTTCTCCCATCTTGCTTCTCCTCCTCCTCTCATGGCTCTCTCTCCCGTGGATTGCAGGAATCCCGTCGCCCTCTGTTCGTCACCTTACACCATGGATCCACGCAATCTCCGACCAGATCCGACTGGCACTCCGCCGCACTTGCCCGTTCCGGCCGGATCCCGGCAGCTAGGCCCCGTCCCCGGTCACCGGTGCCCTCGCCGGAGAGCCCCTGCTTCAAAACCATGCTGCTGTTTCTATTCTTCTGAGAAGAGGGAAGCAACGCCTCGTCCCGCTCCTTCGTTGACCGCACTCGGTCTCGCCCGGGCCACCCCTCCCGCTCAAGCCGGCCCAAGCCAGATTCAGCCTGCCCTGCCTCCTCCACAAACTAGGCCAGGCCCACTAGGTGAAGCCACACCCGTAGCGCCCCACTTTTCCTTTCCTGCCGTCGGCCCAGCCAGTTTCGGCCCGCGTAGTTTTTTTCCCTGCGGTGCGATTTTCTCTATTATCAAGCGAATTATTGTTTATAAAAAGGTCCCTAAACTTCATGCATATAATAACTTAATAACCGTGCATCGGTTTAAAATAATTTATATATGAAACTTGTTTAGAATTTTGTCTAGATTCATAATATCCAACTTTCATCTATGTTTGAAATGTTTGAAATGATGTTTGCATTATTTTGCTCCTATGCCATGTTAAAATGCTTTAATTCATAACTAAATAATCGTAGCTCCAAACCTAACAAACTTTATATGTAAATGGGGTGGAAAATGTCTAGTTTAACATGGTGGCATCACTTTGCATGTTTAACAACTCTAAAATTGTGTTTAGGGAAGAACAGTACCAAAACCTAAAATATGCACATGAGGAGTTTCCGGACTTGTTGTTTGTTGTTCCGGCCTAATTTAAACTTGCCTAGATAGGTAATTTCATTTGCTTCACCCTCTTTCCATGTTTAACAACATTTAATATTGTTGGGTACATAAACAAGATCGAACTAAATAAGTCACGTGGTGTTTCGTCAATATGCAACGGAGTTGCATATTGAGCTCCACTTAATTTGTAGGGTTGTTTGTGCACTTTGCCATGCAATGCCTCATTAAACCGGACATGCATCATACGTGATTTTGCATCATGTCATGATATTGTGATGGTTGTTTACTATGTTGTGTACTTCTTTCCGGTGTTGCTTCTTCGGGTTGGTTCCGATAACGTCATGTTGTGATGATCCATTCGACTACGTCCATTTGTCTTCTTCATGGACTCGTTCTTCTTCCTTGCGGAATCTCAGGCAAGATGACCATACCCTCAAAATCACTTCTATCTTTGCTTGCTAGTTGCTCGCTCTTTTGCTATGCCTATGCTGCAATACCTACCACTTGCTATATCATGCCTCCCATATTGCTAAGCCAAGCCTCTAACCCACCTTGTCCTAGCAAACCGTTGTTTGGCTATGTTACCGCTGTGCTCAGCCCCTCTTATAGCGTTGTTAGTTGCAGGTGAAGATTGGAGTTTGTTCCATGTTGGAACATGGATATTTTGTTGCGATATCACAATATCTCTTATTTAATTAATGCACCTATATAGTTGGTAAAGATTGGAAGGCTCGGCCTTATGCCTGGTGTTTTGTTCCACTCTTGCCACCCTAGTTTCCATCATACCGGTGTTATGTTCCTTGATTTTGTGTTCCTTACACGGCTGGGTTATAATGGGAACCCCTTGATAGTTCGCCTTGAATAAAACTCCTCCAGCAAGGCCCAACCTTGGTTTTACCATTTGCCACCTAGTCCTTTTTCCCTTGGGTCGGCCAACCCAAGGGTCATCTTTATTTTAACCCCCCGGGCCAGTGCTCCTCTAAGTGTTGGTCCAAACTAGAGTCCTTTGCAGCGCCCCCTCGGGGAAACTCGAGGTTTGGTTTTAGCTGTACGGAGTGCTCATCCAGTGTGCTCTGAGAATGAGATATGTGCAGCTCCTATCAGGATTTGTCGGCACATCTGGGTGGCTTTGCTGGTCTTGTTTTACCATTGTCGAAATGTCTTGTAACCGGGATTCCGAGCCTGATCGGGTCTTCCTGGGAGAAGGAATATCCTTCGTTGACCGTGAGAGCTTGTGATGGGCTAAGTTGGGATAAAGGCCAACAACATAATCCGGCAGGCCATGGAAACGCTGGTAAGCGCAAGGCCGACAGTGGTTTGGACTTTGTCGCAAATACCAACGCGCAGGAGAATGGCCAGCGCCGTAAAGGCAAGCAGCCCCAGAGGGATGGAGGTCCAGGCAACAGTTTGGAGCGTTTGTTAAATCAGCCCTGTCCAAAGCACGGATCGATGGATAAACCGGCATCACATCTCTGGAAAGATTGTTATATCATGCGGGATTTCAAGAATTCCAATATGTGCCAATATGACAGCGGCCCGCCCGGCGGTTCAGGAGGAGGTTTCCACGTGCCGGGTTACGGAAGTGGTGGTTCTGGTTCAGGGTTTCCAAGCAATCAAACCGGACACGTCAATCAAGGACACAAAGGCAACCAGGGAGGTTACAACCATCAGGGGAGTCAGCAGCAGCAGCAGTCGGGTTATCAGAGCAATCCCAAACAGCTGAACAGCGGGCAATATCATGTCTTCACTACTAGTTTGTGCAATTGTGATCAGAAGCTTCACAAAAGGGCAGTCAACTCTGTTGAGCCGGCAGTACCTCAGTATTTAGGCTGGTCGGAGCAACCTATTTTGTGGAGTAGAGAGGATCACCCGCCCTGGATTGATAATCCAGGTCATTTGGCCTTGGTGGTAGCCCCTCAAGTTAGGGGATACAAGTTCACTAAAGTGCTCATGGATGGGGGAAGTAGTATCAATATTTTGTATTATGATACATTCCGCCGTATGGGGTTGACAGATAAGGATCTTAAACCATCAAATACGGTATTTCATGGTGTGGTGCCTGGTAAGTCTGCATATCCTGTTGGTAAGATAGCTCTGGAGGTAGCTTTTGGAGATGACTACGATTCAAGGTCAGAAACATTAACATTTGAGGTGCTGAAGATCAAAAGTCCGTACCACGCCTTGTTTGGGCGGCCGGTTTATGCTAAGTTTATGGCAAGGCCATGTTATGTTTACCTACAGCTTAAAATGCCAGGTCATAAGGGGACTATCACAGTACATGGAAGTAGAAAGATTGCTTTGGAGTGTGAAGAAGGCGATGGGGCTTATGCTGAGTCGGTTTGTGCCACGGAGGAGTTAAAATTCTATAAGGAGCAAGTTGATTCGGCAGACATGACCTCCTTAAAAAAGCCAACTACGGAACATGATCCAACATTTAAGTTCAAATCAGCTACAGACACTAAAATGGTTGACTTTGTCCCTGGCGATTCATCCAAACAGTTCAGCATCAGCACTAACCTGGATCCCAAATAGGAAAGCACGCTCATCGAGTTCATCCGTGACAATCGGGACATCTTTGCATGGAAACCTTCTGACATGCCAGGTGTACCGAGAGAACTCGCTGAGCACACACTCAACATTGATCCTAAATTCAAACTGGTCCGACAGTTCCTCCGACATTTCAATGAGGAAAGACGCAAGGCTATAGGTGAAGAGGTAGCCCGTTTGTTGGCTGCTGGGTTTATTGTGGAAGTTTTTCATCCAGAGTGGTTAGCCAATCCGGTGCTGGTTCTTAAGAAAAACGGCACTTGGCGCATGTGTGTGGACTACACAGATTTAAACAAGGCTTGCCCTGTAGACCCCTTTGCTCTCCCTCGCGTTGATCAGATAATTGATGCTACGGCGGGTTGTGACCGTTTGTGTTTTTTGGATGCTTACTCTGGTTATCATCAGATCAAAATGGCAGTTAAGGACCAGGAGAAGACAGCCTTTATAACTCCCTTTGGAGCCTTCTGCTATGTTTCCATGCCCTTTGGACTCAAGAGTGCCCAGGCAACTTACCAGCGATGTGTTCAGAATTGCCTTCATAAGCAAATTGGGCGCGATGTTCATGCGTATGTGGATGATATTGTGGTCAAATCCAGAAAGGAGGGGACATTGATAGATGATCTACGGGAAACCTTAGACAATCTCCCGGTTTACAAGATGATGCTCAATCCGGAGAAGTGTGTTTTCGGTGTCCCGGTAGGCAAGCTCTTAGGCTTTCTGGTTTCAAACAGAGGCATTGAGGCTAATCCGGAAAAGATTGCAGCAATTGCGTCCTTGGCTAAACCGGCGTGTATTAACGATGTGCAACGTCTGGCCGGCCGGATTACAGCCTTGAGCCGGTTTATCAGCCTCCTTGGAGAGAAGGCCATCCCCTTATATCAGATGCTCAAGAAAACAGATAACTTTGTCTGGAGTGAGGCAGCTGATAAGGCGTTTGAAGATCTGAAAAGGCAGCTAGTGGAACCGCCCGTGCTGGCAGCACTGATCGATAAAGAGCCATTATTATTATATGTGGCTGCTAATGCCCGGGCTATCAGCGTAGCCATTGTGGTAGAGCGCAAGGAGCCTGGCAAAGAGTATCCAGTTCAACGGCCGGTTTATTATATCAGTGAGGTGCTCATTGAGTCAAAGCAGAGGTATCCACATTGGCAGAAACTGGTGTATGGAGTGTTAATGGCAAGCCGGAAGCTCAAACACTATTTTCAGGGCCATCCTATCACAGTGGTCAGTTCAGCCCCTCTGGGTGACATCATTCAAAACAGAGAGGCAACTGGCCGGATTGCCAAGTGGGCCATTGAGCTTGGACCTCACGGGCTCAAATATATACCCCACACGGCGATCAAGTCCCAGGCACTTGTAGATTTCATCAACGATTGGACAGAGTTACAGGCACGTGAGGAGAAACTAGATAATACGTATTGGACTATTCATTTTTATGGATGCAGACAGTTAGAGGGTTCAGGGGCTGGAGTCGTATTAACTTCCCCACGAGGTGACAAGTTTTGTTATGTCCTTCGTTTAATGTTCCCTTGTACTAACAATGCAGCTGAATATGAGGCTTTACTCCACGGTCTTCGGATGGCTAAAGAGATGAATTTGAGCCGGGTTAAGTGCTTCGGCGATTCAGATCTAGTGGCTCAACAAGTGTCTGGCACTTGGGATTCTAAGGACCCACTCATGGCTGCATATCGGCGAGAGGTGGACGCAGTGGCTAGTCACTTTAAAGGTTATCAGGTGGACCATATAGACCGGCGGAAGAATGAAGCGGCGGACGCTTTAAGTCATCTTGGTTCCCAACATAAACCGGTTCCGCCCAATGTCTTTCTTGATGTATTGCACAATCCGCCAGTCAAAATACCAACCGAAGAAGATTTGGCTATTCCTGATCCGGAGGCTCAGTTGGTGGCAGCTCTGCATGCCATACCGGATTGGACGATCCCATATCTGGATTACATGAACCGGGGCGAGCTACCAGCTGAGGAAACGTTGGCTCGACAGATAATGCGGCAGTCCAAGTCCATGACCATACTCAACGGGGAGTTACATCGTTACAGTGTTTCAGGAGCAATTCAGCGATGCGTTTCTCCTCAAGAAGGTTGTGAGATTTTGTGAGAAATTCATGAAGGGGATTGCGGTCACCACGCCGGTTCAAAGTCGTTGGTTGCCAAAGCTTTTCTCCATGGTTTTTACCGGTTGACGGCGCATGCTAATGCGGAGGATTTAGTCAAAAGATGTGATGGATGTCAAAAGTTTGCCCGCCGTGCGCACGTTCCGGCTCAAGAGTTGCGGATGATTCCAATTACG
This sequence comes from Triticum urartu, assembly GCF_056163025.1. Classification (NCBI taxonomy): domain Eukaryota; kingdom Viridiplantae; phylum Streptophyta; class Magnoliopsida; order Poales; family Poaceae; genus Triticum; species Triticum urartu. The sequence continues at coordinate 336,232,977 of NC_141879.1, read as the reverse complement.
TGGCCGTTTGCAACTTGGGGGCTGGATAGGGTTGGACCCTTCAAGAGCTCCAAGGACAAGAAGACCCATCTATTAGTAGCAGTTGATAAATTCACTAAATGGGTAGAGGCAGAGCCAGTCAGCAAGTGTGATGCAGCCACAGCGGTTCAATTCATCAAAAAGGTGATATTCCGGTTTGGCTTTCCACATAGCATTATAACAGACAATGGTACTAACTTATCAAAAGGGGAGATGGAAGAATTCTGTCAACATGAGCACATCCGGCTTGATCTAGCATCAGTGGCTCACCCCCAATCTAATGGTCAAGCGGAAAGGGCAAATCAAGAAATTCTACGGGGTATCAAACCAAGGCTTATGGTTCCCTTAAAGCGGACACCGGGTTGTTGGGTCGAGGAGCTACCTTCTGTGTTATGGAGCATCAACACCACACCCAATAGGTCTATGGGTTACAAGCCTTTCTTCATGGTTTATGGAGTAGAGGCGGTTCTTTCTAGTGACATCCAGCTTATGTTGAAGCTGATAATGAGAAGGCACGTCAGGATTCTCTGGACCTGTTGGATGAAGAGCGGGATCTTGCAGCAGCACATTCGGCGATTTATCAACAAGATCTTTGACGTTATCACAGCCGCCGGGTTAAAACTAGAACCTTTCAAGAAGGTGATTTGGTGTTCTGGCTCATCCAGGATCAGACTGCTATGCACAAGTTATCCCCCCTTGGGAGGGACCCTTTGTGGTCAGCAAAAATCTGCACAACGGATCCTACTACCTCATTGATGTTCGAGAGCATGAAGACTCACGTCAATTGGAGGAGGAGACAAAGCGGCCATGGAATGTAGCTCTCCTTCGGCCTTACTATACTTGAAGCCATAGGCTCTTCACCTGTACATATTTACGATAGTGTATATACCATATAATAAACCAGAGCCTCCATTATAAGCGGGGTATCTGTTCTTTCTTATATCATATGTGTGCTTTTACAAGTTAACAGTCAAAGCAGAGTCTTTGTTAAACCGGCTTTAGCAGCTACATAAAGATAAAGAAAATCACTAGGGGGCTTGGTCATGTTTGAACCACAGCTACACCTCTTGATAGGCATTTCAGCCACACAAGGAAAAATTTGTGGAGCCAAAGAGGGTATTGTACACAGTACAAACTCAAACATTGGGACACGCTAGGCATCGCTCACAAAGTTACTTGGAGGCTCTTTTTTGCAAAGCAACAAAGAGTTTGAAAGGACCTTCATAATTGGCTATCAAGCCACGGCTTGGAAGCTTGGTGTATTCACCTAAAACCCCGGGTTAACCTGCCTTCATCAAGTAAGCCACTCCTATCCAGGTAATCCTGGCATGACCAATTCGAACGTTTGACAAGTCAATATTTTACAAACCCTGAACTTGTCATAGTTAAAATGATGATTGGTTAATTGGAGGCCCATCTTAAAAGGCTTTGTTAAATGGTTTAACTCACAGGCCTCGCAGCCCATGAAAAGCCTCGATTTGGAGCCTGGCAGCTCGTAAAAAGCCTCGCATATTTTCCTATTTGAATTTTGTTTGTTGACAATCATAAGTATTTTTTGGTAAACCGGCGTCCTTGACCCGGCTTGCTTTCCAACCACCAATTCCATTATAAACCGGTGGTCATTGACCCGGTCTGGTTTGACTAAATCACCAGTGTTATAAAGAAAATCCGGTAGTTATACCGGTCTGGTTTAATAGATAGACCGGCATTATGAAGATGAAATTACCAAACGTATCGGGTTGGTGTTAAACTCCTTTGCTGTATACATGTTTGGTCAATCAATGAGGTATGTTCTGTACATTATTTTTTGTACAAACACTTGATTATTCAGCTAAAGTACTATATACTTCTAGGATATTATGACATGTTTAGCGGTAAGCCGCTAGACACTTTTAAGTTTTTTGGACCCAGGAAGGCAAGTCATCATAAGCTATGCAAAAAATATATCCTGAAGGGCGGCACAGATTTTCACAAAGCGTTATGAAACATGCTCGATGGCATGGCAGATAAACAAAGTTTCAGCTATCCTATTACACGAAGCGTCAAAGCGGTTCAAACAGTGCCATTGTTTTTCACAGTAGCCATATAAACCGGCGACTGGATCAGGACTCTTCAATCATGACGGTTTGATGGTTGCGGGTCAGTTGGTGTTGGCACTTCTTCATCCCTCCCCAGCCGCTGGAAATCAGACGTTGACCAGTCGATTCCGATTAAAGCTTGGAACACTGCCTCCTCATGGATAAGATCAGAAGGGTTAATATCAGGGGCATAATTGTGCTTACGAATCAGAGCCACAAGTTCTTCGACTTCATGGATATCGGCCGGCTGTCTTTTCCCTTCTGCATCATAAAACGGTTGAAAATGGGACAAATCGGTGTCCTCAACCAATTTGCTGGCCGCTGGCCGCATCTGTTTGGTCAGCCACCGAAGATCATCATTGTCAAAGTTTGAACCGTACTCTTTAACGCCTGGATATCCTTTAATGATATCCTCCGCTTCAAGGTCTGGAATCCAGGCCTTGGCTCGAATAAGGGTGGTTAATGCTCCTGCTCTTGCAGCGGCTCTTTTCAACTCGACAATATGCGCCGGTAACATGCCCAGCTTCTCAAGGGTCTCCTTAATCAATGTTGGCGCCGGTTTGTTATAAGCCGCTATACTAATGGCTCGTTGAGATCCAGAGTATAGCTGCTCAACCAATGTATATGCCGCTTTGAGCTTCATCCGCATATCTGCACCAAGATGAGTGATCCGAGTTCCTGCCAAAGATTATATCAACATTTTGGTCAGTTTTAAGATTCATTGACTGGTGCAACATACATAAGCAGAAACTTACCAAAGATAGCAGAGGTCATAGCGTTGATTTGGCGCTTCAAACCGGCTAGTTCTTCAGCCACCGGTTTCAGGGCTTGCTCGGCATCTACATCTCTTTTGGTCAAACTGGCTTTTTCGGTTTCCCATTCAGCACGATCTTGGTTGAAGGATTCTTTCAATTTTTCCATTCCGGCCAGGGCCTGCGTCAGCTCCTCTTTGGCTTTTGCAGCTTCGGCTTGTTGGGACTTCACATTTTCTTGCAAGTCAGAGTTTTGGGCATCTTTGCTTCTCAGTTCAGCCTGCAACATTGAAGGTATATTCAACAAAACAACATATTTATGCACTAAGTATAAAGCATATAACAAGTTATCCACTTCATACTTGGGGGCTAATGCCTATTTTCTCTCAAATACTACCCTCTATACAAGTCTCCAGAACAATGCAAGCGTTATCCTTGACACTTGGGGGCTAATGTACATTTGTTCTAAACCGGCGGTGTGGATTAAAAACCAGATTAACTTGCCAAGTTAAACCGTCCTTTGGGGGCTATGCTGCAGAATGTTATCTAATTCTTTTTCTAATGAGTCTTATTTATGATTGCGGACACGCCTTTGCAAGGATCAATGATGGGATGCTTGAAGTGTTACAAAGACCCGATTTATGATTAAGAATCATAAAACGGCTCTTGGAGGCTACTTGGAATTGTATTTCAGCTATAAATCAATGTACAAGGGAGAAGCATTTACCTCATATCGTTATTTCATCAAATTCACCAAACCGGCTTCATAATCCCGGTTTGAGTCAGACGGTTCAAGAAGCCGGAATGAAGCTCATCAGCGTTAAGATGAGCATAGTTTGATAAGCCGCTGCTCCATTTACCTTTATCCCTGGCAATTTGCTCTTCTTTGGCACTATGCTGAGCCAAAATGACGGGATGACCAGGAGAGCTGTGGCCTATTCCAGTAATAATAACGTCATCACCTTGGCCTTCAGGATTTTTGGTGGATGATGATGGAATTTCAGTGTCTTTCATTGGATTAGCCCGGTTTGGTTCTGCCGGTTCAGTATCAGGGGCGGCAGGCTCAGCATCTGTTGGTTCGTCAATATGTTGGCCGTCAAGGGGCGGATCATCAGAAGTTGTTTCAGGATGGAGGCCTTCTGGTTCACCAGTCTGCTCCGGTTCACCTCTTGGTTCTTCTTCTTCAGCAACAGGGTCTTCTGGCGGATTGGTGACCCGAGCTTTCTTGCTGGGTCTCGCTTTGGCCCTGCAAACAGAATAAAAAAGGATTAACATCCTGTTCAAAAGATGTAAGGCGCATTGAAAGGAAAGGTTTTTTCATAACTTACCCGACCACAGTTTTCAAAGGGGGGAGTTGAGTTGCTGTCGATTCACCAGAAGAGGAAGGAGGTGTCACCTGATAATTTGAATCGGACGGATTAAGAGGCTGTCTGGAATAACCTGCCTTGGGGTAAGAATGGTCAGAAGTAGGAGAGACCTCAGACCGGCGCTTCCGAACCAGAGTATCAGGTAAACCGGTAGAGGTGACCTGTTGGCCACTGTGCCGGGTTGTCCGGCGAGCTTCATGCTGTTGAGTCTTCAAAATAAATGTTGGATCCAAGTGAGCAAGAGGATGAGAAAAGCTTACTTTCTGGATTGCTTGGCGAGTTTTTTGTGTTGGCATAGAGTCTGAACCGGAGGAAAGGGTAGTTACCTCTACGTCATCAGCCTGACTAGCTTCTGCCTCCTCCTGAGGGAGATCATTGTTAACAAGATGCATAAAAAGAGAGCCAAGTGAGTCAAGTTCTACCTCAACTTCTGGGTCATCAGTATCATCATCAAGTTCCATATTAATCCGGTCAGCCGTTTTCCGCTTTGACGTCCGTTTTACGGCTTTGGTCTTCGGGCGGGTTGGTTTGACCACTTTGTCTCCAGTTGGCTTTGCCGCTTTCTCTATGGATTTCCGTTTCCAGAAAGGGTCATCACCATATATATATATATAAAGAAGAAGGGTTACAACTTGTATAAGTTAAAGATATTAGAGATGAAGAGGAAGTGTAATGCTTACAGCAGGCGGTTTGTTCTTGGTATAGAAGGGACTCAGACCGGTTTGACTACAGACCAGTTCCGATTCATTCAGAATTTTCTTTACACCTTCGGTAACTTCTTCCTCAGATAATTGGATATTGCAGTGGCGTTGAGGATTGTCAACTTTGTCGGTATATTCGCACATTAAACCGGGACGCCAGCTTAGCGGCAAGATACTCCAGGATATCCAACAGTGCACAAAATCGACGCATATTAAATCGTTTGCCATAAAGGCCCGGAGCTTGGCGATTTGAGGAGTGTATTTTGCCCTTTCTGAAGAGCTCAGGCGTTGTGGCATTGGGTGAGTATTGGATAATCTATGATCATGGAAGCCGGGGAGGGGATTTTCATCCTCAGGCGAAGTGTCTCTGCAATAGAACCATGTTTGGTTCCATTCCTTTGGGTGGCTATGGTGTTTGGCATGAGGAAATTCCACTTCTTTTCGCTTTTGAATCGAGACACCACCAAGCTCTGTGTTCGGGCCATTCACAAACTCTATGCGCCGGTTTAAGTGAAAGAAATCCCGGAACAATTCTGCAGTTGGTTCTTCTTGTAAATAGGCTTCAAAGAAGACTTGGAAATTACATAAGTGGGAGACTGAGTTGGGACCAATATCTTGTGGATGCAGTTGGAAGCTGGCAAGTACATCTCGATAGAATTTTGACCCTGGCGGTTTGAAACAACGGCCTATATGGTCAACAAAGATTACCACCTCACCTTGTCTTGGGGTTGGAGGATTCTCTGTTCCTGGAACTCGCCATTTGATCTCAGTTTTCATATGTAGAGAGCCGATGCTAACCATCTCATTCAATTGATCCTCAGTAACCCGGGAACGAGCCCAGTTGCAGGCAGTGAATTGTTTGGCCATTGCAAAGCGAACAAACTGAAAATGAAAGGCCGGTTTATAAATTACGCATGATTATACACAAGAGACAAGGGAGTAAGAAACATGCTGATATGATAAATGGTACAACCCGGAGACTAGTATAATGAGAGAGAAAGGTAATGCTAGCACAGGGTTGATCAGACACTGTTAAACCGGAGCATAATTGTGAAGGTAACATGCTCTTCCGGTTTATCAGAGGGCTAATGGCATAGACTATTTATACAATGCTAAACTGATTATATTGGTGCGAGGAGAAACGGATCTGACAGGAGCATAGAAATAGATCTCACAGTGATGTATAAAACTTTCGGACCTAAAGCTAAGACAGAAAAGCAAAAATAATTGGATCTTGAAGGGGTGCAGAACTGAAGCAATTTTTGATAGACTAGATCAGTTCTTTGCGCATAAGGATTTGTGATGACCATGGTAGGTAAGCTACGACAAGAGATGCATCAAGCATGAAGTGTCCATCTATTAAAGGAAGAACAGGGAAGAATAGCATTGATGAACTTCGGAACAACTGCGAAGAATGTCGAAACCCTAGAACAGATCTATGGTGAAAGAAGCAGAGAACTTACCGGAGCTGGTGAAGAAGTGAAAGGGCGCCGCAGTATTCTGGTGCGTTCAGGGTGATCCAGCGGCCAAGGTCGGAGCAGAGGCGACGGTCGACGGTGGCGGCGGAGCTCCAGAGGCTGAGCGGCGCGAGGAAGACGATGCGAAGAGGCACGGGGGGAAACGGTGAAAATGACCCCTCGGTCCTATTTATAAAGCGAAGTGATAAAATGGCAAGTACGGGAATCGAGGAACCGAAAAAATGGATAAGTTAATAAAGGTGTCGCCTCGATGACTGGATATATATTAAATGAAGGAAATCTCCAACATCAACGGATGGATGACGTCACGGCGGTTTATCGTAATTTTGAAGTATGACGTCACGGCGGTTTACAAGATCAAAAATGAAGATAAGAGAGAAGAGTTTTTCTAAAGTGTGGAAGATTGACATGAACAAGTTCAAACCAATCTGGGGCCTAATGTTGGGGATATTACTACTGGAGGTAAACCGGCCTTATGTAGCCGGGTTGATTGTTTGAAGATTAGAAGCCCATGAAGATGTAAAGATGTTGGCGCTTTACGGAGGGCCCAAAGGCGGGTTACAGTCTATAAATGTAAACCAACCTAGTCATGTAACTTGTATAGTAAGATAGAAAGAGAGAGGCCAAACTGGAAACGTTTATAATCCGGCTTCGGGACTCTGTAGCCTGGCGGGCCTCGACCTATGTATATAAAGGGACGACCCAGCCGCGGTTTAGAGACAGACAACAACAACTCGAGAGCCAGACAAAGCGGATTCGCTCACTGGCCTTCGAAACCCTAGCAATACCAATCACAACTAGACGTAGGCTTTTACCTTCATCGAAGCGGCCGAACTAGTATAAACTCCCGTGTCCCCTTGTTCGGTTTAACCCCTTTAAGCTAACCCGTTGCGATGGCTCCACGACTAAGTCCTTTCACGAGGACATCTTCCGTGACAAACCCATGACAGACACCCCTGCAGGGATTTGAACTTTTGAAAGTCGTGCCCGCAGTTATGGGTAGATGGGAATTTGTTAATGTCCGGTTGTAGAAAACCTAAAACTTATCTTAATTAAAATGCATCAACCGCGTGTGTAACCGTGATGGTCTCTTTCTGGCGGAGTTCGGGAAGTGAACACGGTGTTGGAGTTATGCTTGACGTAAGTAGTCTTGGATCACTTCTTGATCATAGTTTCTCGACCATGCCTTGCCTTCTCTTCTCGCTCTCATTTGCATGTTAGCCACCATATATGCTAGTGCTTGCTGCAGCTCCACCTCATACCTTTTACACTTCCTATAAGCTTAAATAGTCTTGATCACGAGGGTGTGAGATTGCTGAGTCCCCGTGACTCATAGATTACTTCCAAAACTAGTTTGCAGGTGCTGATGATATCATGCAGGTGACACAACCAAGCTCAAGGAGGAGCTCGATGAAGATCGTGTTCGTTGTATTGTTTCGTTTTCCTTTCGATCAGTAGTGGAGCCCAGTTGGGGAGACCGGGGATCTGTAGCATTAGGGGTAGTCTTCTTTTATTTTGGTTCAGTAGTCAGACCTTGATTGTATCTGGATGATGTAATGTTATATTCATGTATTGTGTGAAGTGGCGATTGTAAGCCAACTATGTATCTCTTTCTCTTATTCATTACATGGGTTGTGTGAAGATTACCTCTCTTGCGGCATTGCCTTCAATGCGGTTATGCCTCTAAGTCGTGCTCCGACACATGGGAGATATAGCCGCATTGAGGGTGTTACAGTGAAGCACCTAGTTTAAAAGGAAAAAAGGCGGTACACTCACAACACTCCTGTCAGGGTCGCATTGCACCCCACACACGTTCGGTCCTGCACACGGCTCACACAAACGGAACGCGCTTCGGCTTGCCTCTTCACTGACACGTGGGACTGCACTTGGAGAAACCGACCATGCGCCAAACTCCCCCAGCCCACCGCGCGAAAATCCTCCCCCCCCCCCCGCACACCCAAAAGTTCTTCCCAAATCCGATTCAACCGCCCTTCGGCCAACTAGCCAATAATATTCCCCAAACCCCCTCCCCCCTGTCCCCATCCACCCCATTCGCCCCGCCAAAGCCGCCCTCCCCGCCGCACCGATACGTCGGCGCCGCGGTTCGGCGATCCTCTCGCTCCCACAGTATGCTCTCGTAGACTGCCGTCCTCTAGCTGATAGATGCTGTTAATCTCACTATTTGCCGAAGTAGTTTACTGTCAATATGCTATACTTAAGAAGCTTCCTTGCCCTGTTCTGCACTCAATATGCTTAGCTGAGATGGCATGCCAAGGCCGATTAGTTGCTAAAATATCCTGCCATATATTTATTGTGACGTAGATTGCCATGGTCTAGTACTCAATCTGTTAGGTGAAATAGCTCTACACTATTTTATACTCGATCTTTGTTGCTGCGATGGCCTTCGATAGTTCGATGGCTGTGTGCTCGGCTTCATTGACTGCTGAAACAGCCTGCCATAATTTGGCACTCAAATCTGTTTGCTGAATTAGCTTTACATATATTTCGTTACTTAGATATGCTCGTCCAACTATCTTGCCATAGCTTTAGACATCGACCTAGGTATTTTTTTCTGGACTTCATAAAAAAGCATATATGTTTTTCCTGTAATATCTAGTAGAAGAACTAATTTGTATGTATAACAGATGGACATGACTTGGATAATTCTGCTCGAAGATTCTCCGCTGCATATGTCGAGGGGGTTGAAAACTTCATGAACTTTATCAGAGCTGAGTACGGTGGTCCGAAATCAGATGTGCTCTGCCCGTGTTGCGGTTTTATGAATTCAGTTACAAGACCCCACTCAACTGTGCAAAATCATCTACACTTGTATGGGATGTCGGTCACATATACTAGGTGGGTTCATCATGGTGAAGCTGTGAATGTCAATGTTATTGACTACGTGGAAGCAGCAGATCACCATCTTGATCTGCCTAATGCTCAGGTGGAAGAGGAGGAGGAGGTGGTGTTGGCGGAGCCAGTGAGTTTGACCAACATTGAAACAATGCTACGAAATGCTCGTGCATTCCGTGAACTTTCACCTGCAGAAGAAAAACGATGGGCCCTCATGTTGGAACAATGCAACGTTGATGTCACCCCAAGAAATAAGCTGTCAGTATTCTCAGCTATGGTCACCTTTCTTCAGGTGAAGACATCTGAGCGGATGACCAACAAATCATTCAATGTGATGTTGGCTGCTTTCCGCAAATCTTTCCCAGATGCGTCTGAGTTGCCACACACCTACAGTAAAATGAAGAATTTCCTTCATGTAGTTGGAATTGGATATGATATGATCCATGTTTGTAAGAATAATTGTGTTCTGTTCCGGAAGGATTATGCCAACTTAAGTGAATGCCCGAAATGCAAATCATCAAGATGGAAAGATGGCGATGCTGTGAAGAGGATTCCTCATAATGTTCTGAGACAGTTTCCAATTACACCAAGATTGCAGAGGTTGTTTCATGATGCTGAAACAAGAGAGGATGTACTGTGGCATTCTAGGAACCAGGAGTACGGAGATCAGAATGTAATGAACCATCCATCTCATGGTAGTGAGTGGAAAAACTTCAATGATAAACACAAAGAGTTTGCTGCTGACCCAAGAAACATTAGACTTGGCTTAGCTTCAGATGGATTTAACCCATTTGGCCACCAGAGCGCCATATATAGCATTTGGCCAGTGCTTGTTATCCCTTACAACATGCCTCCAAATGTCTGCACTAAAGAATCAAACTACATGATGGCCTTGCTCATCCTTGGTCCAAAAAGTCCTGGAAAGGATTTTGATTTGTTCATGGAGCCTCTTGTGGAGGAACTTCAACAGCTATGGAAGGGTGTTCTCACTCGAGACCTATATAGCAGCCCACCATCTGATTTCTTTCTGCATGCTGTTATAATTTGGTGCATCCATGATTATCCGGATTTGGGCACTATGTTAGGGCGAACGACACATGGTTACAATGCATGTGTTCGCTATGACACGAATCCGCTGTCATACACAATACTTAGCAAGATCTGTTACATTGGACACCACCGTTTCCTTGCCAAGGACAAGCCGTGTCCTAGAAAATACCAAAGACATGTGTTCAATGCAAAGCATGAAAACCGTGATGCACCAAAGAGGCTCACCACCGATGAGTTGCAAGTGGAATTAGAGAAGGTCAGGCATATTGCACCAGGAAACCATCCTGGTAATGGTAGCGGGAAAAGGAAGTGTGGCAGGCTAGAAGAGAGATTATTGTTTACCCGCAGGTCCACTTTGTGGGACTTGGAGTATTGGAAAGATTTGGATCTGCGGCATAATCTTGATGTGATGCACATCGAGAAAAATATATGTGACCGCATTATCGGCACACTTCTTAATATTGAAGGCAAGATGAAAGATACCTTAAAATCTAGGATTGATTTGACACACCTGGGTATCATAAAGGATTTGCAGGTGCAAGATGAAGGTACACCACGGGATATGGCACCAGCGGTGTACATCTTGGACAAGGTAAAAAGAAAAGAATTTTGCGAGGTCCTGTCACGTGTGAGATTCCCACATGGATTTGCTTCCAACCCTAAAAGGAGAGTCAGTGAAGATGGAAACAACGTACAAGGGTTGAAAACTCATGACTGCCACGTCCTACTTCAAAGGGTTTTACTTGTTATCCTTAGAGGATTGGGCCGCCCTGACTTATACAGAGCAGTTGCAGAGTCGGAACAATTATTCAGGGAACTCTGCAGTAGGAATATCAGGATAGATGCTTTGGAGAGTCTTGGAGACAAGATACCAACTATCCTATGCGACCTTGAGAAGATATATCCTCTAGCCTTCTTTGATGTGATGGTGCATTTGGCTGTTCATCTACATGATGAGGCACTACTTAGAGGTCCAGTACAGTATGGCTAGATGTACCCTATTGAAAGGCGGCTAGGCACTTTCAAGGGCTATGTTAGGAACAGAGCTAGACCCAAGGGTTCCATTGCATAGGTCTACATTGCTACAGAAGCGTTGACATTCTGCTCAAAATACATTGAAACAGCTGATCAGCTTAGCAAAGAGGTGGGTGAAGACAATCCCGGGATCAATGTTTTCGATTATTCTGTTCGAGTTACAGGGATGAGTTGACAAGAGGACAAACCTAAAGATTTGGACAAAATGGTTTGGTATGTGTTGAATAACTGTCCTGAGATACTACCTTATATCAAGTAAGTGCAGTACTGCAGCTTATACATTGTAATCTACTAAAATTGCAGCACATTCTTATATATTTAGATGTTTGACGCGATCACTATGTTGTGCAGCATCTACAAAGATGAGTTATTGCCGCAAAATCCAAGAAACATTGACAAACTGGTTATGGCAGGATTTGCGAAATGGTTCAAAAACCATGTAAGCTTTTGAAGTGCACTGTCAGTTTTTTTAATATATTGAGTACATAAGATGATCAGCTTGTCTATTTCCTAACCATAGGTTAAGAAGATGCAGGAGGATGGGCAGGTAGTTGATGATGCCCTTTACTCGCTAGCAATGGGTCCTGATACTCGGGTAAGACATTATGAATCTTGCGTTGTTAGAGATGTGCGCTACAACACCCTTGCACGAGACGAAGGCAGGAAGACACAAAGATACGTATGACAAAGAGACAACTGAAATGTATGCTAACATAACAAACATTGTTCAGTTGTAGTATATCTCCAGTTTCGAGGATCATCGGTGTGTGGTTCTGTTGTGCTATCGTTGGTATAACCTGTTTTCCAGGATCGCAAAACCCAGAGCTGATGATTATTTCAAATCCATCAATGTCAAGGCGGCGTACCAGACCAACGAGCCATTTATTTTGGCAAATCAAGCAACACAAATATTTTCTTGGAAGACACATTTGCATGTAGCGATGACTGGAGAGTATTTCAAAGGTTTGAGCAGAGGAATTCGTTTAATGAGGTTGCACAACAACATGATGCTTACACTGCTCCTGATGTACAAGATAACACAGATGTTCCTAATATTTTGAGAACCATCACATCAATGATGCAGGCGAAAAGATTGCCTGTCGTGTTGTGGACATACAAGAGTTGATCAAGAAGAAGCCAACGTTCAAGGACGTTGAGGACGAAGAAGATGATGACACCGTGGGGAATTACGATTCAGACTGATACACATGGCGAAGATGTTGACGCTGCTGCTGCGGATGATGATTACATGGCTTTTGTCGTATTTGCCTGTCAGAAGACGTTTTTTTATCTACTATGTGAAATTGTGTTTGCTATGACAACTGAAACCTGATGAACATGTTGTTTAGTATTTTGCTGTGAGAACATCACTTGTTATGTATGCTGATTTGTGTTTGGTGATTGTATGACAACTAAAACATGATGACATTGTTGTTTAGTTGTACTCATATTTGGTTGTGAAACTTGAATTTGATGACATAGTTTGCTGTTGGAATGCAATTTGCTCAACGTCTTCGAATGAGAACAAAGCTGACCCGACATGGCCTCTGCTATTTATTTATTTATATGAGCAAAAGGGGATACCCCCTGATTTCCGGTAATAGAATCATTAGATGTTCACAACACTACGCCCAGCCCGCTACACAGGTTTCATTCATTACTAGTTTCAGCAAAGTGCTCATGTCGTAGCCACTGAATACATCACGAGTGCTACATACACTGCAAATAAAGAGACAATCATCCTACAGAGCACATCGATTTTGCCCATTATCTTCACAAGCACTTTCATCTCCTCATTGTTGTCAAGGCTGTTCAGCGGCTGTTGCTTGGCCATGATCAGAGGAACTGCATCTTTAACCTTCTGCTCTGCATCTTCCTCTTCTGCCGTTCCTTCAGTTACTTGTCCAACACCCCAACCTGTTGGTATTGGGATTCCTCGGCTAACCAAATAATCAGTGTAGTTGCATTCCCCCACATCAGCAACTTCCTAGAAATACAAATCACACGGATCTTCCCTTTTCTGCACGAATCAAATTGGAACATCATCAACCAAACTATTAAAAAAATTAGCAACTAAAAGCAGCAGAACAACACTTAAACATATTATTACCCCATGATTCGGGCATTTGTAGAAGACTCGGCAAGGGTTGCGGATTGTGGTTGAGACACGACAGATGACTCTGCGTGATTTGCAGCAGTGGCACCACACCAACGGCAGCAGGTTGCGATGAGCAATCAGCTGCAGTGCGCGTGCCGGCGGGGGTGTGATGAGACCCACAGGCGATGGTACGGGTGGAGACTTGGCGCATATCTGGTTGTTGCCTGCTAAAGAGCAGGTGGACGAGTAGCCAGCGGACATGGTTGCTGCGGCCAGAGCTTCTGATGCTAGGCAGAGTAAGTAGAGAAGAGGAGAAGCGAACATTGTATATGTCAGTTTCATTACTTGTAGAGTAGCATAGCACCATATATAGTCATAGTCTAGGTTTGCATTTGAACCAGCTACAGGAGCACGTCTTTCTTTTTTCTAAAACTCGGCAACGTCTCTTTACTGTTACACTAGCTTATTCTGTACGCCTTCCCAAGTCTTTGATTTTTTTTCTATATATAAAAAAGTATGCTACTTGGTGTCCGCTTAGTCAACAAACGATTGTGCCAACCTTGACCGTTGGATTTACATTCAACGTCTGTCGCGTTTCTTTAGTCTCTTCTTCCTCGAGCCGCCAAAGCCAAACCAGCGCCGGCTGGACCGCCTGCTCCCGCCTCCCACGGTTGGCTGTGATCTTCCCCGGCTCCTATTCGTTCCCATCCGAGGCCTCACCATCGTCCTCCGCCTTGGTTCGCTTGCCGCGGTGCCGCCCTCCGATGTTGTCAACATGGTCAACAACCGAGAGGAACAAGGAGAGGACTGTACATGGTGAGGATGACAGTAGGGACCCAGCAGCGCGCGCAGTAATTTTGTTTTTTCAGGACGGAGAAGGGTATCAACTGGGTTGTGCGGGACCCGTGGCCCGTCTAGCCCTGGCTTTTATTTCATATGTGTAGCACATGACCAGCCCAGTTTGTTTTTTTCCTTTCTGAAAATGGCTAGCTAGCTATTTTGTTTTTTTGCAGAATAACCAACGTAGGCCTACTTGCTTTTCTACGCCCTGCTGGGCCGGAAATCTTTCAAGACGAGGAGGGATGCATTTTCCCCAGAAAATGGGCTATAAGTAATAAGAAATGGGCTATAAGTAATAATAAATGGGCCGTAAAATGAAAAAATACAGCAAACAGGCAATTAGTTCCAAAATACTGTTTTCTTTCGGATTTTGATATTTCAAATTTCATTGTTTTTGTGCGGGTAAAATTTCATTGAATTTAAATTAAGGTATATTTAGATTTAAAATTAATTTGAATCTAGCTAGAAATTTTGGGCTGTATGCTGTTTGGGACAGATTTGGAGGCTGACTTGTGGGTCTACTAGGTTGACGTGTACTTTGGCTTTGTCAACTTAGTCCACAAACAATTCTAGCAGCAGTGACCGTTGGATGTTAATCCAACAGCCGTGCTGCTTCTTCAATATCTGATCTTCTTGCTCCAGCCGCCCAAACCAGCTCCGGTGGGACTGCCTGCTCCCGCCTCCCGTGGGCGGCTGTGCTACCGCATAGGCCGCACCGCCCCACCCTACTTCATTGCTGGCTAGGCCATTCCTCTACTCACCCACACCTCCTGTTATTTTCCGGCGACGGCAGCCGGACCAGAAAACCCTCGTACTCCCCACCGTGTGGGCAACCATTGCAGAGTCTTCCCCGGCTCCGTGTCGTTCCCTTCCTAGGCCTCGCCGTCGTCCACCGCCATGGTGCTCTCGGCACGGCCTGGTCAACATGGTCAACGAACGACATCCATCGGCCGTGGACTGTACGCGCAAAATAATGATTCCTCCACCTGACAGCTCGGACCCACTGGAAGGGCCTCTGTATTTCGCGAAAAAACGTTCCCCCCGCTGACATGTCGGACCCACCAGCTATATCTTCGCATGCAAGGAAGTGCCTCCTTACTACGCACAAAAAATGAATACCCCCTGCTAGCTGGGACCTACCATTGTGGGAGGCTGACTTGTGGGCCTACTAAGTTGACGGGGACGGAGGGCTTTGTCAACTTAGTCAATATGAATGATTCTAACTCCAGTGACCGTACGATGTCCATCCAACGACCGTAGTGCTTCTTCAACCACTGGTCTTCTTGCTCCAGCCGCCCAAAGCAGCGCTGGTCGTGCCGCATGCTCCTGCCTCCCGTGGCTGGCTGTACTGCCGCGGAGGCCTCACCGCCCCCTACTATTCCCACCGCTGGCCAGGCCCTGCGGCGATGGCAGCCTCACACCACAGCCAAATCAGTGAACCCTCGTACTCCTCTCCGCGCGGGCTTCCACCGCTGCGCCTTCCCCGGCTCCGCGTCGTCCCCTTCCTAGGCCTCGCCATCATCCACCGCCATGGTGCTCTCCGCACGACGTGGTCAACATGGTCAAGGAATGACTTCCATTGGAATAGTACTGTATGTGGAGAAGCTGACAGCTGGGTCCATGGCCACAGCCCAGTTTTTTTGTGAGTTGCCAAGTAAGTCGCTTTGTCAGGCCTGTTGGGCTGCAAATCTTTCAAGACGAGGAGAGCTTTCATTTGGCTGGCTGACAAAATGGCCCATCAGTAATGAGCAATGGGATGTACATTTTTAAAACACATCAAACCGGCAATTAGTTTCAAATATCTTTTTTTCATTTCGAGATTTTAAATTACATTAATTTTTATGCGTGGAGAATATGTTCGATTTTATATTGATATACATTTATTTTTAAAATCAGTTTGAATGTGAGTCGAAATTTCGGGATTAAAAACAGTTCGGACCGCACCGAAATATGCAAAATTTCGTATAATTTTTTAACCGTGGCCACAATATGGGCTGTAATGCTAACAGAAAGAATATGGGCTCCAAAAAAACCATAAGAATTAGCAAATGGGCTGTAAATTATTAGAAATAATTGCAGATAGGTTGTATGTTGTTTTCCACAGATTTGAGGCTCTCCTAAAAAAAGGTTGACGCACAAGCAGTGAGTGTTGGATGTCCATCGAACGGCCGTCGTGCTTATTCAATCTCTGCCCTTCCTGCTCCAGCCACTCAAACAAGCGCCAACGAGACTGCCTGCTCCCTCCTCCCTACTGCCGGCTGTGCTACCCCGCAGGCCTCACCGCCCCATCGTACTCCCATCGCTGGCCTAGCCATCCCTCTACTCACCCACACATGTTGTTATTCTCCGGCGACGGCAGACGAACCAGTAAACCCTCATACAGTCGTACTCCCCTCCGCGTGGGAAACAAAAACAACTGTCGAGTCTTCCCTGCCTCTGTGTCGTTCCCTTCCTAGGCCTCGCCGTCGTCCACCACCCTGGTGCTCTCAGCGCGGCCTGGTCAACGTGGTCAACGACCGACATGCATTTGAAGTGGACTGTACGTGGAGAGGCCGACAGCTGGGTCCACGGTCGTACACAAGGAAATGCCTCCTTATTACGCGCAAAATAATGATTCCTCCACCTGACATCAGGGACCCACCAAAAGGGCCTCTGTATTTCGTGAAAAAAACGTTACCCCCGCTGACAGCTCGGACCCACCAGCTATATCTTCGCACGCAAGGAAGTGCCTCCTTATTACGCACAAAAAAAATTAATACTCCCCCTGTTAGCTGGGACCCGGTATAGTGGCAGGCTGACTTGTGGGCCTACTAAGTTGACGTGGACGGAGGGCTTTGTCAACTTAGTCAATATGCACGATTCTAGCTCCAGTGACCGTACGATGTCCATCCAACGGCCGTAGTGCTTCTTCAACCTCTGGTCTTCTTACTCCAGCCGCCCAAACCAGAGCCGGTCGTGCCTCGTGCTCCTGCCTCCCGTGGCCGGCTGCGATGCGGCAGAGGCCTCACCGCCCCCTACTACTCCCACCGCTGGCCAGGCCATCCCTCTACTCACCCACACCCCATGTTATTCTGCGGCGACGGCAGCCTCACACCGCAGCGAACCAGTAAAACCTCGTACTCCTCTACGCATGGGCATCCACTCCCGCGTCTTCCCCGGCTCCGCGTCGTCCCCTTCCTAGGCCTCGCCTTCGTCCACCGCCCTGGTGCTCTCGGCGCGGCGTGGTCAATGTGGTCAAGGAACGGCTTCCATCGCACGTGGACTGTACGTGGAGAGGTTGACAGCTGGGTCCACTGCCGTAGCAAGGAAGTGCCTCCTTATTACAAGCAAAATAATTATTCCTCCACCTGACAGTGGGGACCCACCGGACAGGACACCGTATTTCGCGAAAAAAATGTTTGTCCCTGACTGCTGGGACCCACCAGCTACATCTTCGCACGCAAGGAAGTGCGTCCGGGCAAAAAGAAAAAAAGATTCACCCCCTGACTGCTGGGACCCACCAGCTACATCTTCGCAGGCAAGGAAGTTCCTGACAGTCGAGACCCACCTGGTCGAAGTGTACGTAGCGTTGTCATTCTGGTCGCAAACGTGTATGTACATATATACTGGTGGATGTAGAGGCGCGCACACGTCGTAGTAGAGGCGCGTACGTGTCGTAGTAGAGGCACGCACATAGCATGTACACGTACGTACAACGGCCAGGGTGCAAGAAAGAAAACACGGCCACGTATGTGTACATACGGGCGTGGTCTCGAACACCTACTCGCGCATACGTACGGCCAGGGCTCGTACATGGCTGGGTCGGAACGGAGAAATAGCGTCGTCGTCATGTTCATGGGGAGCCAACGGAATGTGTCGTGTCATGGGGAGGCAACGAAATGTGTCGTGTTCATCGGGAGGCAACAGAACATGTGGGAGCCAACCGGCTGGGTCGAAACGGAATGCGTGCTCGTGTTCATCGGGAGGGCTTGGACGGAACAGGTGATGGAAACGAGGCCTGGCATACTGCACAACAGAGGAAATGGACCTCCTTCGTTCGAAACGGGGTCCTGTTGATCGGGAGGAGTTTGACGTACCGCAAAACGGAGGAAACGGACCTCCTATGGTCGAAACGGGGGTCCTGTTCATCGGGAGGGCTGTGGCGTACCGCAAAATGGACGAAACGGACCTCCTACGGTCAAAACGGGGGTCCTGTTGATCGGGAGGGGTGTGGCGTACCGCAAAATGGAGGAAACGGACTTGTGTTGGAGCGCTACAGTCGAAACGGGGGTCCTGTTGATCGGGAGGGGTGTGGCGTACCGCAAAACGGGACTCCACGGGATACTGTTCATCTCCACCGTCGACCTCCTCCAGCCTCCACGGGCTACCGTCAACCTCCTCCAGCCTCCACGGGCTCCTGTTCATCCAGCCTCCACCACGCGCTGCTCCACCGGCTACTGTTCAACCACCCCTCCACGGGCACCCCTCCACCGTCTACTGTTCATCCAGCCCTCCACACCACGGGGTCCTGTTGAACCACCCCTCCACGGGCACCCCTCCACCGTCTACTATTCATCCAACCCTCCACCACACCACGGGGTCCTGTTCATCCAGAGGCAGCGCCACTGCTCACTGTTCATCCAAACCCCTCCGCAACGCTCACTGTTCATCCCAGAGGCAGCATCGATCGGCTTCAGTTAGCAGCAGTAGCGAAGGAATCGCTCGATCGGGTTCAATTAACAGCCATAGATCGATCGCTCGGGTTCAGTAACGCGTAGCCTGCAATGCAATCGCTCGGGTTCAGTTAGAGCCCAACGCCTCGCTCGGGTTCAGTTAGAGCCAACGCCTCGCACACACGCGCGTACGTGTACGAGAGAAACGCACATCGCTCGGCCCCGACCTCCCACCGTAACCGGGAACTCCCTGAAATTTTCCTCGCCCTCGCTTCTACCATAGTTTTTTCCATCATGGACAGCCCAAAGAATGTCATGCAGTTGCGTCTCCGGCCCGCCTAGGACGAAAAGCCCATTTTCTGTCATGATTTTTGTCATAGAAGTAGGAGCCCACCACATCTATGATGATACCGGGTTTTGTCACAATTATCGTCATAGAAGTGTCATAGGTATGACAGAAAAAAATTCGTTCGGCCCAAAATGTCACGGATGTGTCTTTTTTTGTAGTGAGTGTTCTCCTGGGATATCCCGGAGTACCCGTGTGATCATCCTATGGTTTGCCTCCCAGGCTCAAAGGGATCATAAGATTATTCATGCTAGAAACTTCCGTGTGCAGCCACTAGCCATTATGGGCTCTGGCATAGTTGAGTAAGTTGTGTGACCTCTTTTAGTGGTAGGCTAGCAGATGTAGGGGATGTAGGTGGTACTGTCTACCCAGTGTAAAGAATTAATGCTTCTGAAAGACTGTGTCTCGGTCATCCGTTTCTCAAACACCATGTAGTGCGAGAAATCCAATGGAGGAGATCGAGTCTTGTGGGGAAAAGTGCGCAAACCTCTGCAGAGTGTACAAACTAATCATGGTTAGCCGTGTCCCTGGTTATGGACATCTTGAGTATCTAGTACTTGAATTATTGATTTGATCTCATCACTTTACTTAATTAATTTCTTGGGTTATAATTATTATTTTGGGATTGACTTGGAGGAACCTTCTCAATAATTTCAACAAACTTTGTAGTTAAATAAAATATATTCCTTTGTTGTAGGAAAAAAATTAGCTTTATGCAAATGATAACCGTAGAGCCTCCACCAGCCATATATGCATGTAGTGATAGCTGTTATTTGTTCATTGCTCTATAGTGTTATCTTGCCAACATATTCCATGTCCTGACCTACATGGGCTGAAACGTATTATGTTGCAGAGTTTTCAGACGAAGAGTGAGGGAGTCCTAGATTAGGGGGTCTCTGGACAGCCGGACTGTTGGACTATGAAGATACGAGATTGAAGACTTTGTCCCGTGTCCGGATAGGACTCTACTTGGCGTGGAAGGCAAGCTAGGAAGTACGGATATGTATATCTCCTCCTTTGTAACCGGCCTTGTGTAACCCTAGCCCCCTCTGGTGTCTATATAAACCAGAGGGTTTTAGTCCGTAGGACAACAGACAATCATACCATAGGCTAGCTTCTAGGGTTTAGCCTCTTTGATCTCATGGTAGATCAATTCTTGTAATACTCATATCATCAAGACAATCAAGCAGGACGTAGGGTATTACCTCCATGAAGAGGGCCCGAACCTGGGTAAACATTGTGTCCCCTGCCTCCTATTACCATCCGCCTTAGACGCACAGTTTGGGACCCCCTACCCAAGATCCGCCGGTTTTGACACCGACATTGGTGCTTTCATTGAGAGTTCCACTGTGTCGTCACAATAAGGCTTGATGGCTCCTTCGATCATCGCTAGCGATGCGGTCCAGGGCGAGGCTTTCCTCCCTGGACAAATCTTCGTATTCGGCAGCTTCGCACTGCGGGCCAATTCGCTTGGCCATCTGGAGCAGATTGAAAGCTACGCCCCTGGCCATCAGGTCAGATTTGGAAACTTGAACTACACGGCCGACATTCGTGGAGACTTGATCTGCGAGCCCATGCCGAACGTGCCGCACAGTCGTGACAAGCAAGACATAACTCTGCCGTCGGACAGTGTTCGGGAGATCGCATCCGCAGCTACTTCGGCCGTTAATCCGGAGCAAATCGCGCCATCCGAGAGCGGAGGGATAGACCCCGCCATGGAGGCCGCACTCTCAGTGGCGATAGAGAAAGATACTGACTTCACCCCTTTCGAGAGCCGCGTCGCCGAACCACTGGTTTTATCCCCGGCCACGGACTCCGAGCCACCTACATCCGTGCCTGTCGAATCCGACGGGGCACCGATCATGGAGTTCACCTCCGCGGATATCTTTTAGCACTCACGTTTCGGAGATGTGCTAAATTCATTAAGGCTCTCTCCCTGTCAGGAGAACCTTGGCCGAACTATGTCCGGCTAGAATGGGACGCGGACAACGAAGAAATTCGCTGCCCACCCACCACCCACTTAGTAGCCACTGTCGACGGCTTAACCTACATGCTCGACTTCGACTCCGAAGACATCGACGGTATGGACAATGATGCAGGAGACGAACAGGAACCACCATCCACAGGGCGCTGGACCGCCACTCCATCACATGACGTATACATGGTGGATACACCCAGACAGGGCAATGGCAAAGAGACAGCGGAGGATGACCCCTCCAAGAAGCAACCCAAGCGCCGACGTCAGCGGCACCGCTCTAAGTCTCGCCGTAGCAAAAACAGCGATAACAACACAAGAGGAAATAACAGTCCAGTCGACTCTAGAAGAAACGATGACTGCACCACCCCGGCAGCAGAGCATGATCAAGATGCAAATTGCAAACATAGTACGGACCCGACATCCGACCACGACGATGCCAAGGATAAGCCTCATCAAACCCCGTCGAGGGAAGAAAACAGTCCGGACGAAAAATGCACACATCATCCCGGAAACACACTTGGAGCAAGAAAACCTCTGGAGAGGGCTTATTGCCATAGCGAGGAGCCTGAAGAAACAGAAGCAAGGGCTCAAGGTTGCACAAGATACGCTCAACAGCAAGTGGAACAAAGTAACAAAGTATGGTGGAAGTTACCATAAAAATAGCTATCCAAAGTGCAAGCTATTACCGGAATTCGACGATGAGGCCTTACAGCCCATACAGCCAAAAAGTGATACGGCCAACCGGCCGGATCCACCACCCTATGAATGCGATAGCGCGGCTAACAAAGTCGCGCATAAGTCAACACACGATCTACGTGAGAACTTGCGTCAAAAATCCGGCGCGACCAGATCTATCTATAGATCTAGGAAGCGTGCTACGGTACACAACCAACACCAAATACTACAACCGTCCGAACACCATGGCGCATCACAATACAGGGGTGCCGCACACAACTTATGTTCACTGATGAGGTGCTGGATCATGAATTCCCAGAGGGATTCAAACTGGTGAACACAGAGGCGTACGACGGAACCACAGACCCTGGAGTCTGGACAGAGGACTTCATCCTCCATATTCATATGGCTCGTGGAGACGATCTCCATGCCATTAAATACTTGCCCCTCAAGCTTAAAGGGCCAGCTCGGCACTGTCTGAAAAGCCTCCCCGAAAACTCAATTGGATGTTGGGAGGAGCTCGAGGACACTTTTCGGGCCAATTTTCAAGGGACTTATGTCTGACCTCCGGATGGAGACGATTTAAGTCATATAATCCAATAGTCCGGAGAGTCCGCCCGAAAGCTTTGGAACAGGTTCCTCACCAACAAGAACCAAATTGTCGACTGTCCAGACGTCAAAGCCTTAGCAGCTTTTAAACACAGGGTCCGAGACGAATGGCTCGCCAGACACCTCGGTCAAGAAAAACCGAGAACAATGGCAGCCCTAACAAGCCTCATGACCCGCTTTTGTGCGGGCGAGGACAGCTGGTTGGCCCGTAGCAGCACCAGCGACCCAAGCACACCCGAAGTCAGGGATGGCAATGGTAAACCATGAGGCAACAAAAAAAAGCGTCGAAATAAAGAAGGTAGCCCAGATAACACAGTGGTAAACGCTGGATTCAGGGGCTCGTGACCAGGTCAGTGGAAAAAGCCTTTCAAAGGCAGCAGAGAAGGATAATCTGGCCTAAAAAAATTCTTGACAAACTCTGTCAGATTCACGGCACCCCAGACAAACCTGCAAATCATGCCCAAAGTGAAAGTTGGGTCTTCAAGCAGGTCGGTAAGCAAAATGCCGAACAAAAAGGGGAAGAGACACCAAGCGAAGACGAGGATGAACCTCACCAGCAAAATGCCGGAGGACAGAAAAAGT
Source organism: Triticum urartu (assembly GCF_056163025.1). Classification (NCBI taxonomy): domain Eukaryota; kingdom Viridiplantae; phylum Streptophyta; class Magnoliopsida; order Poales; family Poaceae; genus Triticum; species Triticum urartu. The sequence goes on along the minus strand of NC_141879.1, from coordinate 336,209,865 downwards.
TCCCACCAGAGGTTAAAACAGTAAACGTGATCCATATGACAAAGAGGAGAAGCAATCATGCACTCCGCTGCACACACGCCATAGAGCCCGTCAGCCCTAGGTTCAACCCCTGGTTTGCCTGCCTGATCAGTTTTGATCGTAGGGATCACGATACAAATATCCGACGTGAAGGACTGACGGCCTTGGTGTTAGACCCAATAATAAATGGGTATCATTTCACAAGGGTCCTCATGGATGGCGGCAGTGATCTAAATCTGATATATCAGGGCCTAGTCCGCAAAATGGGGATAGACCCAACACAAATGAGCCACAGTAATACTACCTTCAAGGGAGTAATACCAGGACAAGAGGCCCGCTGTACGGGCTCTCTACTACTAGAGGTAGTATTCGTCTCCCGATAACTTCCGAAGCGAAAGGTTAACTTTTCACATTGCCCCATTCCGAAGTGGCTATCGAGCACTACTCGGAAGAACGGCTTCGCTCGTTTTAACGCAATACCGCATTATACTTTTCTCAAGCTTAAGATGCCCGGTCTATGTGGCATCATCTCGATTAGAGGAAATACTGAACGCTTCCCACGTACGGAAGGGATGCGGCGGCTCTAGCAGCCGCAAACTAGACGACCTCACTAACTAGAAAAATGGCAGGTCGGCAAGACCATGGACACGGTTAGACGAGTCCGGCATTCCATCACATGTACATGAGACGGGTTCAATGATCAAACCCTCATAAACGATACTGGGGGCTTCCCGCATGTAACCAGGGCATGCCCGGCTCAATTTGGCTTCTCCTGAATTTCGATAGTTCATTGATAATAACCAACTCTTCTTTTTGGCACGACAACTTTCACCTAAGTTCTTTCCTTTTGTAGATGACAATCGTGCTACACCCGTCCAGGACACGGCACAATGGAGACACAGGCGCAGACGTGCAGCAGGGACCCACCCAAAGGTTTCTTTTTAGATTAAGACCCTGCGTAAACCTTTTTTACTGTCTCTTGTTGCTGACATCCTCCGGATACTCCACATAACCGAGAAGGATGTTGGCGTTATTGGCATGTGGGCACGCCAGAATTTTGCACGTACATGGACACATGGAGTTTCTTATTAAGGGCATTGTTTAGCTCGGTATATGTTATAAAGACCGAACACCTTAGGGAGTGTTCAGCGTCGCGAGTTTGGCCCTATATCCATCAGCTCCGAATCATGTCTTTGGTCAAATGTTGGGTTTGCCTGGCTCCCACGTTTTGGTACCTAACGTTCCGTTATATCGGCTAAGGTAGCACTGGGAGAACTACTGCGATTGTGCCCTGGTTCATCCGGATGAGCACCTCAGTAGAGAAAGCCGAAAACTGGCTGTCATGATATAGCGAGAGACTGGTCAACCACTTGATGACTCATCGGAATCTTCGGGATTCCTCTGTATTAACGAAGGGCTGTTTCCCGGTCATGTACGTACGCGCCCCGTATTTGGACGAGCGCAGAAGTACCAAGGGCTATATAGTAGCCCCACTGTCAAACTCCTATGGCTAAGTGAAAGTGTTAAATCAATATAGTCTGATTGCCTCGTTCGCTGTGCTATCACCTCCTTAACGGACCAAGACATTGGATCAAGTGTGGATATGCATCTTTTGCAAAAACCCCCGCATTATATGCGTGGGGGCGGAAGCCGACGACTACAAACTTTCAGGTTATACACATATATACATAAATGGCCGCACAGGAGGCATCATAGTACTTTCGGGCAAAAGTATAAATACAGCCTTGATAATTCAGTAAAACATTGTTTGTACAATGGGAATACATGTCACTGGAAAATAATATTCTTCGAGCACTGAGCCTCTATCGAACGAGCGCCTTCAAGAACTTCTTCAAAGTAGTGCTCGGTAGCCACTCGGCCTACGGTTAAACCCTGTGTCGCAACAGTGGTGGCCTCCATCTCAGCCCAGTATGTCTTGACACGGGCAAGGGCCATCCGCGCACCTTCTATGCACGCTGATCTCTTTACAGCATCGATGCGTGGCACAGCACCAAGGTAATGTTGCACTAAGCTAAAGTAGCTATTCGGCCTTGGCCCTCCTGGCCACAGGTGATCCACAACGGACCTCATGGCAAGTCTGGACAACCTATGGAGGTCGGCCCACTCGGCCAATCGCTCATTCAACAACAGCGGACGGACTGGAGCGTGAAACTGTGACCAGAACAGCTTTTCCACTTCAGGACCTTTCTGATCCTTGAAGTACTCGGTCGCATCAGCAACACTTGCAGCCAAATCCATGTACGCGTCCGAAGAACTCCATAGCCGGTCCAGAGGAGCGTACTGCGGATCTCCGAACTTAGTCCGCAAGAAGAAGGGCTTCCCAGACATGATATCTGTAGCTTGATTCAGCTCCTCCTTCGTCGCTCTAATTTTGGAGCGGGCTTCCTTGGCAGCCACCAGGGCCTTCTCCAGGTCCGTCGCCTTCGCCCGGTTTTCCTCTTCAAGAAGCTGGTAACGGTCAGCGACATCTTTTAACTCTACAGCCATCTTGGCTATTTTTTCCTTGCTCTCGCAATGCGCGGCCAGTTCGGCCCTTAACTCTTCAGCCGCCTTTAAAGCAGCCGCATTGCTACTCCTTGCTTGCTCCTTGGCTCGGGCAAGCTCTGCCCGAAGGGTCTCCATGGTGGCAGCTCCATCTGCAGTCACAACATATTAAAGATACTGGCATCATGCTACTCTTATTATGTGACTATCACCAGAAAAACCACTCACCCTGTGCCTTGTCAAGCCACTTGTTGACAAGCACGATGTCGGCATCTGCTCGGCAAACCCATCAGTCCGGCTCGCCACTGGAGCTTCAGCCACCTGCATGTAAAGGCGGTCTGGTTATTACCTGGGACTATGATCCTCTGTTTGCCGCCGTTTTCAACGACAACCAGAGTTTCAGGGGCTACTATCTGCATAGGGCATACCTAACATATGCGGTACTGTCAAAAAACATACATTATTTCACGTACCTCAAAGCCTTTTAGCAGACTCATAAAGGCTTCATGCAAACCGCTTTCAGCGGATGAAATCCTTTCAATTACCGTACCCATTAGCGTACGATGCGCTTCCGAGACGGCCGCTTGCCCCAGAAGATCGTTCAGCGCGTCCGACCGCACACTGTACGAACCCTTGCTGTCGCTCTCCTTAGGAGCCGGATACTGAGGATTCCGGGCAGCCAAAGGGTTATCCTATGGCCCTAGTGGATCCGTAGATACCCTTCGCGACGACACTTCAAGGTCGCCCGCTTCTTGAGGCCGGGTGTCCGGGGGAGGCGTCTCGCTCTCCCTCATCTCCGGAAGAAAGATCCCCCGAAGATGAACTCTGTCGAGAAGGGCTATGATCCGGACTACAATTTATAAGCATCGGTTATTGTCTTCGGAAGTAAGGTGGGATGTTTTCACTAGTAAGTACTTTTCGATTACTTACAGCTCGGTAGAGGGCTGATCCCCGCGCGGACATTGTGCGGCAAGAATACCCTCCAAGGCAGGACCCTCTGATGAAGATTTCTTCTCCCGTTTGGAAACCTTAGTTTCCGGATCTTCAGAGGTAGTCCTCTTCCTTCCTCAGGGAGGAAGAATGTCAGATTCTTCCCTTTGATTGTCCTCCATCGTGGAGGTGCTCATTCCCCCGGCTGGAATAAGTAGCGAGTGAGGCCCGCTTTCGCCCTCTTTATTCCCCCCATCATCTTCCTTTGAGGACACTGGATAAGGCTCCGGCTCAAGCATCTTGTCCAGTACCGGATTGTCCAAGCCCTCAGGAAGGGGGGCCGAACACCTGATCATCATCGCCTTTGTTATCCAGTCCTGGTCAAGAGGTGGCTCTTTAGAATGATGCCATGATAAATAAAAGGACAGCAGGTTCGGCATGGGATTACTTACTTGGGCAGCGGGGCGATTCCAGCTCAGGCCCACGTCCTCGGTGGTGTCCGGACACTCTATTTGGGGTCCGAAGAACGATTTGTACATCTCTTTGTGTGTCATGCCAAGGAAATGCTGAACAGCACGCGGTCCTTCCGGGTTGAATTCCCACATGCAGAGGGGCCGGCCTTTGCATGGTTGGACTCGACGAAGCAGCATAACTTGCATTACCATAACCAGACTGAAATCTCCCTCAAAGAGATCTCGGATACGGCTCTGCAGTACTGGCACGTCCTTGGCCGGACCCCAGCTCAGCCCCCTGCTGATCCATGACATCAGTTGTGGTGGGGGGCCCGAGCGAAAGGTAGGGGCAGCTGCCCACTTGGCACTTCGGGGAGCTGTGATGTAAAACCACTCCCGCTGCCACAATCCGGGCACCTCTGGGAAGGAACCCTCTGGCCATGGAGTGTCAGTGATTTTGCTTATTAAAGCACCTCCGCACGCTGCGTGCTGCCCCTCGATCATCTTCGGCTTCACATACGACAATAAATGACGAGATGTGAGGGGTAATGTGGAGGAAGGCCTCACATACGACAATAAATGACGAGATGTGAAGAAGGGAATCCAGGGCCAGATCGTGAAAATCCAGCCCGTAATAGAACATAAGACCCCTAACAAAGGGATCAAAAGCGAGGCCTAGTCCTCGGAGGAAGTGGGAGATGAACACAACGCTCTTGTTGGGTTCGGGAGTAGGGACGACCTACCCTCGGGCGGGCAGCCTATGCGAAATTTCGGCGGTCAGATATCTGGCTTCCCTTAACTTCTTGATATCCTCCTCTGTGACGGAGGAAGGCATCCACCGACCTTGAAGGTTGGATCCGGACATAGTTGAAGGTCCAAAGCACCTGACCTGAGCTTTGTGTGTTAGAACTCTAGGCGGGGGAAGGATTCGATTGAGCACGGGAGGGAAAAAAGAAAAAGCCTTGTCCCCTTTATAAAGAGGGTGAATATCAGGTGTCCTCCTCGTGGCCGTTTGGGACTTGCCTAAGATCTAGGAGTCATACCAACGGGCACGGTTGGGTTACCCATGTTTCTATTGATGAGAATCCCGTGATAAGGGGGACACGATCTCTTCTTTAATAAGACATGTCAAGAAAACTGCCTCGCGTTATGTGCAGAGCTGGTTAAGGAAAATGGTTCGAATAATGACCGGGCCATGGCGTGATGTCATGCTGTCAAAACGTGTCAGCAGATTAGATTTGTGGAAATATTATTCTCTCTACAGTGGTATGTGGAACTTATTTTGCAGGGTCGGACACTGTCCTTGTATTCAAACTCTTCCATTGTGTATTCGGAGGAGGAACCCGCCTCGCAATGTCGAAGACAACACTGCGCGCCGGACTCATCATCATTCAAGCCTGGTTCAGGGGCTACTGAGGGAGTCCTGGATTAGGGGCTCTCCGGACAGCCGGACTATATCCTTTGGCCGGACTGTTGGACTATGAAGATACGACATTAAAGACTTCGTCCCGTGTCCGGATGGGACTATACTTGGCGTGGAAGGCAAGCTAGGTAGTACGGATATGTCTATCTCCTCCTTTGTAACCGACCTTGTGTAACCCTAGCCCCCTCTGGTGTCTATATAAACCGGAGGGTTTTAGTCCGTAGGACAACAGACAATCATACCATAGGCTAGCTTCTAGGGTTTAGCCTCTTTGATCTCGTGGTAGATCAACTCTTGTAATACTCATATCATCAAGAACAATCAAGCAAGACGTAGGGTATTACCTCCATCAAGAGGGCCCGAACCTGGGTAAACATCATGTCCCCTGCCTCCTGTTACCATCTGCCTTAGACGCACAGTTCGGGACCCCCTACCCGAGATCCGCCAGTTTTGACACCGACAAAGAGTAAGGTGCGATAGGTCGTTGTCATGTTCTCAGTTTTTCCGTGGAGTTAGATGGACTCTTCTACCTTTGAAGCTTCCGCTGTTATCTTATTTAGATGGCCTTCAGCCATATTATTGTAATAAGTTCTCTTTTGAGACATTCGATGTAATAAGTGTGTGATTGAACTCTGTTATAAATCCTCGAGTATTGTGTGTGTCACCAATACCGATCCAGGGATGACACTTAAGCACAGAGACTTGACCGTCTGAGGTCGGGTCGCTACAAGATGGTATCAGAGTACACGCTGACTATAGGACACGGCCACTAGGATAAGCCATAGGACACTCTTCTCTACTCATTTATGACTCCTCTCCATTTTCTACTCTATAGATGGTGGACCCGAGGAACAAGTTCACTCAACCAGATGAAGACACCCCATTTTGGATGACACTTGAAGGAAGTCACTAGGTACCTGAGCATCAGAATACCAAGCTTCACCGGGACCTACACCGCCACTTTACCTGAGGAAGACTGCTAGATTATTCAAGTTCATGTTCCAGGAAGGACATTCACTCTAGTTACTAAGCCCATAGAGTTTTCCTTTGATGCACCAACCTGGAGTCTAGGAAAGAGCATGGCTGCCCACATCGCCATTGGATGCATAGGAGAGGTGTACCACAAGGATCTTAAGGACACCATCTACCAGATATGTGGACGCCGAGACATGCAATGGGAGATGATTTACACCATGAAGGTTAGATGCATTGCAACCTACATCCAGGAGTTAAATCAGCACATTCGTCATCAGGAGAACCAAATGTGCGCCAGCATGATAGACATGAAGAAAGTGATGACCAGGAACATGGAGCTAGAAGAGGAACTCAAGTCTACACATGATGGATATGAAGAGGAAATAGCAGTACTACTGGAGAAGAATGGAGATCTGAATAAGAAGCTAGGAATATTCAAGGGAGATCCTGAACCCGAGGAAGACAACCATCCTAAAGACTACATCATAATCGACGACACCGACTCTGACCCCGATAGTGATGATGATTATGAAGATGAAGCTGGAGCATATATCATGGAGTCATCCACCGATCAAAATTTCTAATCGACCACCATATTATCAGTAGTAATCTCCCATGTATATAGTAATAGTCCAAGCATTTTGTAACGGTAGTTTAGATCGATTGTATGATCTTGTTTGAATTGAGTGGTGTGAAATGAATGTGTTTGTATCATGTGCATATGGGTAGTGATTTCTCTCTAGACCTCACTCTATTCTATTCTCACCCCTCTAAACCTATTAGATGCCTCCGAGATGTGACCCCAGATTTGTCTTCCCACCGGAGCTCACTCAGTTGATCCAACAACAGAATGCCTTGATGCAGTTGCTAGTTCAGAATCAAGGCAACAACAACAACAAGCCACCGCCACCACCTCCAGTTGACAATTTAGACGGTTTCCTAAGGTTGAATCCGTCGGTGCTCTCTAGTAGCACTGAGCCGATTGTGGCTGATGATTGGCTCCGTGGGATTAGAAGGGAGCTGACCACCGCAGGTTGCCCATATGCTGAGAAGGTGTGCTTTGTCGCACATCAACTAGATGGACCCACGGCCTCATGATGGGAGAATTACACAATCACTTTCCCCATAACCAATGTCACTTGGGATTAGTTCCAGCAAGCATTCTGCACTGCACACATCTCAACCGGAGCTATGAGCATGAAGAAGCGTGAGTTTCGCAACTTACACCATGGAAATTGTACCGTGGGGCAGTACGTGGATGAGTTCAGTAAGTTAGCTCGCTATGCCCCAGATGATGTGACCACATATGCCGCAAAGCAGGAGAAGTTTATGGAAGTGCTGAATGACAAGCTAAGTATGCAGTTGATGGTGGCAACATTCACTACTACCAGGAGTTGGTAGACAGGGATCTTATGATTGAAGGTAAGTAGCAACAGATAGAGAGCCACAAAAGGAAGTTTGGACAGGGCAAATACAACTCTGGAGCTCAGCAGAAGCCTCGGTTTACTCCAAACTCGGGAGGACATACCCATCATAACCATGGAGGCTACACTCACAATGGAGGGAGTTCACATAACCACAGTGGCCCCAAGAATGGTAATGGGAATGGAGGAAATAACAGTCAGAACCGTTTCAACCCCACTACACCTGCCGAGAAGGATCTAAGTCACATTACTTGTTTCAAGTGCGGGAAGACAGGACACTACGCCATCGAGTGTCCTGAAGCAAAGAATGGAAATGGAAATGGAAGCTCAGGGAAGAAGCCAAACCCTTTCACCAGAGGTCAGGTCAACCACATCAACGTGTAGGAAGTTGAAGAGCAGCCTGACGCAGTGATTGGTAAGTTTTTGATTAAGTCATTTACCGCTCTCGTTCTTTTTGACATTGGTGCATCACATTCATACATATCAAGGGGATTTGAGGACAAGTTTAAGTTGCCAACCTTAGCCCTTAGGTCACCCGTGTTAGTAAGCTCGCCAGGAGCAGAGTATATGGCCAGCCGATGGTGTGATCGATTACCATTAACCATTGGTAGCCATGTTTTCCCCTCAGACCTAGTAATTTTGGAGTCACAAGGATTGGATATAATACTATGCATGGATTGGCTATCGAAGTATGGAGGAAACATCGACTGTGCTAGTAAGTCGATACTACTCACCACCCCTGAGGGAAAGAGGATCAAGTATGTGTCTAGGCATGCGCCAAGGAGGACTCAAGTAAATTCCCTCTCGGGAGTTTTTCAGGAGGAAGTGACAGTTGTGAAGGATTACCCTGATGTGTTTCTAGAGGAATTACGAGGCATGCCACCAGATCGAGATATAGAATTTTTGATAGAGCTATTGCCAGGCACCGGACCAATAACAAAGAGGCCGTACATGATGCCCAAAAATGATCTAGATGAAATTAAGAAGCAGATTAAGGAGTTATTATAGAAAGGGTACATTCGACCAAGTTCATCACCATGGGGAGCCTCAGTGCTCTTAGTCGAGAAGAAGGATGGATCTTTGAGAATGGTTGTTGATTATCGTGCATTGAATGAAGTGACGATCAAGAACAAGTATCCACTACCGATGATCAATGATTTGTTTGACCAGCTACATGGAGCCAAAGTATTTTCCAAGATCGATCTTCAATCAGGATACCAGCAATTGAAGATCCGAGAACATGATATACCTAAGATAGCCTTTACCACAAGGTACGGGCTATATGAGTACATGGTCATGTCTTTTCGATTGACTAATGCCCATGTCTATTTTATGAGTATGATGAATAAGGTGTTCATGGAGTTATTGGATACATTTGTTGTGGTATTCATAGACGATATATTATTGTACTCGAAGAATGAAGAGGAACACAAGGAACACTTGCGCTTAGTTCTTTAGAAGCTCAGAGAACATCAGCTCTATGCCAAGTTCAGCAAGTGTGAATTTTGGTTGAAAGAAGTTGGATTTCTTGGACATGTTATATCAGGAGAAGGTATAGCAGTAGACCCTACCAAGGTTCAGTCTGTCACTGAGTGGTTGGTACCCACGTCAGTTGAGATATCCGCAGTTTTCTGGGACTCGCGGGATACTATAGGAGGTTCATTGAGAATTTTTCCAAGATTGTGAAACCCATGACCGAGTTGTTGAAGAAGGACACCAAGTTCAAATGGACAAAGGAATGGGAGCCAAGTTTTCAGGAGTTGACGAAACATTTGGTTACGGCCCCAGTGCTGATTCTTCCGGATATACCCAAGGATTGCCAAGTTTATTGCGACGCTTCTCGCCTAGGACTTGGAGGTGTACTTATGCAAGACAGAAGAGTTGTTTCATATGCCACACACCACCATCGACCTCATGAGTTGAATTCTGCCATGCATGATTTGGAGTTAGCAGCCGTAGTGCATGCGCTCAAAACCTGGAGACATTTTCTTATTGGAAACCGTTCTGATGTATACACGAACCATAAGAGTTTGAAGTCTATTTTCACATAGAAGGAGTTGAATCTCAGGCATAGGAGATGGTTGGAGCTAATAAAGGATTATGATATGAAGAGACATTATCATCCAGGAAAGCCCAATGTCGTAGCAGACACTTTGAGCCGCAAGAGTTATGTCAATACCCTCATAAGCGGAGGATTACCGCAGGAGTTAGTTGACGATCTCAAGGAACTCCGTTTGGAGATAGTTCCAAGAGGATTTGCTGCAGCAATGGAGGTTCAGTCTACGTTATTGGGAAGGATTCGAGAAGCTCAGAAGGATGATAAGAAGATTGTTGAGATAAAGGAGAAGTAGAGCGAAGGAAAGGCCAAAGGTTTTCGTGAAGATGAGCATGAAACTTTATGGTTTGAGGACCGTATTTACGTGCCTAATGACTCAAAGATCAGGAAGTTAATACTTCAGGAGGCTCATGACTCGCCATACTCGATTCACCCCGAAAACACTAAGATGTATTTGGATTTGAAGGAACATTTCTTATGGACAGGTATGAAGAAGGATATTGCCGAGTATGTAGCCGTATGTGACGTATGTCGGAGAGTTAAGGCAGAACACCAGAAGCCAGCAAGATTATTACAGCCTATGCCGATACCTGAATGGAAGTGGGATAAACTTGGCATGGATTTTATCATCAGATTACCCAGGACATGATCAGGATATGACTCCATCTGGGTAGTAGTTGACCGCTTGACCAAAGTGGCTCACTTCATCCCCGTGAAAACCACTTATACGAGTGCCAACTTGGCCAAGATATATATGACCAGGATCGTATGTCTACATGGAGTTCCGAGGACCATCGTATCAGATAGAGATTCAAAATTTACTTCGAAGTTTTGGAATCAGCTGCACCAGACTTTGGGTACCAGGTTAGATTTCAGTATGGCCTTTCATCCGTAGACAGATGGATAGACCGAGAGAGTCAATCAGATTTTGGAGGACATGTTGAGAGCTTGTGCGCTAGATTATGGATCTAGTTGGGATGATAATTTGCCTTATGCAGAGTTCGCATACAAGAACATTTATCAAGCTAGTTTGAAGATGTCCCCTTTCGAAGCTTTGTATGGAAGAAGGTGCAGGACACCATTAATGTGGGATGAAGTTGGAGACCATCATCTGTTCGGACCATATTTAATTAGAGAGTCTGAAGAGAAGGTTAAGTTAATTCGTGATAGACAGAAGGTAGACCAATCCAGGAAGAAGAGTTATGCTGATACGAAATGCAAGGAGGTAGTCTATGAAATCGGAGGAAAGGCACATCTTCGTGTGTCACCACTTTGAGGAGTTAAACGATTTGGAGTTAAAGGAAAGTTAGGCCCAAGATTTGTAGGACCGTATCGAGTTTTGGAACGTATGGGAGAAGTGGCCTACAAGTTAGAGTTACCCGAAGGACTGTCAGGAGTTCATGATGTGTTTCATGTTTCCCAGTTGAAGAAGTGCCATGCAGAGATGGCCGATATTCCTCTGAGAGATAAAGTGCCCTTGGAAGAATTTCAGTTGGAGAGTGACATAACCTATGAGGAGAAACCAGTCAAGATTCACGAGTTTGCCAGCCGAGTTACACGCAGCAAGGTTAACAAGTTTTGCAAAGTTCAGTGGAGCCACAATACCGAGGAGGAAGCCACCTGGGAGCGAGAAGAAGACCTACGGAAAGAACACCCACACCTATTTTCTAGCCAACCCGAATCTCGAGGGCAAGATTCATCTTAAGGGGGGTAGGTTTGTAACATCCTAATTTTCAATTTGGATGTTATACATAGGTCGTCATATGCATATCATATTTTTATTTGCATTTTGGTTGTGATCCTAGAAATCTTAAGCAACTCAAGGACCCAAGGAGAGAGTTGGAGGCTTCACTAAAATTTAATATTTGAATTTATTTCAAATTTCAATAAAGGATCAATTTGATTTTAATACTTTCCCTCCAATTATTTTCAATAACAAAAATAAATGAGAGAAGATAATCTGACTTCTTCAACAGAAGAGAAATATTGGAGGAGAAATTTTAAAATCAATTTCTTATTTTCCTTGTATTTTATTTGTTATTTTATTTTGAATTAGGGAAAAACTTGCATTTTTAGAAAATTTGCATTTAGTCGAGAAAAATGTTCATCTTGTCCTAAATATTAGGTTTGGATGGTGAAAATTGTTTCTAGGATATATATATTATTTGGATTTTTCTTTCGCGGTGAAATTGATTTATAAAAAAAACTTTCCTGGGCCGGCCCAGCCGAGCCGGGCCTTGACCCAGCTAGCGCCGCCGCCTTCCCTCGCCGTCCCGCCGGTGGACTCAAGAGGAGTCCGAGCCGGACTCGCCGCTGCGCCGTAACCCCCTCCCCAAGCCGCCGCTGCCCATAGGCTTTAAAAGCCGACCCCCCTCCAGCCCCTTTATAAGGCGAGCCACCCCGCTGCTTCCTCCTCATCGCCTCGCCGCCGCCGCCAAGCAACAGCAGCAGCCAGCAGCCGATGCCACCGCTGCCGCCGAGCCCCGCTACCGCCCGCGCCGCCTCACCCCGCAGCCCGCCGTCGCAACCACCGCCGTCCGGATCTGCCCCCGGTTTTCCGATGAAAACCTTGGAACCGGTAAAAACCGAGAAAACCTCGCCTGGTTTTTTTCTCTAATCTCGGTTATTTCGTTAGATCGGTTTATTTTTTTAGTGTTCGCTAATTAGCGAACATTCACCCAATCTTCCCTGCTAACGAACGAATTCGTTCGTTAGCCTCTGTTAGTGGACGTTCGTCCGATAGATTTTTCTTTTTATTTTAATTTTCCACCTGGGACCTATCCACGAATACTTTTGTCACAGATTAGTCCCTAATCTTCAAACCCTCATTACTTTTTACTCGTTTATCCAAATCCAGTGAAACCAACACCAAAATCTTTGTCTTGGTCCCCTCTTTCCAGATAATCAACTTGAACATGGTTTTGACAAGTTAAAATTTGGTTTCAATAAGATTTGATTTCGAACTTCTTTTGATCGTAGTTTGAGTTTCTTAGCTCCGATTTAATTGATTCTTTTGGCAAATCGAAGCTCTTCACTTGAACTTTCACTTTGGATATTTTCTTCTAGGCTTTAGCTTTGCATCTTATACTTGAGTGCTTATGTATGCTATTGTTTGTTCATGACAGAGTTTCCGGAGTGCGAAGCGTGCTACTAAGAGTCACTGGGTTTTCAGATTGTCAGCAAGGCAAGTAACACTTTGATCATATCCCTTTATTACCCAGTTTTTATGCATTAGTTCAACCCTCAAACATTGCATGAGTAGGTTTGTTCAACATACGGGTATTGGGAAGTAGTTGATGAGGTAGGAACCTATTGCCTTTTATATCAAACCCTGGGAGTTCTACGTTATGCTTATACTGCTATGCTATGCTCGTAGATGTGGTTTTGTTTGGAGTGATCCATGATAGATGTGAGAGTTATTATTAACTAAAGGTTAAACTTAAGGTGCCTACTTTAATACATATCTGGGTGGATTGGTTGGGGCACCCTGGAGCACCCAGTTGTTGTCCAGGCACCTGGAGCAATCCAGTGTTGTCCTAGGATATCCTGGAGTACCCGTGTGATCATCCTATGGTTTGCCACCTAGGCTCAAAGTGATCATAAGATTATTCATGCTAGAAACTTCTGTGTGCAGCCACAAGCCATTATGTGCTCTAGCATAGTTGAGTAAGTTGTGTGACCTCTTTCAGTGGTAGGCTAGCAGATGCAGGGGATGTAGGTGGTACTGTCTACCCAGAGTAAAGAGTTAATGCTTCTAAAAGACTGTGTCTCGGCCATCCGTTTCTCAAACACCATGTAGTGCGAGGAATCCAATGGAGGAGATCAAGTCTTGTGGGGAATAGTGCGCAAACCTCTGCAGAGTGTACAAACTAATCATGGTTAGCCGTGTCCCCGATTATGGACATCTTGAGTATCTAGTACTTGAATTATTGATTTGATCTCATCACTTTACTTAATTAATTTCGTGACCATATGAGGTCGGGTCGCTACAAGATGGTATCAGAGCACACGCTGACTGTAGGACGCGACCACTAGGATAAGCCATAGGACACTCTTCTGTACTCATTTCTGACTCCTCTCCATTTTCTACTCTATAGATGGTGGACCCGAGGAACAAGTTCACTCAACCATATGAAGATACACCTTTTGGACGACACTTGAAGGAAGTCACTAGGTACCTGAGCATCGGAATACCAAGCTTCACTAGGACGAAGACCACCACTTTACCTGAGGAAGTGCATAGTTATGAGAATATCTAGGCAATGATTATGAATATAGGCATCACGTCTGTGTCAAGTAGATCGAAACGATTCTGCATCTACTACTATTACTCCACACATCGACTGCTATCCAACATGCATCTAGAGTATTAAGTTCATAAGAACAGAGTAACGCTTTAAGCAAGCTGACATGATGTAGAGGGATAAACTCAAGCAATATGATGTAAACCCCATCTTTTTATCCTGAAAAGGCAACAATACAATACGTGCCTTGCTGCCCCTACTGTCACTGGGAAAGGACACTGCAAGATTGAACCCAAAGCTAAGCACTTCTCGCAATGCAAGAAAGATCAATCTAGTAGGCCAAACTAAACCGATAATTCGAAGAGACTTGCAAAGATATCACATCATGCATATAAGAATTCAGAGAAGAACCAAATAATATTTATAGATAATCTTGTTCATAAACCCACAATTCACCGGATCTCGGCAAACACACCGCAAAAGAGTATTACATTGAATAGATCTCGAACAACATGGAGGAGAACTTTGTATTGAGAATCAAAGAGAGAGAAGAAGCCATCTAGCTAGTAACTATGGACCCGGAGGTTTGTGGTAAACTACTCACGTTTCATCGGAGAGGCTATGGTGTTGATGCAGAAGGCCTCCGGAAAAGGCCCCAAGATGGGATCTCACGGGTAAAGAATGTTGCGGCGGTGGAAAAGAGGTTTCATGGATCTCTGCGATCGACTAGGGTATAAGAGTATATATAGGCGGAAGAAGTACGTCAGTGGAGCTACGTGGGGCCCATGAGGGTGGGGGCGCACCCTCCTGCTTCATGGCTGCCTCATGGAGTTCCAGACTTCCACTCCAAGTCTCCTGGTTTGCTTTCTATCCAAGAAAGATCATCGTGAAGGTTTCATTCCGTTTGGATTCCGTTTGGTATTCCTTTTCTGCGAAACTCTAAAATAGGCAAAATAAAACAGAAACTGGCACTGGGCCTCCGGTTCATAGGTTAGTCCCAAAAATAATATAAAAGAGAATATTAAAGCCCATTAAACATCCAAAATAGATAATATAATAGCATGGAACAATAAAAAATTATAGATACGTTGGAGACGTATCAAGCATCCCCAAGCTTAATTTCTGCTCGTCCTCGAGTAAGTAAATGATAAAAACAGATTTTTGTTATGTGGAATGCTACCTAACATAATTATTAATGTAATTTTCTTTATTGTGGCATGAATGTTCAAATCCAAAAGATTCAAAGCAAAAGTTTAATATTGACATAAAAATAATAATACTTCAAGCAAACTAATAAAGTAATTATGTCTTCTCAAAATAACATGGCCAAAGAAAGCTATCCCTACAAAATCATATAGTCTGGCTATGCTCTATCTTCACCACACAAAATATTTAAATCATGCACAACCCCGATGACAAGCCAAGCAATTGTTTCATACTTTTGATGCTCTCAAAATTTTTCAATCTTCACGCAATACATGAGCGTGAGCCATGGACATAGCACTATAGGTGGAATAGAATGGTGGTTGTGGAGAAGACAAAAAGGAGAAGATAGTCTCACATCAACTAGGCGTATCAACGGGCTATGGAGATGCCCATCAATAGATATCAATGTGAGTGAGTAGGGATTGCCATGCAACGGATGCACTAGAGCTATAAGTGTATCAAAGCTCAAAAAGAAACTAAGTGGGTGTGCATCCAACTTGCTTGCTCACAAAGACCTAGGGCATTTTGAGGAAGCCCATCATTGGAATATACAAGCCAAGTTCTATAATGAAAATTCCCACTAGTATATGAAAGTGACAAAATAGGAGACTCTCTATCATCAAGACCATGGTGCTACTTTGAAGCACAAGTGTGTAAAAAGGATAGTAGCATTGCCCCTTCTCTCTTTTTCTCTCATTTTTTTAATTTGGGCCTTTTCTCTTTTTTATGGCCTCTTTTTTCTTTTCTTTTTTATTTTTCGTCTGGAGTCTCATCCCGACTTGTGGGGGAATCATAGTATCCATCATCCTTTCCTCACATGGGACAATGCTCTAATAATGATGATCATCACACTTTTATTTACTTACAACTCAAGAGTTACAACTCGATACTTAGAACAAAATATGAATCTATGTGAATGCCTCCGACGGTGTACCGGGATTTGCAATGAATCAAGAGTGACATGTATGAAAGAATTATGAATGGTGGCTTGCCACAAATACGATGTCAACCACATGATCATGCAAAGCAATATGACATTGATGGAGCGTGTTGTAATAAATGGAACGGTGGAAAGTTGCATGGCAATATACCTCGGAATGGCTATGGAAATGCCATAATAGGTAGGTATGGTGGCTTTTTTGAGGAAGGTAAATGGTGGGTTTATGGTACCGGCACAAGTTGCGCGGTACTAGAGAGGCTAGCAATGGTGGAAGGGTGAGAGTGTGTATAATCCATGGACTCATCATTAGTCATAAAGAACACACATAGTTATTGCAAAAATCTATTAGTTACGGAAATGTAGTACTACGCGCATGCTCCTAGTGGGATAGATTGGTAGGAAAAGACCATCGCTCATCCCCGACCGCCACTCATAAGGAAGACAATCAGAAAATAAATCATGCTCCGACTTCATCACATAATGGTTCACCATACGTGCATGCTACGGGAATCACAAACTTTAACACAAGTATCTATCAAATTCACAAATACTCAACTAGCATGACTCTAATATCACAATCTTCATATCTCAAAACAATCATAAGGAATCAAACTTCTCATAGTATTCAATGCACTCTATATGAAAGTTTTGTTTATACCCATCTTGGATGCCTATCATATTAGGAATATTTTGTAGCCAAAGAAAAATACCATGATGTTCTAAAGGACTATGAAAATAATATAAGTGAAGCATGAGAGATCAATAATTTCTATAAAATAAAACCACCACCGTGCTCTAAAAAGATATAAGTGAAGCACTAGAGCAAAATTATCTAGCTCAAAAGATATAAGTGAAGCACATAGAGTATACTAATAAATTCCGATTCATGCGTGTCTCTCCCAAAAGGTGTGTAAAGCAAGGATGATTGTGGTAAACTAAAAATCAAAGACTCAAATCATACAAGATGCTCCAACCAAAACACATATCATGTGGTGAATAAAAATATAGCCTCAAGTAAAGTTACAGATAGACAAAGACGAAAGAGGGGATGCCTTCTGGGGCATCCCCAAGCTTAGGCTTTTGGTTGTCCTTGAATTTTACCTTGGGGTGCCTTGGGAATCCCCAAGCTTAGGCTCTTTCCACTCCTTATTCCAAAATCCATCAAATCTTTACCCAAAAACTTGAAAACTTCACAACACAAAACTCAACAGAAAATCTCATGAGCTCCGTTAGTATAAGAAAATAAACCACCACTTTAAGGTACTGTAATGAACTCATTATTTATTTATATTGGTGTTAAACCTACTGCATTCCAACTTATCTATGGTTCATACCCCCTATACTAGTTGTAGATGCATCAAAATAAGCAAACAACACACGAAAAACAGAATCTGTCAAAAACAGAACAATTCGTAGCAATCTGTAGGTTTTGAATACTTATGTAACTCCAAAAATTCGGAAACATTAGGAAGACCAGGACTATTTGTATATCGATCTACTGCAGCTGGAATTGGTATTTTATCGCTCTCTGGTAAAAAATGAAAATTATTTTCGTGAGTGCATACTTTCTGTTTTTATCAGCAAGATCAAACAACAATAACCCAAGAAGATCCCAAAGGCTTTAGTTAGCAAAAACACTAATTAAAACATAAAAACAAAATCATAACATAGGCTAGATGAATTATTTATTACTAAACAGGAACAAAAAGTAAATAACAAAAATAAAATTGGGTTGCCTCCCAACAAGCGCTATCGTTTAACGCCCCTAGCTAGGCATAAAAACAAGAATAGATCTAGGTATCGTCATCTTCGGTATGCAATCCATAAGTGGCTTTCATAATAGATTCATAAGGCAATTTAATTTTCTTCCTAGGAAAGTGTTCCATGCCTTTACTTAATGGAAATTGGGATCTAATATTTCCTTCTTTCATGTCAATAATTGCACCAATCGTTCTAAGGAAATGTCTACCAAGGATAATAGGACATGTAGGATTGCAATATATATCAAGAACAATGAAATCTACGGGCACATAATTCCTATTTGCAACAATAAGAACATCATTAATCCTTCCCATAGGTTTCTAATGGTGGAATCTGCAAGATGCAAATTTAAAGAACAATCATAAAATTCACGGAAACCTAACACATCACACAAAGTTTTTGGAATCATGGAAACACTAGCACCCAAATCACACAAAGCATAGCATTCATAATATTTAATATTAATTTTAATATTAAGTTCCCAATCATCATAAAGTTTTCTATGGATAGAAACTTTTGGTTCAAGCTTTTCTTCATGGGATTGCATTAAAGCATCAACGATATGTTTAGTAAAAGATTTATTTTGATTATAAGCATGAGGAGAATTTAATACGGATTGCAACAAGGAAATACAATCTATCAAAGAGCAATTATCATAATTAAATTCCCTAAAATCCAAAATAGTGGGTTCATTGCTATGTAAAGTTTTGACCTCTTCAATCCCACTTTTGTTATTTTTTGCATCAAGATCTAAAAACACCGAATCATTGGGACGCCTTTTAACTAAAGTTGACTCATCTCCAGTCCCATCTTTATCAAGATTCATATTGGGAAAAAAAGATTTAATAGGAGTCACATCAATCAATTTCAGATCTTCATCATTAATATCATGAAAATCTTCTGGTTTAGCGGCTATCTTATTCACTAAGGTGGCTTGCTTATCCGAAATTTGGCCCACTATATTTTCAAGATGAGCAAACTAAGATTTTAGAGCATAAAATTCCTTAGACATATCATCGAGCTCTTTATTCATGTATTCCATAAAACTCTTTTGTTCTTTAAACTCGTTTTTGAAGAAATTATTATGCTCAAATTGCAAAGACATGAAACTTCTAACATTGTTTTCAATTTCTCCCAACCTTCTAAGGTGAGGATCAATGCATTTTGGAAGAGCCATCAAAGCAAACAGGCACAGCAGAAGCAAGAAAAAAGAGACGAATGGAAAAGGGGCGAGGAAAAAGGCAAAGGTTTTCGAAAATTGTTTTAGAAGTGGGGGAGAGGAAAACGAGAGGCGAATGGCAAATAATGTAATGCGAGGGAGAAGAGTTTATGATGGGTACTTGGTATGTCTTGACTTGGCGTAGATCTCCCCGGCAACAACGCAAGAAATCCTTCTTGCTACCTCTTGAGCATGTGTTGGTTTTCCCTTAAAGAGGAAAGGGTGATGCAGCAAAGTAGCATAAGTATTTCCCTCAGTTTTTGAGAACCAAGGTATTAATCCAGTACGAGACAACGCACAAGTCACCTAGTACCTGCACAAACAATCAAGAACCTTCCAACCAATGCGATAAAGGGGTTGTCAATCCCTTCACGATCAATCGCAAAAGTGAGATGTGATAAGGATAGTAAGATAAATATTTCTGGTATTTTTGTTGTATAGATTGGATAGTAAAGATTGTAAAATAGTAAACGAGATGCGATGTAAATAAAAGAGATGCAATATAATAAGAAAGAGACCCGGGGGCCATAGGTTTCACTAGTGGCTTCTCTCAAGATAGCATGTATTACGGTGGGTGAACAAATTACTGCCGAGCACTTGATAGAAAAGTTCGTAGTTATGAGAATATCTAGGCAATAATTATGAATATAGGAATCACATCCATGTCAAGTACATCGAAACGATTCTGCATCTACTACTATTACTCCACACATCGACCGCTATCCAGCATGCATCTAGAGTATTAAGTTCATAAGAACAGCGTAACGCTTTAAGCAAGATGACATGATGTAGAGGGATAAACTCAAGCAATATGATGTAAATCCCATCTTTTTATCCTCGATGGCAACAATACAATACATGCCTTGCTGCCCCTACTGCCACTTGGAAAGGACACTTCAAGATTGAACCCAAAGCTAAGCCCTTCTCCCATTGCAAGAAAGATCAATCTAGTAGGCCAAACTAAACCGATAATTTGAAGAGACTTGCAAAGATATCAAAACATGCATATAAGAATTCAGAGAAGAACCAAATAATAGTCATAGATAATCTTGTTCATAAACCCACAATTCACCGGATCTCGGCAAACACACCGCAAAAGTGTATTACATCGAATAGATCTCCAAGAACATCGAGGAGAACTTTGTATTGAGAATCGAAGAGAGAGATAGAAGAATTCATCTAGCTAATAACTATGGACCCAAAAGTCTCTGGTAAACTACTCACGCTTCATTGGAGAGTCTATGGTGTTGATGTAGAAACCCTCCATGATCGATTCCCCCTCTGGCAGATCGCCGGAAAAGGCCCCAAGATGGGATCTCACGGGTAAAAAAGGTTGCGGCGGTGGCAAAGTGGTTTTGTGGCTCTCTGCGATCGATCTAGGGTATAAGAGTATATATAGGCGGAAGAAGTATGTCGGTGGAGCTACGTGGGGCCCACAAGGGTGGGGGCGCGCCTACCCCCCTGGGCGCACCCTCCTGCCTCGTGCACTACAAAAAAAGACACATCCATGACATTTTGGGCCGAACAAATTTTTTTCTGTCATACTTATGACACTTCTATGACGATAATTGTGACAAAACCCGGTATCATCATAGATGTGGTGGGCTCCTACTTCTATGACAAAAAATCATGACAGAAAATGGGCTTTTCGTCCTGGGCGGGCCGGTGACACATCAGCATCACATTCTTTGGGCCCTCCATGACGAAAAAATCGTGGTAGAAGTGAGGGCGAGGAAAATATCGGGGTGTTCCCGGTTACAGTGGGTGGTCGGGGCCGAGCGATGCACGTTTCTCTCGTAGACGCACGCGAGGCGTTGGGCTCTAACTGAACCCGAGCGAGGCGTTGAGCTCCAACTGATCCCGAGCGATTGCACTGCAGGCTACGTGTTACTGAACCCGAGCGATCGATCGATGGCTGTTAACTGAACCCAATCGAGCAATTCCTTCGCTACTACTGCTAACTGAAGCTGATCGATGCTGCCTCTGGATTAACAGTGAGCGTTGTTGGGGGGTTTGGATGAACAGTTACCAGTGGGGGTGGATGAACAGGACCCCGTGGTGTTGCCTCTGGATGAACAGGACCCCGATCGATCGAGCTGGTTGGGGCTGGATGAAAGGACCCCGTGGAGGGCAGGATGAACAGGACCACCCCATGGAGGGCTGGATGAACAGTAGACAGTGGAGGGCTGGATGAACAGTAGCCGTGGAGGGGTGGTTGAACATGAGCCCGTGGAGAGGGCTGGTTGAACAGTAGCCGGTGGAGTAGCGCGCGGTGGAGGCTGGATGAACAGGAGCCCGTGGATGAATAGTCGCAAATGGAGGCTGGAGGAGGTCGATGCTGGATGAACAGTAGCTCGTGGAGGCTGGAGAGGGTCGAGGGTGGAGATGAACAGTATCCCGTGGAGTCCCGTTTTGTGGTATGCCACACCCCTCCCGATGAACGGGACCCCCGTTTCGACCATAGCGCTCCAACACAAGTCTGTTTCCTCCGTTTTGCAGTACCCCACACCCCTCCCGATCAAGAGGGCCCCCATTTCGACCATAGGAGGTCTATTTCCACCGTTTTGCGGTACGCCAGACCCCTCCCGATGAACAGAATCCCGTTTAGACCGTGGCCGGTCGAACACAAGGCTGTTTCCTCCGTTCTGCGGCATGCCAGGCCTCGTTTCCATCGGCTATTCCGTCCAAGCCCTCCCGATGAACACGACGACGCATTCCGTTCCGACCTAGTCGGTTGGCTCCCCATGAACACGACGACGACACTATATCTCCGTTCCGACCCATCCATGTACACGAGCCCTGGCCGTACGTATGCGCGAGTAGGTGTTCGAGACCTTGCCCATATGTACGTATGTGGCCGTATTTTCTTTCTTGCACACTAGTCGATGTACGTACGTGTACATGCTATGTGCGCGCCTCTACTACAACACGTGCGCGCCTCACCATCGACCAGTATGTACGTACACATTCGCGACCAGAATGACAACGCTACATACGCTTTGACCAGGTGGGTCCCGACTGTCATGCACTTCCTTGCGTGCAAAGATGTAGCTGGTGGGTCCTAGCAGTCAGGGGGGCGAATCGTTTTTTTGCCCAGACGCACTTCCTTGCGTGCGAAGATGTAGCTGGTGGGTCCCAGCAGTCAGGGGGAAACGTTTTTTCGCGAAATACGGTGGCCCGTCCGTACAGTACTCTTTCGATGGAAGTCGGTCGTTGACCACATTGACCACGCCGCGCCGAGAGCACCAAGGCAGTGGACGACGGTGAGGCCTAGGAAGGGTACAACGCGGAGCCGGGGAAGACACGGCAGTGGATGCCCATGCGGAGAGGAGGATGAGGATTCACTGGTTCGGCTGCGGTGTGAGGCTACCGTCCCCGCAGGGCCTGGCTAGCAGTGGGAGTAGTAGGGGGTGGTGAGGCCTCAACGGCAGCACAGCCGGCCACTGGAGGCAGGAGCAGGCGGTCTCGCCGGTGCTGGTTTGGGCAGCTGGTGCAAGAATAGCAACGATTGAAGAAGCAGCAGGACCGTTCGATTCAAATCCAACGGTTACTGCTGCTAGAATCGTTTGTTGACTAAGTTGACAAGCCCTGCATACGCGTCAACTTAGTAGGCCCACTGGTCAGCCTCCCAACCGGTGCACCCCAGATGTCAGTGCGAGGAATCATTTTTGTCGCATAATAAGGAGGCAACTGATTGCGTGTGGCCAGCCCGGCGCAGGGAGTAGGGTGGGCCGAGGAAGCCTGCGCGGCATCACAGCAGGCCACAAGAGGAGGGAGCAACCACTCAAAAAAACAAGAGGAGGGAGCAGGCAGTCCCGCCGGCGCTAGTTTAGGCGGCTCGAGCAGAAGATCAGAGATTGAAGAAGCACGCCGACCATTGGATGGACCTCCAATAGTCACTGCTGCTAGAATCATGTGTTCACTAACAAAGCCTTGTGTAAACAAGTCAGCCTTAAAATCTGTGGCGTGTACAGCCCATTTGCTATTATTTTTATAATTTGTACTCATTTTCTAATTCATATGGAATTTATTGCAGCTCGTTTTCCATTTTTAGAATTGCTGCCCATTTTCTGGCCAGTACCAGGGTTAAAAAATTTAACTAAATATGTGGGAAATTTTGAAAATTCGCAAATTTTTGCCGAGGAATTTTTTCTTAATCCAAAAATTAGTATCCATACTAAAACAAATTTAAAAATAAATTAGTACTATGTCATGTTAAATCCAATGAAATACTCCCTCCATCCCAAAATTCTTGTCTTAGATTTGTCTAAATACGGATGTATCTAGTCACGTTTTTCTATTAGATACATCCGTATCTAGAATAATCTAAGACAAGAATTTTGGGACGGAGGGAGTATAAGATATTAGTGAAGAAGAAAAACAAAAAAGGAACTAATATCCATTTGGTATATTTTTTTTGGAATTTTCAACCCCTTTTGATATTACTTTTAACAGACACTGACCATACTCTTTGGCCAGGCCGGAATGCATCCCTCCTCGTCTTGAAAGATTTGCAGCCCAGTAAGTCAAAGAAAACAAATAGGCCTAGCATGGGTATAATTCAAAAATAAATAGTGGGCTACCTATTTTCGCAAAGAAAAAACTGCTGGGCTGGTCATTTTGTTAGACGGCCCACAGAGACCGCACAACCCAGTTTATAGCCTGCTCCTCCGAATTACTACTAGAAAAAGTTGTGCAATTCTGTCATTAATTGACTATACGTTGAAAATGATGTGGGTCCCAGATATCAGCAGGGTGGATTGGGATAAAAAATGAGGGGTTCATCTGAGTAGTAAAAGAGGCGCTTGCTTGTGTTCGGGAGTGGACCTGGTGGGTCCGTACTGTCATACTCACAACTATAGTCCTCTCCCGATTCACTATGTTGACAGGGACCATTTGAAAAAAATCTATGTTGACAGGGCCGGACGGCGGCGCCGCGGCGAGCGCACCAAGGCGGAGGATAAAGTGATGTCGCCAATGTGCTAGGCTGGGTTGGACATTCTTTTGAAAAATAAAAATGGATCGAATCTATTTACGATGTTGACTACGATTTGCATGGGTCCGCTGGTTGTAGGAAGAAAATGCTGGGAGAAAGAAGACTGGTCGCTATCTTTGCCGAAGAATAATATTGACCGAATGTAACAACACTATCATAGGAAATAATATCCTCCTGTTAAATCGTGAATTTAAAGAAATGGTGCATGAGCATTTAGCTTTATTTATTTATTTACTTATTTATGTTTAGGGGACCATGAGCATGTACCTGGGCCGGATTCATGTGAGAGCCTCCCTTCTAGTTAATTATGGGCTTCTCTATTGGGCCTTCATCAGTGGGTTGCATGTTATCAACAACTGGAAATTTGTTCCGTACGAAAAATAGTATGCGCTACGTACGGTACGGGGCACTAAAGGATCGAACCGTGCAATGACTTCCAAAACATTGTGTTTGTCATTCTAACAACACATTTATTCAACCAACAGATGAAATATACTACTGATTGTACATTGAAAACAGTAGCAACAACAACTAGGGCTGCGGGTGCAACAGAAGCAGTAAGCAGGCCAGAAGAGTGAAGACGCAGCTCTCTCTTCCAAACCAAACATCAACCATCATTACAAAAGGGCTACCAAAAAAGAACAAGTGTATGCATCAAACTAAATAAAGATCCTACTACACCAAGTGTAGGCATCTAACTAACTGGCTCAGTTAGACGTTACTATTTATTAAGCTGTGGAGATTGGCTGACGGCTTGAACCAGATGGGTGCCTGACGGGGGAAACTCCAGCCAGCAGGTTGAAGTCTGATACTTACGACCCTCTCTCCTACTTTGGGCTGCAGAGCGTGGCGGCACATATCAGGGTATGGTGCATGTAGAGACGCATGGTACGCTGTGTACACACAGTTTTGCCTGATGAATGAAACCGCGCTGCCATCATGATCCTTGCCGTCGGTTACCTCCTGGTTAATCGGATAATTCAGTCCGACAAACAGAGAGTGTGTACCAAGGCTACTTACCAACCTCCAGTCAAAAATTCATGAAGGCCCAGAGAAGCTGGGATCCTGCTCAAAGACCTTGCAGTGACTGTGATTGTATTCCATGAAACAACAGGTTCGGTACGTGCGAACAATCATCAATCGTTCATCGTTGTCTGATCGAGCCAGGAACCACTTGCAACTGCCATGCCGCTTTTCTTTGAAAGGTTCTGGGATTAGGAAGGGTAGGGACACCAGGCGGCCTACAACATCGTATGAAGTTGGAGTCAAATAACCCTAAAAAAGTGGAGTCAAATAAAAAAGGGCTCTTGATGTAGTCGATCTTAAGAACAGCATGTTATGAGCATGTATATTTTTGCAGTAAATGTTGATAGTAATATAAGCAAGCCATCATGATATCATAGGAAAGTAACAAACTGCTGTAATAGCCGTTTGTAGCGATGACTGGAGTAGGCCAGCAATACGTCCAACCATAAAAGGAGTCGATGGCGTAAATGAAGCCCTTGTGTTCAATGGCATCAGAGAACCATGGAGGATGTATGATCCTGCGATGGACGTGCAAATTTATGCACTTACCGTAGTGACCTGTCAGATAGGTGAGACCGGGGTTGAAGAACGCAATTAGCCAGAAGTCTTTATAATTCGCAGATCTTGTGGGCACTTGGCAGATTACAACCTTGAGTAAATCAAACTTGGTATCATGTTGGCTACTGTAAGATTCCGAGTATTCTGGGCCGCGGTGCCAAAGCAGTGCAGTGTTAATCGAAGGTAGGGGGATCCATTGCCGAGTGTAGACCTCCACGAGCATCCAGCTACCGCGACCATCGACGAGAACCATCCAAGACGTGTTCATGCCGACCCAGTACATACTGTTAATGTAGTTGAGGGTGACGGGGATCGGATCGCAGTCAAGGGGGTTGATGCTTGCCACCCTACGATCGTTATGCTGCGTGACACGCCATTTTTGAAGATCAGGCGGCATCGGCAAGCGAGGAGCTGGCTTAAAAAGCTCCGGCCCGAGGGCTATGAGTAAATGGTACAGCCCCGATGAGCACGCCGCGAGCGGCATGGTACTGAGATTGTCCACACGCGAAACAATGAGCTTGATTACCTCTGTGGGGAGCGAATTCCAGCCACTCTTTCGGTGGGCGCTGCTCGTTTCTGCCATTCTTAGTGCTTGGGTTTTGGACAAGGGGGGAGGCGCCTTAGCAGGGACGGAAGATTGGACAAGGGGGGAGGCGCCTTAGCGGGGATGGAAGAGCGGACAAAGATGGAGAAGCGAATATGTGCTGCAGGAAGTGGACAAGTGATGATGACTACAGCACGCCGCTTGACTTACGAGACACATACCAGCAGCGTAGGGTCATATCGAAGTCAGACAACTTGCTTGAGTGATCACAGTACTGGTCCAATCATTGTTATATCAAAAGTAAACTATTTGGAGTGAAACATAAGATATTTTTAGTGATACGTATATCAAAAGTAAACTGTTTTCTTTCAAATTTGTGAATATGTATTATTCTACTTTGGATCCATTGCGACGGACGGGCTCATTGTTATAAAGGTTTATCTCTTGCATTCTTCGCAACCAACACCTAGTGTACTGGTCCAGGCCGGATGCTCGCAGCGCGATGACCTGAGTTCGAATTATGTCCTAAACTTTAGCTTTCTATATTTTGTTTAATATATACTATACTTCTTTCGCTACTGTACTGGCAGTGGAACCCACAGAGTAATTAGAATACAAGATTAAGGATGGATTTGTTTCTTTTTAACTTTCTGTACGAATCTGTTGCCAGCCTGCAAGTCATGTACACTGTACTGACAGTGGAACCCAGAGAGTACTTAGATACAAGATTAAGGACGCAATTAGTTTTCATAGAGGGATAATCATACACGCAATTAACTCAAATGGATTGGACATGACTCTATTATTCTCCAATGGCAACCAGCAAATTTCCTCCTGCGGGCCGGAGTAGGTTTTTCGTTTGCATGCAGGTTTAACGGAAGGGTTGGATGGAGGCGAGGAGGCGTGTTCAGCCGGGCGTGCAGTGGACGGTGCAGTACTATTCGATTTGATAACTACAACTAGTATATTACTAGTACACGGGTACGTGCATAGCACGTGCAAAGTTCAATTCGTGAAAACAGATCTCCCACAATGATTTTTTTCTTCAAAAAAGAAGTCCTTGAAAAGTCTAACAAATCAACAATTCTGTTCTGTTTGTATGTAAAGTTATCATGACAGCTATCCTAATTTCACTAATCAAAATGTCCTAGGTGTATAAGTCTTCCCTCCTTGGTCACGGTGCACAACCAAAGATGACTTATTGACCTGGACGGAGGGAGTAGCATAGTCTGCAAGCATATATAGAGAAATACGTGTAGTGCAATAGTATATAGTAAAGTTTGTGCTATATGCACGTACTTACAAAATGCGTACGAATACACAAGGTTTCCAAACTTTCCCTTTTACATACTTAATTAAGGACGCTAATAATTCGTGAACGTTCGAGATTTACCATTTGCGTCCCAAAACTAATGAGATCGCCTTACGAAACAAAAATTATACTCCTACTAAAAGCCACGGTGCTTGCAGGAGCGCTTGCGGCGCACCATGAGTGCCCTGGTGCATGGCCGTTTCCCAGCACGCCGACACAACGCGAGGTGCTAATTGGCGGCTTGCCAGCGGGCGAGAGCGATCTCACCGGTGTGGTCATCCGGCGCCAACAGGTACTCCTCCTTGCTGGAAGCGTGCACCCGGTCCACGTACCACCAAGCGTAGATGAGGCGCTTGGGCCCGACTGCACTCAAGGCTTCGGCACGGGCGTCCTCCCCGCCACCCTAATGGCCCTCGCACGAGCCTTCTACCAAGGACCCAATTGCCTGACTCTCTCGGACGCGACATAGGCCTGCCAGGCAGCTTGTTCCGTGGTGCGCATCTCTTCCTTGGCCTTTTTCTTCGCCTCTATTTTGGCGCCCTCAGCTCGAGGCAAAGCCTCCCACAAGGCGACATCCATTTCTTTCCAAAGCTCCTCAAGGTTGGGGGGCTCAGCGGGCGGCGCTGCGTTCTCCTCGTAGCGGGGAGCCGACACGACCTCCGACGCGCTTGTTGGCGAGATTGGGAACACTGACGCGTCCACCTCGACGCGTCGCGGCGAGGAGCGGAATGCCGATGCGTCCTCCTCGACTAGTGGCGGCGAGGAACGGAACAGCGACGCGTCCACGTCGACGCATCACGGTGAGGAGCGGAATGCCGACGCGTCCTCCTCGACTAGTGGCGGTGAGGAACGGAACGACGACACATGACCATCCGCGCGGTGCAGCGAGGGGCGCCTAGGGCTTGGGAGGGGCGATGCCATGGTGGTCGACGTGAGAGGGAGGGGGAGGAGATAGAGATGAACGTGAACATGAGGGGGAGGAGATAGCGATGTCGTGGGAGGTGCAATATTTATAGCGAGCAATGGCACACCTACGTAAGATATGGACTGAGATGCACTGACTGAACTACAGGTCCAGTTATGTCACTGACATGTGGGCTAGACCCCTGTTGGGCCCATATGTTAGTGACCCGATGCACCTGGAGTTAAGTATCTGAAGCAGCGTCCCGGATGATATGTTGCGTGATTAACGTAACAGCTACTCCCATTACATGCTCAGATTTCAAGTTGCATTAATTCATTGCATGCGAGGATTATGAGAAACTTGACCAATGCATGTACTTCATGCATGCATGCATTGCAATTAATGCATTGTTAAACACAATTCTTTGAGAAAAACGAGCGCATTAATTGAGTGCTTTTACAAACCATGAAAATTATTCCACCACTCATCATCTACATTGGTTGGTGAGATTTTTGAATTAAGCCCTATAAACCGGAAAGGAGGTAGTATGTGGGCATATTTGTTGGAGTAAATTATGGTGGAGGGAAGGGGTGGAAATATTGCTGGTCACAACGGATTGGACGAGCGAGGGGGGAGGAGAGTCATGCATGTAGATTTTTTCCACACGGGGTGGAGTGGTGGGATCGCCGGAGGGAGAAGGAGAGTCTGGCAGGCATATTGTTTCTACAAATGGAGAGGAAAAGATTTGGAGACGAACGGGCTTCCTGCAGGTATGGGGAACAGTGCATAATAAGTCTCATCTTGCATGCCGGGCTAGGTATAGTCTCAAGTCATTAAAAACATACACTGCCCACACATGTTCATATTTCAAAGTGCACTAAATTATTGCATGCGATGATTAAGGCTGGCCATAATGGTGGCATCTTAGCTGGTATCATGCACACGGGAATAGCAAACATGCAGATGTGGCAAATAATTAAAGAAGAGAGGGGGGTTAGAGTAACTGGTGTTCATGCATGCATTGGTAAACACATTTTTTTGTGAAGAACTACAAAAACTATTCCACCGCCTCTATCTTGCTAAGAGTAGGTGAGAATTTTGAATCGAGCCGTTTAAACTAGAAGGGAGGTAGTAGTACTCTAATAGCTAACCTAGGCCCTGTTTGGATCCATGTGTTAGAGTTAGTTTGGGTTAGTTTGAACTCAACAAACCCAAAAAAAATCTAACCCACCCAAGAGGTGCTTATTTGGGTTAGTTCTTCTCGGGACACTAAAAAACACATTTTTCTCTCGCTCTCCCTGCAGCAGATCCCTCCCCACTTCCTCGAAGCTTCTCATCCTCTCCCTCCCTCTCGCACCGCCCATGAAGCCACCTCACCATATCCGCGCTCCATCTAACCCTGTCATCCAAACACCTCTTTCGCTAGAGTTACTTCAGGGTTAGTTCAGGATTAGAATCTTTAACTCATCTAACTCATCTAATAGTAGTTCTTATACTTATTATAATCAGTATTGTAGATATTGATATTTTTAGTATAAATTTGGTCAAACACTTTGCAAACAGTTGACAGAAGTAAAAAGGACCAGAGGGAGTATCATGCATGCGGAGTAGAAAAAAAATTGCTCAGTTATAGCCGGTCGAAGTGTCAAAGGGCGCGACCACGCGAGGGAGGCGAAGTTCGTGGGAGGCGCTATGGTTGACAGAATTAGGTGAAGTTACCCACGTGCCGGCATGGCGTGCGAACAGGCAGAAGCTATATCGTCAGGCCTACGATATGGGTCTAGTAGACATGACATCTACTGGGCCCGCATAGTTCTCGAGAACTCTTTGGGGGCTTGCAACCGTTTATCCACAGGGCAAGCCAGCAACCCCACGCCGTTCGCACGCCCTACTCGTCCCCGTCTTCTACTAGTAAAGTGTCATGGTTTTGTCACGGCAGATGTCCTTGTGAAAGGACGTAGTCATGCAGCCATCGCTACGGGTTAGCTTAAAGGGGCTAAAGCGGACAAAGGACGCGAGAGTTTTATACTGGTTCGGCCCCTTACGATGAAGGTAAAAGCCTACTCCAGTTGTGATGGAATTTCTAGGGTTTCGATGACCAGGGAGCGAATCCGCTTTGCCTGGTTCTCGAGTTGTTGTGTGTTGTCCCTAAACCGCCGCCGGGTCGCCCCTTTATATACATAGGTCGACGCCCGCCTGTTTATAGAGTCCCGAGGCCGGATCATCAAGGTGTCCAACTCGGTCTCTATTCCTTCTATCTTACAATACAAGTTACATGATAATGTCGGTTTATGTCTACAGGCCTTAACCCTCCTTTGGGACTTTGGCCTTCCTGAAGCACCATCATCCTTTGTCTTCCTGGGCTTCAAATAGTAATCATCATATAGTTAACCCGGCCACTCCTGGCCGGTTTCTGTCCAGTAATAATATCCCCAACATTAGGCCCCAGATTGATTTGAACTTGTTCATGTCAATCTTCAACACTTAGGAAAATTCCTCCCCTTGCACCTTCGCATAGATCTTGTAAACTGCCCTGACGTCATCCTCTGGATTTGTAGTAAACCGCCGTGACATCACTTGTTCATTTAAAGCCGAAGATACTCCTTTTATTAATGAACATCCACAATCGAGGCAACAATCTCGTCATTTATCCATTTTTTGGGCTCCTCCATTCCCGCGCCTGTCACTTATCTCTTTGTCCTTATAAATAGAGGCGGAGGATCCCCTTCTTTTCTTTATGTTGCCTCTTCATCCCTTCTTCTTCCTCGCAATGTCTCTGCACCTGAGCGCCGCCGCCATTGTCAAGCCTCGCCTCTGGCTCACCGTCGGCCGCTGCATCAACCTGTTCGTACCAGAGAATCGCAGCGCACCTCTGCTGCTTCCACGGCTGCAGTAAGTCCTTCCGCGGCCACAGTAAGTCCTTCCGCGGCCGCTAGATCCATTTTAGGGTTCCTACATGTTCATGGCGTTCCTCTCTTGTTCTTCATCACTCCCTAGACAGTAGACCTTAGGCTTGATACGCTCCATGCGATAGCTCTAGTGCTCCCTTTCTTGGTTATCAAATCAAGCTTTTATACGGATAAAAACTTCGATCTGTACCTTAATGAACTGCTCAAGGACCAACCTTTTTTAGGTCTAAATCTTTTTCTTTTCCTGACTTGTAGTAGATCCAAAACGCGAATGTGATTCTGTGAAACCTGTTTTTCTTCACTTAGCCATTTTTTGCTTCAGATCTGTACCTTCTTTACCTGCACAGGCGGTTTATCTGTGTAGAAAATAATCAGTCATATGACATTAGTCCCCTTGTAAACCGTTCATCACTTTACCACTTATAAACACTCTGTCGTAGGCGGTTTATAACTTCCTCCGGTTTATCAATTTTACATGCTTGAATTCCTTTTTCCTCAACCTGTTGTACCTTATGCATTGTCATTAATGAATCATAAACCGGCATTAACTTGCAATGGCCAAACAATTCTATTCCTGTAACTAGGCCCCTTCCGGGGTTACTGAGGAGCAACTGAATGGATGTGTCAAAATTGGTACCTTAGCGAAGAAGAATGAAATCCGGTGGTGAGTTCCTGGTCCGGAAAATCCTCCTACCCCTAGAGAGGGTGAAGTAGTAGTGCTTGCTGATCATATGGGCCATGGTTTTAAACCGCCCGGATCCAAGTTTTTCCGAGATGTACTTGCCAGCTTTCAGATCCACCCTCAAGATATTGGACCCAACTCTGTATCCAATATCTGCAACTTTCAGCTGTTTTGTGAAGCCTATCTACAAGAAGAGCCGACTGTCGAGCTGTTCCGGGATTTCTTCCACTTAAACCGTCGCACTGAATTCGTAGACGGGCCCAATACTGAACTCGGTGGTGTCTCCATTCAGAAAAGGAAGGATGTTAGTTTTCCTCACGCCAAACTTTGCAGTCACCCAAAGGAGTGGAATCAAACTTGGTTCTATTGCAAGGACACCTCTCCTGAAGATGAGAACCCTCCGTCGGGTTACCGTGCTCACCGGCTTGCCAATACTCATCCGCTTCCGCAACGACTAAGTGCCATGGAACGGGCCTCGTATGCACCACAACTCTTGAAGCTTAGAGCTTTCATGGCCAACAGTTTAATAGGTGTGCACTTCGTTCGTTGCTGGATATTCTGGAGTATCTTGCCATTAAGTCGCCGCTCCGGTTTAATGTGCGAGTACACCGGTGACGTAAAAGACTCCCAACGTCATACCGACATTCAGCTAACAGATGATGAAGTTACTGAGTCTATCAAGAAAATGCTGAATGAACCGAAACCTGTCTATAGCAAGACCGGGTTAAGTCCCTTTTACACATAGAACAAACCGCCCGCTGTAAGAATTGTTTTGCTTCCGCTTTACACCTGATATTTTTGAACTGTGCAACTTTTAATACCCTCTGTCCATTTTTTAAACAGGGCGATGACCCGTTCTGGAAAAACAAACCTCGGGAGAAAATAGTTAAGGCTCCTCATCAAAAAACGAAGGCTGTTAAGAAATTTTCCAAGAGGAAGGCAACTGAACCAATCGGTTTAGAACATGATGATGATCCTGATGAACCGGAAGCAGAGGTAGAACTCGATTCCCTCGGTTCTCTTTTCATACACCTCACTGACAATGATATTTGTCAAGATGACGCCGAGGGCAGCCAAGCTGACAACGTAGAGGTAATTATCCTTTCCTTCGATTCAGACCCTCTGCCAACACAAAAAATCCATCAAGCAATCCGGAAAGTAAGATTTTCTCACCCCCTAGCTTACTTGGACCCAAACTTTCTTTTGAATAAGCAGCAACATGAAGCACGCCGCACAACCCTTCAGAGCGGCCAAATAATTACTTCAACCGGTCTGCCAAATACTTCGGTTCGAAAGCGCCAATCTGAGGTTTCAAATACTTCCAATACTTCTTACCCCAAGGCGGGTTATTTCCGACAGCCTCTTAATCCGTCCGATTCGAATTATCAGGGAACGTCACCTTCATCATCTGGCTAATCAACTGCCACATAGCTTCCACCCCTCAAGACCATCCCTGGGTAAATATCTTAATCTGTCTCCTTTTGACGCTTTATGCTTATGTGCTAAACTGATGTGTATATCTTCTCTTTCAGAGCCAAGGCCAGACCTAGTAAAAAGGGTCGTGTAGACAAACCGTTCGATGACCTGCTACCCCCTGATCATGTTTTTATTGAACAAGTAGAAGTTGATACCGCAGTGCAAGCTGATAAACCGGCAAGTCTAGTCCGTACTGATGATGGACCATCTAGTCCGGTTAAGGCTACTGATATTCCACCAACTCCGGTAAAGGATGCTTGTGACAAGGAAGATGAGGTTATCATTACTGGCATTGGCCACACCTCCCCTGGCCATCTTGTTGTATTGGCAAAACATAGTGCCAAAGAAGAACGTGCTGCCATGGAGAAAGGCAAGTGGAGCATCGATTTATCAAGATATGCCCACCTTAACACCCAAGATCTCCATTCTGGTTTTCTGAACCGTCTGTACACAAACCGTGACTATGAAGCCGGTTTAGTGAATTTGATGAAGGAACCTTATGAAGTAAGTACAAATCCTTTTCTCTCTTAAGTCCAATTGTAAGTACCAATTCAAGTAGCTCCCAAGGGCCGATTTATGATAGTAATCAAAAACCGGGACTTCATAATACCATACTTCTGCATACTTATCCTCCAATGGTCGGTTGATCCTTTAAAAATGAACCGGTACTTTAACATTGTATCCTCGTAACTTTCGCCTATGTAGTCCCCAAGGGCCGGTTTACCTTTCTAAGGTGAACCGATACTTTAACCACTGTTACTTTTGAGCAGATGTACATTAGCCCCTAAGTGCCAAGAATAATGCTTGCATTATATGCTTGGGAATTGAAATAATTTTCTAGAATGAAGCGAGTAGGCATTAGCCCCCAAGTGCAAAGTGCATAACTTGTTATACGCTTGGTACTTCAAATATATACAAACAGTTGATGACATGTCTATCTTTATAGGATGAGTTGAGCAAAAAGGACTCCCAAACCGCTGATCTTCAAGAGAACATCAAATCATAGCAGGCGGAGGCTTCTAAAGCCAAAGAGCAACTGACCAATACCTTAACAGCCATAGAGAAGCTGAAGGAAAACTTAAAGAAGGAACGTGCAGATTGGGACACGGAGAAGGCCGCTTTAGTAAAAAAGGCCAAAGACGCAGAGGCAGCCCTTAAACCAGTGGTCGAAGAACTGACCAGTTTAAAGCAGCAAATAAACGCTATGACCTCTGCTATATTTGGTAAGTATCCTCATCTCATATTTTTCAAGTCATTCTACCGTATCAATTACTGACTTACTGATGCTTGCAATGTCACAGGGACCCGCATTACCCATCTGGGCTCTAACATGCGGATGAAGCTGAAGGCAGCCTACACCTTGATAGAGCAGTTGTATTCCGGATCCCAACGGGCTATCTGCATTGCTGCCTATAACAGGCCTCCTCCAACACTGATAAAAGAAACTATCAAGAAGCTGTCCATGTTGCCTGCCCGGTTGGATGAACTCAAAAGATCAGCTGCAAGGTCAGGCGCGCTGACTGCGCTAATCCGGGCCAAGGCATGAATTCCAGATCTTGAACCGGCAGATATCGGCCAAGGCTATCCCGGCGTAAAGGAAGACGGTTCAGAATTCAACAATGATGATCTCCGAAGGCTAACAAGGGAATTGCAACCCATAGCAAGCAAATTGGCGGGTGAAACGGATCTGTCTCATTACCAGCCGGTTTACGATGCTGATCAGAAAAGATATCATGCGCCATCACATGATGTAGAAGATCTTGTTCCGCCCATTCGTAAGCACACCTATGCCCCTAACATTGATCCTTCCACCCTTATAAGTGAAGAAGCCGTGTTCCAAGATTTAACTGGAATCGATTGGACAATGATTGATTTCCAACCACTGGGTAGAGAAGAGGAGGATGCACCGACTCAAGATGATCCTTAATCTTCAAGTCGACCTGATGATGAATCCTGAACCGGAGGCCGGTTTAGTCTGTCGCAGCCTATCATTCTTATTGAAACTATTATCCAGTGTGGGCATTAAAGCGCCTTGTGATAGGCTCGCTCAAACACTTGTCTGTTATGCCATCGAGCATACTTATTTTGATTGGTAATGATAACTCGCCATGCTTTTGGGATCTTTATTATATGCATAATCTGCAGTGGCTGTATTTTAACTTGTTCCTGCAAACAAGAAATTGAAAGGGTCCTGGCGGTTTACCGCTGGAGGGGTCATGATGCCCAAATATATAGCTTCAGTGTAAAGCTAAGGCTGTTTAAAAACAACTAGATATAAAATAAAGAATACATGTTACCTTGTTGTTTGACCGATGATTGTTATAAAAGGGTGATAACACCAAGCTGGAGTATAGAGGACTCTTTCCAGGTTTGTCGGTTCACGATAAAACCATACCGGGTTATGGTAAACACCGATTTGATCCATATAATAATGGTGACTTGTATTCAAAACCAGACCGGAGCAATAAGCGTCGGATTATAGCTGATCATGTACTAACAATTTAGCATTGTAAGTCGGGTTCTAATAAACGCTGGTTTATCAGAAAATACTTATGAATATCAAAAAAGAAAAACTTTGCAAAAAACACAAGAAGAATATGCAAGGCTTTTCATGGGCTGCCAGGAAATAAATCCAGGCTTTTCATGGGCTGCCAGGCCACTGAGTTAAACCATTTTTCAAAGCCTTTTAAGATGGACCTCAATCTTTAACCAATCATCATTCTAACTTTGACAAGTTCAGGGTCTACGAGATTAACTTGACAAGCGTTCGACGGGTCATACCAGGTTTACCTGGACAGAGTGGCTTACTTAAAGAGGTAGGATAACCCGAGGTTTTAGGTGAATACACCTGGCTTCCAAGCCTGGCTTGATAGCCTATTACAAGGGTGTAGACTCTTTGTTCTTTGAGAAGCAAAGAGCTCACAAGTAATATTTGAGCTGTGCTCGGTAGGTGCCTATGTTTGAGTTGTGCTGGTGCAACCCTCTCTTTAGCCCCACCTAATTTCCTATTAGCCTTAAGCCTATCAAGAGGTGTAGCTCTGGTGTGAATACAACCAAGCCCCCTAGTGATTTCCCTTTGGCCCTGAGCCGATCAAGAGGTGTAGCTAAGGTTCAGATATGACCAAGCCCCCTAGTGATTTCCTTTTATATGTGTGGCTTTACAAGCTGGATCAACAGAACTCCGCTTTGTAAACAGAAGCCCCCATGAAAACACATATGATGTAAAAAAACAGAGGCCCCGCTTTAGCTAAGGCTTCGGTTTATTATATTGACTATAATATATACATTGTCATAATTATGTACATAAAAAGAGCCTATGGCTCAAGAATAGTAAGGCCGAAGATGAGCTATATTCCATGGCCGCTGGGTCTCCTCCTCTGATTTACGTGAGTCTTTGTGCTCTCGAACATCGATAAGGTAGTATGATCCATTGTGCAAATTTTTGCTGACCACAAAAGGCCCTTCCCAAGGTGGGGATAGCTTGTGCATATCAGTGCGTGAAGGAAATATGCCCTAGAGGCAATAATAAAGTTATTATTTATTTCCTTATATCATGATAAATGTTTATTATTCATGCTAGAATTGTATTAACCAGAAACATGATACATGCGTGAATACATAGACAAACAGAGTGTCACTAGTATACCTCTACTTGACTAGCTCATTAATCGAAGATGGTTATCTTTCCTAACCATAGAAAAAAGTTGCCATTTGATTAATGAGATCACATCGCTGGGAGAATGATGTGATTGACTTGACCCATTCCGTTAGCTTAGCACTCGATCGTTTAGTATATTGCTATTGCTTTCTTCATGACTTATACATGTTGCTATGACTATGAGATTATGCAACTCCCGTTTACCGGAGGAACACTTTGTGTGCTACCAAACATCACAACATAACTGGGCAATTATAAAGGTGCTCTACAGGTGTCTCCGAAGGTACTTGTTGGGTTGGAATATTTCGAGATTAGGATTTGTCACTCCGATTGTCGGAGAGGTATCTCTGGGCCCTCTCGGTAATGAACATCACTTAAGCCTTGCAAGCATTGCAACTATGAGTTAGTTGGGGGATGATGTATTATGGAATGAGTAAAGAGACTTGCCTGTAACGAGATTGAACTAGGTATTGAGATACCGACGATCGAATCTCGAGCAAGTAACATACCGATGACAAAGGGAACAACGTATGTTGTTATGCGGTCTGATCGAATCTCGGTCATGTCTATATAGTTCTCAAACCCGTAGGGTCCACACGCTTAACGTTTCGATGACAGTTATATTATGAGTTTATATGTTTTGATGTACCGAAGGTTGTTCGGAGTGGCGGATGTGATCACGGATATGACGAGGAGTCTCGAAATGGTCGAGACATGAAGATTGATATATTGGAAGCCTATGTTTGGATATCGGAAGTGTTCCGGGTAAAATCGGGATTTTACCGGAGTAGCGGGAGGTTACCGGAACCCCCCAGGAGCTTAATGGGCCATAGTGGGCCTTGTGGAGAAGAGGAGAGGCGGCCAGGGCAGGGCCGCGCGCACCTCCCCCCCTAGTCCGAATAGGACAAGGAGAGGGGGGCGGCACCCCCCTTTCCTTCCCCTCTCCCTCCTCTTTCCCCCTCCTCTCCTAGTCCAACAAGGAAAAGGGAGGGAGTCCTACTCCTGGTAGGAGTAGAACTCCTCCTGGCGCGCCCCCTCTAGGCCGGTCGCACCTCCCACCTTGCTCCTTTATATACGGGGGCGGGGGGCACCCTAGACACACAACAATTGATCGCTTGATCTTTTAGCCGTGGGCGGTGCCCTCCTCCACCATAGTCTACCTCGATAATACTGTAGCGGTGCTTAGGCGAAGCCCTGCGTCGGTAGAACATCATCATCTTCACCTCGCCGTCGTGCTGACGAAACTCTCCCTCAACTCTCGACTAGATCGGAGTTCGAGGGACATCATTGGGCTGAACGTGTGCTAAACTCGGAGGTGCCGTGCGTTCGGTACTTGATTGGTCGGATCGTGAAGACGTACGACTACATCAAGCACGTTGTGCTAACGCTTCCTGAGGGAGTCCTGGATTAGGGGGTCTCTGGACAGCCGGACTATCTCCATTGGCCTTACTCTTGGATTATGAAGATACAAGATTGAAGACTTCATCTCGTGTCCGGATGGGACTCTACTTGGCGTGGAAGGCAAGATAGGAAATACAGATATGTATATCTCCTCCTTTGTAACCGACCTTGTGGAACCCTAGCCCCCCCGGTGTCTATATAAACCGGAGGGTTTTAGTCCGTAGGACGACATACAATCATACCATAGGCTAGCTTCTAGGGTTTAGCCTCTCTGATCTCGTGGTAGATCTACTCTTGTACTACCCATATCATCAATATTAATCAAGCAGGACGTAGGGTTTTACCTCCATCAAGAGGGACCGAACCTGGGTAAAACATTGTGTACCCTGCCTCCTGTTACCATCCGCCTTAGACGCACAGTTTGGGACCCCCTACCCGAGATCTGCCGGTTTTGACACCGACATTGGTGCTTTCATTGAGAGTTCCTCTGTGTCGTTGCCAGAAGGAAGGATGTCTCGTCTCATCTTTAAAGACGGTACTACTATTGGGGGAGCTTTGGCTGTCCGCCAAACTCTCCGGCTAGGCGGGTTCATTATGACCGCCTGTTCGGCCACCGCATCGACGATGAATTCTCAGGTCATCGAAAACAGCCTCCACGTCAAATCGGCACTCGCCGAACGGATGGATCCAATGGAGCTCTCCTCCTTAAACGAGCTCTTGGATCGCATCGCCGCCTTGGGAGTCGCTACGGACTATGATCGGATTGGGCTTAAACCCAATCAAAGGCAGGTTAATTCTCCACCGGTCACCCATCATATTGCAGTGGTGGAGGAACAATGCGGCGACCTTTCCTCTATCCTTAGGACCAAATATGTCCGGATTCCCGAGCTCTCCGAGCCGGACGCCCGTTCGTGGGAGGACAACATCCAATCCTTGAACTTAGAGTCAGGCAGCGGACCAGGATTAGCGGGTAACATCCCGGAACCGGAACTTCCAAAATTGGTAACTCCTTGGTCCCTGGATCCAAGATCTGGTAGGGGTTTGGATTCAATTCCACCCACCCACCCAAACACAAGCGACCTTTCCCATATCAGGCAAGAGCCCTAGGAAACAGTACATCATTACTGGGCCAGATTCCTCCTTCTGATGAACAAGGTTAAGGACTGTCGCGAGGAAGACGCAATCTTATTTTTCTGCAATAATTGCACGGACAAGGGAATCCTTAACGCCATAAATCGCCGTGAGATAACACGCTTCGCTGACTTGGCGTCCATAGTACGAAAGTACTGTGTGATGGAAGTTCCTGGAAAACCGAAACAA
The DNA here is from genome assembly GCF_056163025.1 of Triticum urartu. NCBI lineage: Eukaryota > Viridiplantae > Streptophyta > Magnoliopsida > Poales > Poaceae > Triticum > Triticum urartu. The sequence goes on along the minus strand of NC_141879.1, from coordinate 336,169,926 downwards.
ACTTTTGGGATAATCCGGCCCTGAACACAAACCCAGTCCGAAATAAAAGGGTGCATTATCACAATACACCCGGGTTAACTACCAAAAAGCAAAAACCCTCTATAGGGCAAGGAACCGTACTGGAGGGATGGCTCAATGGACCCTGCAAAATTCATAGCACGGCGGATATAATACCAACACACAGCCTTAGAGCATGTTGGATACTTCGGCAGGTGGCCAAAAGTGGTGAGGATCTTCTTATCCCACATACCATAGAACACCATCCAGTGGATAACAATACGGTGTTAACAGTGTTCGAGACCTTTGCGTCAAATAATAGGCGCAAGCGAACACTCCACGGCAGGGCCAAAATCTACCACGTAGCAGCAACAAATCCATGGAGTGACACGGCTATTACCTTCAATGCCACTGATGAACCCAAATTCCGAACAGCCCGAGCACCAGCCGCACTGGTCCTCAGTCCAATCGTGGACGGCTTTTGACTCACCAAAGTACTCATGGACGGTGGCAGCGGACTAAACCTCATCTATGAGGAAACCCTTCAAAAGATGGAAATAGACTAGAACCGCATCGAGCAAAGTAGCACAACCTTCAGAGGAATTATCCCCAGTCGGGAAGCACGCTGTGCTGGGAAAATCACACTAGATGTGGTATTCGGCACGCCGGACAATTACAGGTCCGAAGAAATTACATTCCAAGTGGCCCCGTTCAGCAGTGGCTATCACGCTCTTTTAGGACGGGAGGCGTTCACAATCTTCCAAGCCGTACCCCATTATGGGTACATGAAGCTTAAAATGCCCGGACCCAACGAAATCATCACCCTCGCCAGTGATCTGGACACAGCACTCCGCGCCGAAAACAAAACAGCGGCATTGGCCCTCGAGGCATTATCCGAAGCCCTCTCGGCTGAGGAGTTAACCACGCTACGCTCCACAGTGGACAGGGACAATGTGATACTCGACAAGAGATCCAAGTCCACCTCTTTTAAACCAGCGGATGAAATAGTCAAATTCCAAGTCCACCCAACGGACCCTACCAAAACAGCCTCCATCGGGGCATAGTTAAACCCCACTGTGGACGCTGCACTACGAGAGTTCCTACGCGAGAATTGGGACATATTCGCCTGGCATCCCTCAGACATGCCAGGAATCCCACGTAGGCTGGCCGAGCATAGCCTCAATATCCTAAAGGGATTGAAGCCGGCCAAGCAAGCTCTTCGGCGTTTCTCCGAACCTAAGAGATAGGCCATGGGAGAAGAACTAGCCAAGTTATTGGAGGCCAGATTCATCAGAGAAATAAAATATCTGGACTGGCTAGCAAACCTGGTGATGGTACCAAAGAAGGACAAATTCTAGCGCCTTTGCGTCGATTTCAAAGACCTCAATAAAGCTTGCCCAAAGGATCCATTCCCCCTCCCACGCATCGATCAAATCATTGACGCTACCGCAGGACACGAGACATTGTGTTTCCTCGACGCTTACTCCGGTTACCACCAAATCAAGATGGCGGAGTCTGACCAAGCCGCAATGACATTCATCACACCATACGCCCCCTTTTGTTTCAACACAATGCCTTTTGGGCTCAAAAACGCCAGTGCAACATATCACCACATGATTCAGACATGTCTGGAGAAACAAATTGGCAAAACAGTAGAGGCATACGTAGACGATGTGGTCATCAAAACCAAACACGTCGACTCTTTGATAGACGACTTGAGGCTCACTTTCGACAACCTCCGAACATATGACATCAAGCTCAATCTGGAAAAATGCGTTTTCGGCGTACCAGCCGGAAAGCTCCTGGGATTCATTGTCTCCAGTAGAGGTATCGAAGCAAATCCGGCCAAAATCTGAGCGTTGTCATAGTTGGCTACCCCAACAGACCTCAAACAAATTCAGAAGCTAACTGGATGCGTGGCGGCTCTAAGCTGCTTTATCTCCCGCTTGGGAGAAAAGGCTTTACCCCTTTATCGCCTCCTTCGACGCACCGAACACTTCGAGTGGGCAGACGCGGCCACAGCCGGATTGGAAGAAATAAAGGCCATTCTGGCAACCAACCCGATCCTGGCTGCACCAAACATCAGCGAACCAATGCTTTTGTACATTGCGGCGACTCATCAAGTTGTAAGCGCGGTGCTCATTGTCGAACGGGAAGCGGATGGACACAAATTCCCTCTTCAAAAGCCGGTATTCTATGTATCCACTGTCCTCACTCCATGCAAATCACGGTACCCGCATTACCAAAAAATAGCACATGCGATATTCATGGCATCGCGGAAACTGCGACACTACTTTCAAGAGTGTTCGATTACAGTAGCCTCAGAAGTGCCACTTAATGATATTATCAACAACCGCGACGCTACGGGCCGGATTGCCAAATGGGCCATTGAGCTCCTCCCATTCGACATAACATACAAACCTTGCCGAGCCATTAAATCGCAAGTACTGGCCGACTTCATCGCCGAATGGACGGAGGCCAAACTCCCTAAAGAGTATGGCGCATACTCTAATTGGATCATGCACTTCGACGGTTCTAAAATGCTGGCCGGTCTAGGGGCTGGAGTCGTCCTGACGTCCCCAACCGGAGATACCGTTTGGTACATACTCCAAATATTGTATACAAATTCCAACAATGCAGCTGAATACGAAGCTCTGTTGCATGGTCTTCGGATGGCAGTCTCCATGGGCATTCAACGCCTAGAGGTGCGTGGGGATTCAAACCTCACAATATCCCAAATAAACGGAGATTTCTACGCCAAGGATCCGAAAATGGCGGCCTATCGAAATGCCGTCCTAAAAATGTCAGCTCGGTTCAAGGGACTCGAATTTCACCATGTGGCTCGGGAAAACAATCAGGCGGCGGATATCCTCGCCCGCATCGGCGCAAAACGCGACGCGGTCCCCCCAACATATTTCTGGAAAGGCTCTTCAAGCCATCCGTAGCATGGGAAGGGGACACCGGTAACAATAGTCCGGACCCGGCCAAAATACCCGATACCGAACTCTCCAACACAATCAGAGGCTCCGCCACCGAAATAACACCTTCAGCCCACGAAATAATGGCCATTATTGCCCCGTGGACAGAACCATTCCTGGCCTACCTAACTAGATAGGAACTTCCGGAGGACCAAAATGAGGCACGCTGCATAGTGCGGCGATCCAAGGCCTACAGGGTCCATGAGGCAGAATTGTACAAGAAAAGCACTACCGGAGTCCTTCAAAGTTGCATCTCCGAAGAGGAAGGGCGGAATCTTTTGGCAGAAATTCACGCCGGACTCGGCGGTCATCACGCCGCAGCCCGGGCTCTTGTAAGCAAGGCCTTCCATACAGGATTCTATTGGCCAACGGCCCGGGCAGATGCACATGACTTGGTCCAACGTTGCACCGGTTGCCAGCTCTTTGCAAATCAAAGCCACATGCCACCCACCGCCCTCCAAACAATCCCCATTACACGGCCCTTTGTGGTCTGGGGGCTTGACATGGTTGGACCACTTAAAGGGGGAACCCACAAGAAAAAATACTTATTGGTCATGGTGGATAAATTCACCAAATGGATAGAGGCCAAACCAGTTAAGACAGCCGAATCCGGACCGGTGTAGATTTCATATCCAGGGTTGTACACCGTTATGGCGTCCCCCACAGCATCATCACTGATAACGGCACGAACTTCACGGCCGACGAAGTAAAACTCTGGTGCAGCAAAATGGGCATCAAGCTCGATTATGCCTCAGTCTATCACCCACAAACCAACGGTCAAGTCGAGCGAGCAAACGGTCTTATAATGAGCGGCATTAAACCTGCGTTCCTTAACAGAGTCTAACATGCACTGGGTAGAGGAGCTCGACTCCGTACTCTGGGGGCTGCGGACCACGCCGAATCGCAGTACCGGATATACACCCTTCTTTATGGTGTAGGGCGCAGAGGCAGTCTTGCCCTATGACATGATTCATGACTCACCTAGAGTGTGCATGTACGAAGAAAGAGAAGCCCAGCTCGATCGGCAGGATAGTCTGGACACCTTGGAGGAGGAGCGCGACGTAGCCAAAGCCCGTTCTGCATTTTATCAGCAACAGGCTCGCAGATACCAAAGCAGAGAAGTATGGGCCAAAACTTATAACATTGGCAAACTAGTTCTACGCCTGCCGGATAAGAAAAAGAACAAGCTCGAGCCCAAATGGGAAGGTCCCTTCATTATCGACCAAGTTCTGACCGGTGGAGGGTACCGACTGCGGGATGCATCGACTAGTCGACTCGAGCCGAACCCATGGAACGCGGCCAGGCTCCGAAGATTCTACGCCTAGCACAGGACTCTATGTTAGTCCCCTCCCTTTGTCCATTTTTCACAAATACATTATCTGTCTTGTTTTCCTTTCTTTCTTTCTTTTCTTATTTCTCTAGGCCTTCAAGGGTCACCTTGTGCCTTGTTTGCACATTACAGATGCGCTAGCCGCACTCTTCATACCTGGGGGCTCCTTTCACAGAAGCTTAAATTATTTATCCGGGCTTCATGCCCAACACATGTGTTATACTTCCGCATGTACCTTTTTTCACCATTATATGCATCGATATGACTTAAGTTTTGGCCAAGATGGGTTTCCTGGCTCTTGTATTTATGCCCTACGTTCCTGTTAATTCGGCTAGGGCATAAAAGGAGCACCTCTGCGATTGTTACCGCCGGGTCAGCCGGATGTGTACCTCAGACTGGGTGAAGCCGAAAGCTAGCGTTCTTAAGGGAATATTCGGTCGGTGAACAAAAGATGACTCTTATTTTTCATATCTGCCCCCAGATGTTTTTTCTGCATTTCCCATCATAGTCCGGACATGCACTTTAGGGCATGCTTGCCCAGGGAAAGGAACCCTTAACGGAACTATTCTCCCTGGAATATGTTTCTTACTACCAATGTAATATAACATAACTAGTTGGGCACTTGTCTGATAAAGCACTAATGACCCCTACGCCTAGTCTCCACGCATACCCCGGTTCTTATATAACTGAGCGGGTATTCGGCTACACTCCGGACTATTGGGCCCGGAGGCTGAAGCGAAAAGGTCCGCAACAACAAATGATCTACAATCCGGCTAGAAGGCATTATACATGTCACTTCAATTACATAGTCATGCAGACTGACTAAATTCTTCTTCTATACCATCCAACAGGCGGTCTAGCTTACAATCCTGTTGGGAATACTTTGCGGCTAATTCTACTTTCCCATAAACTAAGCTAACGGGAATCTCTTTTCCGTCAGGCCCCACAGGTCCGACCTCGGCCATGTGATTTGGGTCTGTTTTGGTATACCGCGTCTTCACCATGGCCCAGGCTTCTCTGGCACCCTGTCGGTAGGCCGATATCTTCCATAATCGGATTCGCCGCCGCGCTCCTTTGAGCTTCTCCACAAGCTCCGCAACACCCTCTGGCAGGGAGACAGACGGCCACAAGGCCTGGGCAACACCCTGCATCACCTGCCGAACTTATTCGTGCAGATGTGACAGCTCGGACAGAAGATCACCCGCAGACCCGGGAATTTCCTCCCCGGGACGACCCGTCAGCATACCTACATACGTAACGCTGTTAGTCAGCTTCTTCGCCGAATACCTTTAAAGGATTCGTTCAAGCACTTACTAAAAATGCCGCGTCGAAGCCTCTTGTTCTCCTTCTCGGAGTCTGCAAGCTGGCCCCGAACGTCTTTTAGTTCCACGTTCAGCCTTATATTGGCGTCTTGGAGATTGTTTTTCTCCCGCCTAACCTCAGTCAGCACGCGTTTGCCAGCTTCTAGCTGCCGCATAACATGCTGGTCCCCCGGATTTTCTCCGGATTCATCTGCAAAATCTATTGTTAGATCAGCAGCCATGCCGCACACTATATGGTAACCATCATTCTTTAAAATATTACCAGTGGGAGGTTTTTTCTATTCCTGCAATGCGGCCATTGCGACCCGCAGTTGGGTCTTGCATTCCTCCAGCTCCTGGGACAGCCTAGTATTCTTATCTGTAAGAACCTGCACAATAAAGATGATCCTTAAATCAGTTCTGCTAACTGTTTCAAGTCTCGGGGACTACTGATACATACAAATCGTCAGATTCACTCACCCGTACATCCTTTACATACCGATCCGTGCCTCTGGCAAGACCATCCTGAGCGGCACGGAGGTACACCTCTCCAGAATTAAAGGCATCAAACGCCTCTGGTGAGAAACAAGCGTCACGGAGTACGGCCCGGCGGCGCCTATGATTCATGGCGCTTTCCACTTCTGAGTTTGTAGCAGATAACCTATCCGCATCCTCTATAGGGGGATTATCCGGCGCCTGCCCCATATCGGCTTCTGCCTCTGTGTCCGGTCCTGGTGCCCGACTAGTGGAAGCGTGATCAGCGACATCGCCGGACATATTCCCACAAGCATTTTTTCTGTTAAAGAAACACGTGCGTCATTATATTTTGAGAAAGACGACAACCACGGTGCGGGGTTTGTTGTACCTTTGCGCCGGTGTCTCCGTCCTAACCGCCTTCCTTTTTGGCCTACCTGGCCTCGGCGCCTCCTGTTGGCGCGTTGCTGCAGGGCGTCCTGAATGCCTTCCCTGTAAAAAGGCCATGTGAATATGGTGGGTGAAGTGTCTAAAAGGGGATCCTACTTTTTTGAGTTTGGACTTTTCAGTTTTTCTTACGTGCGATGCAGGGAGCAGTCCGAGATAGTCGGCTGTAATGGCCACCATGGCATCATCGCAACTCACCTGATAGAACTGCCGGTTTATCAGCTCCACGGAGATAACCGGATCTTCTTCGAGTTCGGAGTCGAGGGCCCGGTCAGGGTCCTCTGGTTGTGGAGAAGGGCTGCAGACCTCCTTTATGGCCTTTCGCAGTTCCTGCCGTAAATTGGCAAGGTGAATACTTACGACGAAAAACGCGAGAGGATGGAAGTAAGGGGATATAGCTTACCCAGCTTGGAGGATTATACATGGAGAATCCGTCCCATGGCTTGATGCGGGTGAACTCCTCCTCCTCTCCCTTGAACAGTTCGGACAGCATTTTGGCTGATGCGGCTGCATCGCCCGGACCTTTACGCCCGTAGTGGGTGGCGTCATCCTCCCCGTTGAAACACCATAAGCGATGCCCACGATATTGAAGTGGTTGCACTACCCGCATTATGCAAATCGACATAACTTCGGTTATTGTCAAACCTGACTGAGCCAGTGCCTTAATCCGGTTCATCAGATAGAGGACTTCTCTGTCGTCTTCCATCTAGGCGCTCTGCGGGCGCCAACTTCGGCGCTTCTTCAGAGGAGCATTGTTGAACTCAGGAAGACCTCGCCGAACAAGGTCCGAAAGGGGAACGTCCTCCATATAAAACCATTCTGAAGGCCAGTCTTTGAACGGCTTCTTCGGGGTACCGGATAGATATCCGGTATCGGCGATGCGATACTTCGGCTCCGCCCACTTGATAAAGTGATTCCCTTTGTGTGAGAGGGACAAGGCAAAATAGCCTTTTCCAGAGCTCAAAGTGAGCCTCGCAGCCCAGGAACAACTCGCAGAGAGCAACATAGCCGGCGATGTGTAGGATGGAGGCAGGGGTGAGATTGTGTAGTTGGCGGCCGTAGAACTCCAGGAACGGATGAATTGGAAATCCGAGTCCCCTTAGTAAGTAAGGAACAAGGCAAACCCGTTCCCCCATGGAGGGACGGGGAAAGTTCTCTGCTTGCTCCCCGCCATTGTAGGTGGCGAGCCCGGCTCGAACGGGCACCATGTATGCCGGAGGAAGAAATCCTTTGATCCGCAGTTCGACCAATCGACTATGGGGAATTGAACACCTCTCCCAATCACCAAGCTTAGGGCTATGGGGGAGGGAGGAGGGGCTGCGGAGGTTGGCCATGCTGGAATGGATCTTTCCGAAACACACTCTGATGGATTCTCGCTGAGGGGAGGATGGTGTGGATCGGATCTAAGAATCCCAATCCCTTTATAGACAATTTATTTATCTGGCTAGGGGGTGAATGTAAAAATGCCTTGGCGCCTCGTATTCGTTCGAGAAATTTCCCTTATTGGGCGCAGAAGCTAAGAGGATCAACATTTATGGGACTGGATACTATTCACAAACACTTGGAAATTGGAGAAGAACCCGCCTTGCAATGCCGAAGACAATACTGCGCGCCAGACTCGTCGTCATTGAAGCCTGGTTCGAGGGCTACTGAGGGAGTCCTGGATTAGGGGGTCTCCGGACTGCCGGACTATCTCCATTGGCCGAACTGTTGGATTATGAAGATACAAGATTGAAGACTTCATCTCGTGTTCGGATGGGACTCTACTTAGCGTGGAAGGCAAGCTAGGCAATACGGATATGTATATCTCCTCCTTTGTAACCGACCTTGTGTAGCCCTATCCCCTCCGGTGTCTATATACACCGGAGGGTTTTAGTCTGTAGGACAACATACAATCATACCATACACTAGCTTCTAGGGTTTAGCCTCTCTGATCTCGTGGTAGATCTACTCTTGTACTACCCATATCATCAATATTAATCAAGTAGGACGTAGGGTTTTACCTCCCAAGAGGGCCCGAACCTGGGTAAAACATTATGTCACCTGCCTCCTGTTACCTTCTGCCTTAGACACACAGTTCGGGACCCCCTACCCGAGATCCGCCAGTTTTGACACCGACACTTCCGCTTTTGGTCTGCGAGGGTAAGTGGACAACACTCTCCCCTCTCGTATCTATGCATCACTATGATCTTGCGTGTGCATAGGAAATTTTATGAAATTACTATGTTCCCCAACAGTGGCATCCGAGGCAGGTATTATGGGTAGATGTCATATGCACGAGTAGAACACAAGTGAGTTGTGGGTGATATAAGTCATACTGCTTACCAGCATGTCATACTTTGGTTCGGAGGTATTGTTGGATGAAGCGGCCCGGACCGACATTACGCGTATGCTTACGCGAGACTGGATCTACCGATGTGCTTTGCACACAGGTGGCTGGCGGGTGTCAGTTTCTCCAACTTTAGTTGAACCGATTGTGGCTACGCCCGGTCCTTGCGAAGGTTAAAACATCACCAACTTGACAAACTATCATTGTGGTTTTGATGTGTACGTAAGAACGGTTCTTGCTAAGCACTTAGCAGCCATGTAAAATTTGCAACAACAAAGTAGAGGACGTCTAAATTGTATGAGATGATCATGTTTTGTAACCGAGTTATCGGAAAGTAGCAAGAGCCATATGGTTGTCGTTTTATTGTATGCAATGCAATCGCCCTGTAATGCTTTACTTTATCACTAAGCGGTAGCGATAATCGTAGAAGTATAAGATTGGCGAGACAACAACGATGCTACGATGGAGATCAAGGTGTCACGCTGGTGACGATGGTGATCATGACGGAGCTTTGGAGATGGAGATCACAAGCACAAGATGATGATGATGGCCATATCGTATCACTTATATTGATTGCATGTGATGTTTTATCTATTATGCATCTTATCTTGCTTTGATTGACGATAGCATTATAAGATGGTCCCTCACTAAATTATCAAAGTATAAGTGTTCTCCCTGAGTATGCACCGTTGCGAAAGTTCTTCGTGTTGAGACACCACGTGATGATCGGCTGTGGTAGGCTCTACGTTCAAATACAACGGGTGCAAAACAGTTGCACACGCGGACTACTCAGGTTAAACTTGATGAGCCTAGCATATAACAGATATGGCCTCAGAACACGGAGACCGAAAGGTCGAGCGTGAATCATATAGTAGATATGATCAACATAGTGATGTTCACCATTGGAACTACTCCATCTCATGTGATGATCGGACATGGTTTAGTTGATCTGGATCACGTGATCACTTAGAGGATTAGAGGGATGTCTATATAAGTGGGAGTTCTTAAGTAATATGATTAATTGAACTTAAATTTATCATGAACTTAGTACCTGATAGTATCTTGCCTGTCTATGTTGATTGTAGATAGATGGCCTGTGCTGTATTTCCGTTGAATTTTAATGCGTTCCTTGAGAAAGCAAAGTTGAAAGATGATGGTAGCAATTACACGGACTGGGTCCGTAACTTCAGGATTATCCTCATTGCTGCATAGAAGAGTTACATACTGGAAGCACCGCTAGGTGTACAACCTGCACCAGCAACTGCGGGCATTGTGAATGCCTGGCAGTGACGTGTTGATGACTACTCGATAGTTCAGTGTGCCATGCTTTACAGCTTAGAACTAGGACTTCAATGACGCTTTGAACGTCATGGAGCATATGAGATGTTCCAGGAGTTGAAGTTAATATTTCAAAAGAATGCCCGGATTGAGAGATATGAAGTCTCCAATAAGTTCTATAGCTGCAAGATGGAGGAGAATAGTTTAGTAAGTGAGCATATACTCAAGATGTCTGGGTACCGCAATCACTTGATTCAACTGGGAGTTAATCTTCCGGATGATAGCGTCATTGACAGAATTCTTCAACACTGCCACCAGGCTACAAGAGCTTTGTGATGAACTATAATATGCAAGGCATGGATAAGACAATTCCCGAGCTCTTCGCAATGCTAAAGGCTGCGGAGGTAGAAATCAAGAAGGAGCATCAAGTGTTGATGGTCAATAAGACCACCAGTTTCGAGAAAAAGGGCAAAGGGAAGAAGAAGGGGAACTTCAAGAAGAACAGCAAGCAAGTTGCTGCTCAGGAGAAAAAACCCAAGTTTGGACCTAAGCCTAAGACTGAGTGCTTCTACTTCAAGCAGACTGGTCACTGGAAGCAGAACTGCCCCAAGTATTTGGCGGATAAGAAGGATGGCAAGGTGAACAAAGGTATATGTGATATACATGTTATTGATGTGTACCTTACTAATGCTCAAAGTAGCACCTGGGTATTTGATACCGGTTCTGTTGCTCATATTTGCAACTCGAAACAGGGGCTACGGATTAAGCAAAGATTGGATAAGGACGAGGTGACGATGCGCGTGGGAAATGGTTCCAAAGTCGATGTGATCGCGGTCGGCACACTACCTCTACATCTACCTTCGGGATTAGTGTTAGACCTAAATAATTGTTATTTGGTGCCAACGTTGAGCATGAACATTATATCTGGATCTTTTTTGATGCGAGACGGTTATTCATTTAAATCAGAGAATAATGGTTGCTCCATTTATATGAGTAATATCTTTTATGGTCATGCACCCTTGAAGAGTGGTCTATTTTTGTTGAATCTCGATAGTAGTGATACACATATTCGTAATATTGAAGCCAAAAGATGCAGAGTTGATAATGATAGTGCAACTTATTTGTGGCACTGCCGTTTAGGTCATATCGGTGTAACGCGCATGAAGGAACTCCATACTGATGGACTTTTGGAACCACTTGATTATGAATCACTTGGTACTTGCGAACCGTGCCTCATGTGAAAGATGACTAAAACGCCATTGTAACACCCTCGATGCGACTATAGCTCCCACGTGTTGAGGCACGACTTAGAGACATAATCGCATTGAAGGCATATGTCGCAAGTTAGGCAATCTTCACAACATCCCATGTAATAATAATAAAAGGGGAGATAACATAGTTGGCTTACACTCGCCACGTCAATCAAGTACATAAATAACATTACATCATCCAAACACTCATGGCCCAACTACGGCGCCAAAATAAAAGAGAACCCAACAAGCGACACGGTCCCAATCACCCCCAACTGGGCACCACTACTGATCATCGGGAAAGGAAACGTAGTTTCGTTGAGAGTCTTCGTCGAACTCCCACTTGAGCTCATACGCATCTCCTGGAGCGGAATCATCAGGCCCTGCATCTGGTGTAATAGTGATCTGTGAGCCACAGGGACTCAGCAATCTCGCACCCTCGCGATCAAGACTATTTAAGCTTATAGGAATGACAAGGGGTTAAATATGAGTGGAGCTGCAGCAAGCGACTAGCAAATATGGTGGCTAACTTATTCGCAAAAGAGAGCGAGAAGAGGAGACAAAGCACGAGCGAGAAACTAGAGAACAACCTGCGCAAACATTACTCCAACACCGTGTCCACTTCCCGGACTCCGCCGAGAAGAGGCCATCACGGTAACACACTCAGTTGATTCATTTTAATTAAGTTAAGGTTCAAGTTATCTACAACTGGACATTAACAAATTCCCATCTTCCCATAACCGCGGGCACGGCTTTTGAAAGTTCAATCCTCGCAGGGGAGTCCCAACTTAGCCCATGACAAGCTCTCACGGTCAACGAAGGAATAGACCTCCTCCCAAGACTTTCCGATCAGACTCGGTATCTCGGTAACTCAAGACACTTCGACAGGTTAAAACAAGACCAGCAACACCGCCCGAATGTGCCGACAAATCCCGATAGGAGCTGCACATATCTATTTCTCAGGGCACACTCAGATGAATGCTCCATACAACTAAAACCAAACCTCGAGTTTCCCCGAGGGGGCGCTGCACAGGACTCTAGTTTGGACCAACACTCAGAGGAGCACTGGCCCGGGGGGGTTAAAATAAGATGACCTGCGGGCTCCGAAAACCCGAGGGAAAAAGAGGCTAGGTGGAAAATGGTAAGACCAAGGTTGGGCATTGCTGGAAAAGCTTTAATCAAGGCGAACTATCAAGGGGTTCCCATTATAACCCAACCGCGTAAGGAACGCAAAAATCCGGGAACATAACACCGATATGACGGAAACTAGGGCGGCAAGAGTGGAACAAAACACTAGGCGAGAGGCCGAGCCTTCCACCCTTTACCAAGTATATAGATGCATTAAGATAACATAGCAATATAATGATATCCCAACAAGTAAATAAAAGATGTTCCAACAAGGAACGACCTCCGATCTTCACCTACAACTAGCAACGCTATAAGAGGGGCTGAGCAAAGTAGTAACATAGCCAATAAACGGTTTGCTAGGACAATGGTGGGTTAGAGGTTTGACATGGAAATTTGGGAGGCTTGCAAGGAAGTGGTTGGCATCGTAGCAATGGCATAGCAAAAGAGCGAGCAAAACAAGCATAGCAAAGATAGTAGTGATTTCGAGGGTATGATCATCTTGCCTGCACAGTTGTGAGAGTTGACTGGATCCTCAAGAGCAAACTCAATGGGCTCCTCGTTAGCGAACTCGTCTCCCGGCTCTACCCAAACAAGACAAACAAGCAACAAGGATACAATCAACCACGTGCAAACTCAAACAACACGATGCAAAGATGATATGCTATGCGGGATGCGATGCGGGATGCAAAATGCAAGATGTGACAGGAAATGCATGAACCTGGCCTCAACTTGGAATTCCAAGGGTGCCAATGGAAAGATGAGATGAAATCTCTTGAAAATGATATAAAGAACGCCGGAATCGGAGTTACGGTTTGGAAATGGCAAGCGGTTCAAAAATGACACCGGTCTGCGATTTACAGCAAGTAGGCATCTAAATGCAATGAGATGAACATGCTACAGCATCCAAACATGACAACAAAATAAATGGCAGGGATGCACACAAGATGCTTAACAAAAGCCTAGCACTGAGCTACGGCCAATTCATCCATTAGGAGGTTCAAACAAGCATGGCAAAAACGCAAATGGTAAACAGATCTCAGACTTAGTGAAATTAACACTTGTCTGGAATTTCAGATCATATAGCCCTCTTCGGAGCAACAAAACAACATGCTATAGGACCTGAACATGACAAAGCAAGACATGGCATGGAGCTACTCAACAATCTTAACAAAAGTCTCTTAGTGACCTTGAGCCAAAAGGGATCAAAAAATATACGAACAAGCACACGAACATAGCAAAAACATAATCAGTTTTCAGACTGTGAAAACTGGGACATGCTGAAACATAACTCACGAAGGCATGTTTACGAGCTCGATGCACTCACTACGGTGCAAGTCATGGAAAGACAAGCATACATCCCTTAAGAAGGCACAAAATACAAGCTATACATGGTAAGAACAATGGCATAGCATGCACGGATCAACTACGATAACATCGGCAAAATCGCAAACAAGTTGACGATCTGCCCAGATTCGCAACGAAGCAAAAGTAGAGCTCGATTGAATCAAGCTACGGTGCTCCATAATTGCAAACAAAAACATGGATGGATAGAGCATAACAAGATTAACAAAACTCCTTTACTGACTATCCTCAAAAGAGGCACGGATCACTAGGAAATAGCATGAACATATGGCATCATGAACTAAATAATCCCAGACTTACCGGGTGCCTCACTTTGCAAGCTTGCACAAATCACCACACACATCACAAAAATGCATGGGTTGCACCTCTGGAAAGATAACAAAATTCTTAACAAAACATCTATAGGACTCATGGGCATATCATGCACACAACAATCATGGCAAAAATGACAAAAGTCTAAGATGAACTAGCAGATCTGACAATTTACTCACGAACCCTCTTTCTAACAGCATTTCGGGCATCAAGATGCACTCAAATGAAAATGATGCAATGGAATGAAATGATGTACTCATCGAGACGAACATTTTGATATACCATATGTCCAAATCAGAGCTACAGATGCGGAGATATCACAGGTCAAAGTATGCATAAAAATTAGGGTTCGGGGGACAAAAGTCAACCGGGGGATCCTCAGATCCAGATCTGGACGGCGCGGAAATCGAGGTCGCCGGATTTCCTATTCGCCGAAGTTCTTGCCGGAGTAGAGGAGGAGGCCGGCCGGGGAGAGGAAGGGGCCGGGGCGGTGCCGGTGGAGCTCGCCGGAGCAGGGCGGTGGAGGCGCGGCCTTGCCGGCGCGGTAGCGGAGGCGGCTGGCGCCGGCCGGCGTCGGGACGGAGTCGGGAAGAGGAGGCGGTGGCCGGCGGCGATGGAGGCGGCGGTGCGGTGGCCCGGCGACGAGGAAGGAGGCGGGGCTGGTGCGAGGCGGTGGCGGGCGGCGATGCGGGCCGCGGGGGCCGGCCTCGGGCTCCCGGGCGGCGGCGGCGGCGGGGACAGGCGAGCGCCATGTGGTGGGCGGCGGTAGGCGGCGGCGGATCCGGACACGTCTGGCTCGGCGCGGACGTTATCCGGCGGCGGCGGAGATCTCTTTTTTTAGGGTTTCGGGGGAGGAGATGATCCGAAAAACGGGGGGGTTTAAATAGGCATAGAGGGAGCTAGGAGAGTCCAAATGAGGTGCGGTTTTCGGCCACGCGATCGTGATCGAACGATCTAGATGATGGAGCAGAGTTTGGTGGGTTTTGGGCCAAATTGAAGGGGTGTTGGGCTGCAATATACACGAGGCCTTTTCGGTCCCTCGGTTAACCGTTGGAGTATCAAACGAAGTCCAAATGGTACGAAACTTGACAGGCGGTCTACCGGTAGTAAACCAAGGCCGCTTGGCAAGTCCCGGTCCAATCCGGAAATGTTTAATCCCCACACACGAAAGAGAGCTAGAAATGACCACCGGAGGAGAACGAAGCGCCGGAATGCAAAACGGACAACGGGAAAAATGCTCGAATGCATGAGACGAACAACACACGGAGACAAAGACCCGAACCCGAGAAATAAATATAACTTAACACCGGAAACGGCAAGAGTTGGAGTACAAATTGGGAAAGTTACATCCGGGGTGTTATAACACTCCACCACTACGAAAGGATCTCGTCCCGAGATCTAGGACTGAAAGAACGCCGGGTACTTAGAACGGAGGTGATCCTCGCGTTCCCAGGTGGCTTCACAGTCGGAATGGTGTGACCACTTGACTTTGAGAAATTTGATTGACTTGTTGCGAGTCTTGCATTCAGTCTCTTGAAGAATAGCAACTGGGTGCTCACGATAGGAGAGATCTTCTTGGAGCTAGATGTCCTCGAAGTTGACGGTGCGGTCAGGAGTCTTGAAGCACTTTCGAAGCTAAGAGACATGGAACACGTCATGAACATTTGCAAAGTTTGAAGGAAGCTCGAGTTGATAGGCGAGGTCGCTTCTCTTGCTGACAATCTTGAAAGGTCCCACGTATCTAGGGGCAAGCTTCCCTTTGATACCGAAGCGACGAGTACCTTTCATAGGAGAGACACGGAGGTAAACATGATCTCCGATCTCGAAAGCCAAATCACGGTGCTTACTATCATAGTAGCTCTTCTGGCGGGATTGGGCTGCTTTGAGGTTATCACGAATGACTTTGCACATTTCTTCTGCTTCAGTGATTAAGTCATTACCCAAAAGCTGACGTTCGCCGGTTTCAGACCAGTTGAGAGGGGTACGGCACTTCCTGCCATACAGAATTTCAAATGGGGCCTTGCCCGAACTTGCTTGAAAACTATTGTTGTAGGAGAATTCAGCATATGGAAGACAATCCTCCCACTTCATGCCAAAGGAGATCACACAAGCCCTGAGCATATCTTCAAGAATCTGGTTGACACACTCGACTTGACCGCTTGTTTGAGGATGGAAAGCTGTGCTGAAGCGGATGTTAGTGCCCATGGCCTTCTGGAAAGAATCCCAAAACTTCAAGGTAAAGATGCTGCCACGGTCTGAAGAGATCACTTGAGGAATACCGTGCAGAGAGACAATACGAGAGGTATAGAGTTCCGCCAATTGAGCTGCAGTGATCGACTCTTTGATAGGCAGAAAGTGAGCCACATTGGTGAGTTTGTCGATGACAACAAATATAGCATCATTGCCATGCTTGGACTTTGGAAACACAATCACGAAGTCCATTTCAATGTGGTCAAACTTCCATTCTGGAATGGCAAGAGGTTGGAGGAGACCTGCTGGCCTTTGGTGTTCTGCCTTCACTCTTCTGCAGACATCACATTCATTCACGAATTGAGCGATCTCGCGCTTCATTCGAGTCCACCAATAAGCTTTCTTAAGGTCCTGATACATCTTCGTCCTCCCAGGGTGGATGGAGAGGAGAGAATTGTGAGCCTCGTTCATGATCACTTTACAAAGTTCACCTTTGGGTACAACAATTCGATCCTCGAAGAAGATAGTGTCCTTGTCATCAAGGCGGTAGCACTTGTACTTGGACTGACTCTTGGCAATCCCAATCTTCACCTTTTTCACCATAGCATCAAGAAGCTGGGCTTGGCGAATCTGGTCTTCCAAGGTAGGAGAGACTTGAAGGTTGGCGAGGAAACCTTGAGGAACAACTTGCAGATTAAGTTTGCGGAAAGCTTCACAAAGCTCGGGTTAATAAGGCTTGAGAATCAGACAGTTGCAGTAGGCCTTTCTGCTCAATGCGTCAGCAATCACATTGGCCTTGCCTGGAGTATACTCGATACTCGGATTATACTCTTGAATCATTTCGACCCATCGAGTTTTCCTGAGGTTGAGATTAGGCTGAGTGAAGATGTACTTGAGACTCTTGTGATTAGTGAAAATGTCCACTTTTCTTCCCAATAGAAGATGTCTCCAAGTCAAAAGAGCATGCACTACTGCCGCCAACTCGAGATCATGAGTGGGGTACTTCTTCTCATTAGGCTTCAACTGGCGAGATGTATAAGCAACAACTTTCTTCTCTTGCATCAATACTGCGCCAAGACCTTGGAGAGAGGCATCACAAAAGACCTCGTACGGCTTGGATTCATCAGGTGGAGTCAGAACTGGAGCAGTGATCAATTTCTCTTTCAAAGTGTTGAAAGCAATATCGCACTCCGGAGACCAAACGTACTTGACATGCTTCTGAAGAAGATTTGAGAGAGGCTTCGCGATCTTAGAAAAGTTTTCAACGAATCTTCGGCAATAGCTTGCGAGACCGAGAAAACTGCGGAGTTGCTTCACGTTCTGAGGAGGTTCCCAATTCACAATTGCAGACACCTTCTCAGGATTCATGGCAATGCCCTTGGCAGAGATGATATGACCAAGATAAAGAACCTCATCAAGCCAAAATTCACACTTGGAGAACTTGGCGTAGAACTGATGTTCTCTTAGCTTATCAAGAACCAAACGCAAGTGCATGGCATGATCTTCCTTGTTCTTCGAGAAAACCAGAATGTCGTCGAGATAGACCAAAATGAAGTCATTGGTGTAGGCGTTGAAGATGAAGTTCATCATGCGAGAGAACGTCGGAGGAGCGTTGGCGAGGCCAAAAGACATGATAGTGTATTCATATGAACCAAAGCTTGTTCTGAATGCTGTCTTGGGAATATCTTCTTCACGAATGCGAATCTGGTGATAACCCATACGGAGATCAAGCTTGGAGAATACTTGAGCACCTTTGAGTTGTTCGAACAGCTCATTGATGTTGGGAAGTGGGTATTTGTTCTTGATGGTCTTCTTGTTCACTGGACGGTAGTCAACACAAAGTCGGTCCGTTCCATCCTTCTTCTTCACAAAAAGAACACCACAACCCCACGGAGAAGAACTAGGCCGGATGATACCCATTTTCTCTTGCATATCGAGTTGCTTCTTCAGCTCCTTCAACAATTCAGGTCCGAGCTTGTAAGGACGTTTGCACACAGGTTCCGTGCCGGGCTCAAGATCAATAACGAATTCAACTGGCCGGTGCGGTGGCATTCCAGGGAGCTCTTCTGGAAAGACGTCTTGATATTCGCAAATGACTGGAATTTGAGAGATGGAATCCAATTCACCCTTCTCATTGAGAGAAAACAGACGAATGGTATTATCCCGAGCGGCAAATACAATTACATCCTCAGACGAATGAGTTAATTGAATCTGCCTGGCAGCACAATCAAGATGTGCCTTGTGCTTAGAAAGCCAATCCATTCCGAGAATAAGATCAATATCCGAGTTACCAAGAACAATTGGGGAAGAAAGGAACTTGTAGTCACCCAATGTGATAGTAACCTCCGGGACGCAGGTGTTAGCTGTCATCTGCTTGCCCGGTGACACAATTTGCAAGGAACTTTGCAGATACTGATAATCACACTCATACTTTGATGCAAAAGGTTTGGAAATGAAGCAATGTGATGCACCCGTGTCAAAAAGAACTTTTGCAGGAATACCATTAACAGGAAGGTTACCCATGATCACATCTGGTGAGTCCTCCGCCTGAGCTGCATTCACCATATTGACCTTGGCGAACTTGGGGTTATGCTTGACGACAACTGTACTTGCCGATCTGACAGGAGGAGGAGGAGGAAGACGCCTCTGGTTGAAACACTTGTTGGCATAGTGACCCTTCTGTTGGCACTTGTTGCACGTGACCTCTGAAAGTGGACAGTGATACGGAGCACTCGATCTTAGAGCTTGAGACGAAGTCTTGTTCTGAAAGCCAGGGTTGGGTGGGTGGGAAGAACCACTGCCACCTTTGCTCTTCTGCTGATATGGCTGACGGAATGGAGGAGGAGGAAGCCAAAACTTTTGCTGCTTGGCCACTTGAGTAGAGGAAGATGGAGTAACATCTCTGACTCGCTTCTTGGAAGCATCACATCTCAACTGAGCAGCCTCTTCCTTCAGTGCCATGTTGTAGAACTCATCGTATCTCAAGGGCTCGAAGAGGACAAGAGCTAGCTGAATTTCTTCTCTGAGGCCACCCCTGAACTGGTATATCATGCTCTTCCCATCAGGGACGTCCTGCTTGGCAAAGCGGGCGAGCTTCTGGAACAACTTGTTGTAATCATAGACAGACAAAGAGCCTTGCTTCAGATTGTGGAATTCCTCACGCTTGCTTTCAACCACGCTCTGCGGAATATGATGAGCTCGGAAATCTCGACGGAAATCATCCCAAGTGATAACACGTCCACCTCTAGAGTCCTTGTACTGCTGGAACCATTCTGCAGCTTGATCTTTGAGTTGGAAGGAAGCGAACTTAACAAAGTCCTCAGGCCTGACGTTACTGCACTCGAAATGCTTACACAGATCCACAAGCCAATTGTCAGCATCGGTTGCCTCAACACAATTGCTGAAAGTCTTTGGCCCATTAGCAAGGAACTGGTTGAGTGTAGCAAAGTGACTCTGATTGTTGCCTTGATTCCCATGACTGCCTTGATTGCGCTCTTGAAGAATTTGCATGATCAGCTGTGTGTTTGCATTGGTTGCGGCCATCACAGCTTGCCATGCCTTTGGAGGAGGTGGAGGTGGTGGCGGATCAGGATTCGGAGTCGTGCGCGTTGGAGGAGCCATCCTGAAGAGGTTGACCACCATTAGCACATCGACAAACAAATATTGAAGCTGAATCCAACGGAATCAAAATTGCAACATATAGTCTTCACATCCGAACAAAATGAACGAATGCAATCCTCTTGAAATGGTCACATATCCATAAATTGCGAAGCCACGTAGATTTAAGGTAGAGAAATAAATCAACAAGGTACGGATCAAGAACGAATAATCGGTAAGAAATCCCAATCTCAAACCAATATCCGTGGAAGAAGAACTAGAGCTACTAGAATTCCCACCTATGAAACCCCCGAACCTTTCCGGTTATGCAATCAGGTGTTGGGGATACAGGGGAAGCAAAATATCTCACCCAAACTAGTAATTCCTACATCCAGCTGTATCCATCCTTCAACACATAACCAAGAAACCTTCGGAAACCATCTACCTCAACCTTTGAAAAGCATCCGTTATACAAGTTATGGCGATACTCCCGAACTCCCGCCCCAGTACTGGGTGGCGTCGAGGTTATCTCACCAACGAACTGCATAAAAGAGATTTTCGATGTCGGCGAAAATATCTCAAGTATTCCAGAATTGCAACGATAAAATTATGATGACAACACCTCAGAGCTCAACTCCCCGGGACACTTCCACTAAACCCCTGACAGGAGGCACCAATACAATGTTCTCATCATAAAACCATCGGAACGATTCCAAGATACTCGCGTGATCCTAAATTTTTTTTTTGTGAAATTTGAGAAGAGAAGAGTCAAAACTCTACGTCAGGATGCCTTACCAGAGCAATGAGGAGACTGGGAAGTAAAAAGAATTCCTAAGCTCTCCAATATATAATCCCTAAATGACTCAAAACATTTTTCTAGACACAACTCGGCCGCTAAAAACGATCAAGCAATGGGGCTCCTAAGGTCGGGGAAGGCTCTGATACCAACTTGTTACACCCTCGATGCGACTATAGCTCCCACGTGTCGAGGCACGACTTAGAGACATAATCGCATTAAAGGCATATGTCGCAAGTTAGACAATCTTCACAACATCCCATGTAATAATAAAAGGGGAGATAACATAGTTGGCTTACACTCGCCACGTCAATCAAGTACATAAATAACATTACATCATCCCAACACTCATGGCCCGACTACGGCGCCAAAATAAAAGAGAACCCAACAAGCGACACGGTCCCAATCACCCCCAACTGGGCACCACTACTGATCATCGGGAAAGGAAACGTAGTATCGTTGATAATCTTCGTCGAACTCCCACTTGAGCTCATACGCGTCTCCTGGAGCGGAATCATCAGGCCCTGCATCTGGTGTAATAGTGATCTGTGAGCCACAGGGACTCAGCAATCTTGCACCCTCGCGATCAAGACTATTTAAGCTTATAGGAATGACAAGGGGTTAAATATGAGTGGAGCTGCAGCAAGCGACTAGCAAATATGGTGGCTAACTTATTCGCAAAAGAGAGCGAGAAGACGAGAGAAAGCACGAGCGAGAAACTAGAGAACAACCTGCGCAAACATTACTCCAACACCGTGTCCACTTCCCGGACTCCGCCGAGAAGAGGCCATCACAGCAACACACTCAGTTGATTCATTTTAATTAATTAAGGTTTAAGTTATCTACAACCGGACATTAACAAATTCCCATCTGCCCATAACCGCGGGCATGGCTTTCGAAAGTTCAATCCCCGCAGGGGAGTCCCAACTTAGCCCATGACAAGCTCTCACGGTCAACGAAGGAATAGACCTCCTCCCAAGACGTTCCGATCAGACTCGGTATCTCGGTAACTCAAGACACTTCGAAAGGTTAAAACAAGACCAGCAACACCGCCCGAATGTGCCGAACAATCCCAATAGGAGCTGCACAAATCTCTTTCTCAGGGCACACTCAGATGAGCGCTCCATACAACTAAAACCAAACCTCGAGTTTCCCCGAGGGGGCGCTACACATGACTCTAGTTTGGACCAACACTCAGAGGAGCACTGGCCCGGGGGGGTTAAAATAAGATGACCCGCGGGCTCCGGAAACCCGAGGGAAAAAGAGGCTAGGTGGCAAATGGTAAGACCAAGGTTGGGCATTGCTGAAAAAGCTTTAATCAAGGCGAACTATCAAGGGGTTCCCATTATAACCCAAACACGTAAGGAACGCAAAAATCCGGGAACATAACACCGATATGACGGAAACTAGGGCGGCAAGAGTGGAACAAAACACTAGGCGAGAGGCCGAGCCTTCCACCCTTTACCAAGTATATAGATGCATTAAGATAACATAGCAATATAATGATATCCCAACAAGTAAATAAAAGATGTTCCAACAAGGAACGGCCTCCGATCTTCACCTGCAACTAGCAACGCTATAAGAGGGGCTGAGCAAAGCGGTAACATAGCCAATCAACGGTTTGCTAGGACAATGGTGGGTTAGAGGTTTGACATGGCAATTTGGGAGGCTTGCAAGCAAGTGGTTGGCATCGTAGCAATGGCATAGCAAAAGATCGAGCAAAACTAGCATAGCAAAGATAGTAGTGATTTCGAGGGTATGATCATCTTGCCTGCACAGTTGTCGGAGTTGACTGGATCCTCAAGAGCAAACTCAACGGGCTCCTCGTTAGCGAACTCGTCTCCCGGCTCTACCCAAACAAGACAAACAAGCAACAAGGATACAATCAACCACGTGCAAACTCAAACAACACGATGCAAAGATGATATGCTATGCGGGATGCGATGCGGGATGCAAAATGCAAGATGTGACAGGAAATGCATGAACCTGGCCTCAACTTCGAATTCCAAGGGTGCCACTGGAAAGATGAGATGAAATCTCTTGAAAACGATATAAAGAACGCCGGAATCGGAGTTACGGTTTGGAAATGGCAAGCGATTCAAAAATGACACCGGTCTGCAATTTACAGCAAGTAGGCATCTAAATGCAATGAGATGAACATGCTACAGCATCGAAACATGACAACAAAATACATGGCAGGGATGCACACATGATGATTAACAAAAGCCTGGCACTAAGCTATGGCCAATTCATCCATTAGGAGGTTCAAACAAGCATGGCAAAAATGCAAATGGTAAACAGATCTCAGACTTAGTGAAATTAACACTTGTCTGGAATTTCAGATCATATAGCCCTCTTCGGAGCAACAAAACAAAATGCTACAGGACCTGAACATGACAAAGAAAGACATGGCATGGAGCTACTCAACAAGCTTAACAAAAGTCCCTTAGTGACCTTGAGCCAAAAGGGATCACAAAATATACTAACAAGCACACGAACATAGCAAAAACATAATCAGTTTTCAGACTTGGTGAATACTAGGACATGCTGAAACATAACGCACGAAGGCATGTTTACGAGCTCGATGCACTCACTACGGTGCAAGTCATGGCAATACAAGCATACATCCCTTAAGAAGGCACAAAATACAAGCTAGACAATGCAAGAACAATGGAATATCATGCATGGATCAACTACAATAACATCGGCAAAATCGCAAACAAGTTGACGATCTGCCCAGATTCGCAACGAAGCAAAAGTAGAGCTCGATTGACTCAAGCTAGGGTGCTCCATAATTGCAAACAAAGACATGCATGGATAGAGAATAACAATATTAACAAAAACTTCTTTACTGATCATCCTCAAAAGAGGCACGGATCACTAGGAAATAGCATGAACATATGGCATCATGAACTAAATAATCCCAGACTTAGTGAAAACTACTAAGTCCCAGAAAACAGATTTACCGGGTGCCTCACTTTGCAAGCTTGCACAAATCACCACACACATCACAAAAATGCATGGGTTGCACCTCTGGAAAGATAACAAAATTCTTAACAAAACATCTATAGGACTCATGGGCATATCATGCACACAACAATCATGGCAAAAATGACAAAAGTCTAAGATGAACTAGCAGATCTGACAATTTATTCATGAAGCCTCCTTCTAACAGAATTTCGGGCATCAAGATGCACTCAAATGAAAATGACGCAATGGAATGAAATGATGTACTCATCGAGACGAACATTTTGATATACTATATGTCCAAATCGGAGCTACGGATGCGGAGATATCACAGGTCAAAGTATGCCAAAAAATTAGGGTTGGGGGACAAATGTCAACCGGGGGATCCTCAGATCCAGATCTGGACGGCACGGAAATCGAGGTCGCCGGATTTCCTGTTCGCTGGTGTTCTTGCCGGAGTAGAGGAGGAGGCCGGCCGGGGAGAGGAAGGGGCCGGGGCGGCGCCGGTGGAGCTCGCCGGAGCGGGGCGGTGGCGGCGCGGCCTTGCCGGCGCGGTGGTGGAGGCGGCTGGCGCCGGCCGGCGTCGGGACGGCGTCGGGAAGAGGAGGCGGTGGCCGGCGGCGATGGAGGTGGCGGTGCGGTGGCCCGGCGACAAGGAAGGAGGCGGGGCTGGTGCGAGGCGGCGGCGGGCGGCGATGCGGGCGGCGGGGGCCGGCCTCGGGCTCCCGGGCCGCGGCAGCGGCGGGGATAGGTGAGCGCCACGTGGCGGGCGGCGGTAGGCGGCGGCGGATCCAGACACGTCCGGCTCAGCGCGGACGTTGTCCGGCGGCGGCGGAGATCTCTTTTTTTTAGGGTTTCGGGGGAGGAGACGATCCGAAAAACGGGGGGGCCTTTAAATAGGCATAGAGGGAGCTAGGAGAGTCCAAATGAGGTGCGGTTTTCGGCCACGCGATCGTGATCGAACGATCTAGATGATGGAGCAGAGATTGGTGGGTTTTGGCCAAAATTGAAGGGGTGTTGGGCTGCAACACACACGAGGCCTTTTCGGTCCCTCGGTTAACCGTTGGAGTATCAAACGAAGTCCAAATGGTACGAAACTTGATAGGTGGTCTACCGAAATGTTTAATCCCCACACACGAAAGAGAGCTAGAAATGACCACCGGAGGAGAACGAAGTGCCGGAATGCAAAACTGACAACGGGAAAAATGCTCGAATGCATGAGACAAACACGTATGCAAATGCAATGCACATGATGACATGATATGAGATGCATGACAAAGACAACAACACACGGAGACAAAGACCCGAACCCGAGAAATAAATATAACTTAACACCGGAAACGGCAAGAGTTGGAGTACAAATTGGGAAAGTTACATCTGGGGTGTTACAGCCATTCTCCAGAACTATGGAGAGAGCAACAGATTTGTTGGAAATCATACATACAAATGTATGTGGTCCGATGAATGTTGAGGCTCGTGGCGGATATCGTTATTTTCTCACCTTCATAGATGATTTAAGCAGATATGGGTATATCTACTTAATGAAACATAAGTCTGAAACGTTTGAAAAGTTCAAAGAATTTTAGAGTGAAGTTGAAAATCATCGTAACAAGAAAAAAAAGTTTCTATGATCTGATCGTGGAAGAGAATATTTGAGTTATGAGTTTGGTCTTCATTTGAAACAATGCGGAATAGTTTCGCAACTCACACCACCCGGAACACCACAGTGTAATGGTGTGTCCGAACGTCGTAATCGTACTCTACTAGATATGGTGCGATCTATGATGTCTCTTACTGATTTACCGCTATTGTTTTAGGGTTATGCTTTAGAGACGGCCGCATTCACGTTAAATAGGGAACAATCAAAATCCGTTGAGACAACGCCTTATGAACTGTGGTTTGGCAAGAAACCAAAGTTGTCGTTTCTGAAAGTTTGGGGCTGTGATGCTTATGTGAAAAAGCTTCAACCTGATAAGCTCGAACCCAAATCGGAGAAATGTGTCTTCATAGGATACCCAAAGGAGACTATTGGGTACACCTTCTATCACAGATCCGAAGGCAAAACTTTTGTTGCTAAATTCGGAATCTTTCTAGAGAAGGAGTTTCTCTCGAAAGAAGTGAGTGTGGGGAAAGTAGAACTTGATGAGGTAACTATACCTGCTCCCCTATTGGAAAGTAGTTCATCACAGAAACCGGTTTCTGTGACACCTACACCAATTAGTGAGGAAGTTAATGATGATGATCATGGAACTTCAGATCAAGTTGTTACTGAACCTCGTAGGTCAACCAGAGTAAGATCCGCACCAGAGTGGTACGGAAATCCTATTCTGGAAGTTATGTTACTAGACCATGACGAACCTACGAACTATGAAGAAGAGATGGTAAGCCCAGATTCCGCGAAATGGCTTGAAGCCATGAAATCTGAGATGGGATCCATGTATGAGAACAAAGTGTGGACTTTGGTTGACTTGCCCATTGATCGGGAAGCAATTGAGAATAAATGGATCTTCAACAAGAAGACTGAAGTTGACGGTAATGTTACTGTCTATAAAGCTCGACTTGTTGTGAAAGGTTTTCGACAAGTTCAAGGGATTGACTACGATGAGACCTTCTCACCCGTAGCGATGCTTAAGTCTGTCCGAATCATGTTAGCAATTGTCGCATTTTTTTATTATGAAATTTGGAAAATGGATGTCAAAACTGCATTCCTGAATGAATTTCTGGAAGAAGAGTTGTATATGATGCAACCGGAAGTTTTTGTCGATCCAAATGGAGCTAACAAAGTGTGCAAGCTCCAGCGATCCATTTGTGGACTGGTGCAAGCCTCTCGGAGTTGGAATAACGTCTTTGATAGTGTGATCAAAGCATTTGATTTTGTACAGACTTTTGGAGAAGCCTGTATTTACAAGTAAGTGAGTGGGAGCTCTGTAGCATTTCTGATATTATATGTGGATGACATATTTTTGATTGGAAATGATATAGAATTTCTGGATAGCATAAAGGGATACTTGAATAAGAGTTTTTCAATGAAAGACCTCGGTGAAGCTGCTTATATATTGGGCATCAAGATCTATAGAGATAGATCAAGAAGCTTAATTGGACTTTCACAAAGCACATACCTTGACAAAGTTTTGAAGAAGTTCAAAATGGATCAAGCAAAGAAAGGGTTCTTGCCTGTGTTACAAGGTGTGAAGTTGAGTAAGACTCAATGCCCGACCACTTTAGAAGATAGAGAGAAAATGAAAGATGTTCCCTATGCTTCAGCCATAGGTTCTATCATGTATGCAATGTTGTGTACCAGACCTGATGTGTGCCTTTCTATAAGTCTAGCAGGGAGGTACCAAAGTAAAACAGGTGTGGGTCACTGGACAGCGGTCAAGAACATCCTGAAATACCTGAAAAGGACTAAGGATATGTTTCTCGTTTATGGAGGTGACAAAGAGCTCATCGTAAACGGCTACGTTGATGCAAGCTTTGACACTGATCCGGACAATTCTAAATCACAAAACGGATACATGTTTACATTGAACGGTGGAGCTGTCAGTTGGTGCAATTCTAAACAAAGCGTTGTGGAGGGATCTACGTGTGTAGCGGAGTACATAGCTGCTTCGGAAGCAGCAAACGAAGGAGTCTGGATGAAGGAGTCCATATCTGATCTAGGTGTCATACCTAGTGCATCGGGTCCAATGAAAATCTTTTGTGACAATACTGGTGCAATTGCCTTGGCGAAGGAATCCAGATTTCACAAGAGAACCAAGCACATCAAGGGACACTTCAATTCCATCCGGGATTTAGTCCAGGTGGGAGACATAGAAATTTGCAAGATACATACGGATCTGAATGTTGCAGTCCTGTTGACTAAGCCTCTTCCACGAGCAAAACATGATCAGCACCAACGCTCCATGGGTGTTAGAATCATTACTGTATAATCTAGATTATTGACTCTAGTGCAAGTTGGAGACTGAAGGAAATATGCCCTAGAGGCAATAATAAAGTTATTATTTATTTCCTTATATCATGATAAATCTTTATTATTCATGCTAGAATTGTATTAACCGGAAACATGATACATGTGTGAATACATAGACAAACAGAGTGTCACTAGTACGCCTCTACTTGACTAGCTCATTAATCGAAGATGGTTATGTTTACTAACCATAGACAAAGAGTTGTCATTTGATTAATGAGATCACATCGTTGGGAGAATGATGTGATTGACTTGACCCATTCTGTTAGCTTAGCACTCGATCGTTTAGTATATTGCTATTGCTTTCTTCATGACTTATACATGTTCCTATCACTATGAGATTATGCAACTTCCGTTTATCGGAGGAACACTTTGTGTGCTACCAAACGTCAAAACGTAACTAGGTGATTATAAAGGTGCTCTACAGGTGTCTCCGAAGGTACTTGTTGGGTTGGCGTATTTCGAGATTAGGATTTGTCACTCCAATTGTCGAAGAGGTATCTCGGTAATGCACATCACTTAAGCCTTGCAAGCATTGCAACTAATGAGTTAGTTGCGGGTTGATGTATTACGGAACGAGTAAAGAGACTTACCGGTAACGAGATTGAACTAGGTATTGAGATACCGACGATCGAATCTCGAGCAAGCAACATACCGATGACAAAGGGAACAACGTATGTTGTTATGTGGTCTGACCAATAAAAATCTTCGTAGAATATGTGGGAGCCAATATGAGCATCCAGGTTCCGCTATTGGTTATTGACCAGAGACATGTCTCGATCATGTCTACATAGTTCTCAAACCCGTAGGGTCCGCACGCTTAACGTTTCGATGACAGTTATATTATGAGTTTATATGTTTTGATGTACCGAACGTTGTTCGGAGTCCCGGATGTGATAACGGACATGACGAGGAGTCTCGAAATGGTCGAGACATGAAGATTGATATATTGGAAGCCTATGTTTGGATATCGGAAGTGTTCCGGGTGAAATCGGGATTTTTCCGGAGTACCGGGAGTTTACCGGAACCCCCCGGGAGCTTAATGGGCCATAGTGGGCCTTGTGGAGAAGAGGAGAGGCGGCTAGGGCAGGGCCGCATGCCCCTCCCCCCTTGTCCGAATAGGACAAGGAGAGGGGGGCGGCACCCCCCTTTCCTTCCTCCCTTCCTACTCTTTCCCCCTCCTCTCCTAGTCCAACAAGGAAAAGGGAGGGAGTCCTACTCCCGGTAGGAGTAGGACTGCTCCTGGCGCGCCCCCGCTAGGCCGGCCACACCTCCCCCCTTGCTCCTTTATATACGGGGGCAGGGGGCACCCTAGACACACAACAATTGATCGCTTGATCTTTTAGCCGTGTGCGGTGCCCCCTCCACCATAGTCCACCTCGATAATACTGTAGCGGTGCTTAGGCGAAGCCCTGCGTTGGTGGAACATCATCATCGTCACCATGCCGTCGTGCTGACGAAACACTCCCTCGACACTCGGCTGGATCGGAGTTCGAGGGACGTCATCGGGCTGAACGTGTGCTGAACTCAGAGGTGTCGTGCGTCCGGTACTTGACGAAACACTCTCCCCTCTCGTTGCTATGCATCACCATGATCTTGCGTGTGCGTAGGAATTTTTTTGAAATTACTATGTTCCCTAACAGTCTGATCCTGGATGAGCCGGAGCAGTAGATCGCCTTCTTGAAAAGTTCCGGTTTTAACCCGGCGGCTCTGATAACGTCGTAGATCTTGTTGATAAATAGACGAACGTGCCGCCGCAAGATCGCGCTCCTCATCTAACAGTTCCAATGAGTCTTGACGCGCTTTTTCATTATCAACTTCAACATAAGCCGCCACACGGGGCGAGTCATGACGTATGTCACTAGGGAGAACTGCTTCTGCTCCGTAAACCATGAAGAAAGGCGTGTAACCCATAGATCTGTTTGGTGTGGTGTTGATGCCCCATAACACGGAAGGTAACTCCACCCAACAACCCGGTGTCCCCTTTAAAGGAACCATAAGCCGGGGCTTGATACCTCTCAAAATTTCTTGATTGGCCCTTTCTTCCTGACCATTAGATTGGGGGTGAGCCACTGATGACACATCAAGCCGGATGTGCTCTCGTTGACAAAATTCCTCCATAGCACCCTTGGATAGATTAGTACCATTATCAGTGATAATGTTGTGTGGAAAACCAAACCGGAATACCACCTTTTTGATGAATTGAACCGCCATGGCCGCATCACACTTACTGACTGGCTCTACCTCTACCCACTTGGTAAACTTATCAACTGCTACCAACAGGTGAGTCTTCTTGTCCTTGGACCTCTTAAAAGGTCCAACCATATCGAGCCCCCAAGTTTCAAACGTCCAAGTTATTGGGATCATTCTTAATTCTTTGGCCGGAACATGAGCACGGCGTGCAAACTTTTGACAACCATCACACCTATTTACCAAATCCTCAGCATCAGCATGAGCCGTCAATCAATAGAAGCCATGATGAAAAGCCTTAGCCACCAAGGATTTTGAACCAGCATGGCGACCACAATCTCCCTCATGGATCTCACGCAAGATCTCACAACCTTCTCGAGGAGAGACACAATGCTGAAATGCTCCTGTGGCGCTACAATGATGTAGCTCCCCATTGACAATGGTCATTGACTTGGATCGCCGGATTATCTACCGGGCCAAGGTTTCATCGTCTGGCAACTCGCCCCGGTTCATGTATGCCAGGTACGGGACCGTCCAATCCGGAATAACATGAAGAGCCGCCACCAATTGAGCCTCCGGGTCGGGCACAGCCAAATCCTCCTCCGTAGGTATCTTCACTGACGGATTATGCACTACATCGAGGAAGGTATTGGGTGGCAGCAGTTTACATTGAGAGCCTAAGTGACTTAAAGCGTCTGCTGCTTCATTCTTCCGCCGGTTTATATGGTCCACTTGATAACCCTTGAAGTGACCAGCCACTCCATCCACCTCTTGTCTATATGCTGCCATAAGTGGATCCTTCGAATCACAAGTGCTAGATACCTGCTAAGCCACCAGGTCCGAGTCACCAAAGCACTTAACCCGGCTTAAGTTCATTTCCTTAGCCATCCGAAGACCATGGAGCAAGGCCTCATACTAAGTTGCGTTGTTAATACAAGGGAACATTAAACGGAGAACATAACAAAACTTATCACCTCGTGGGGA
Organism: Triticum urartu; assembly: GCF_056163025.1. Lineage (NCBI taxonomy): Eukaryota > Viridiplantae > Streptophyta > Magnoliopsida > Poales > Poaceae > Triticum > Triticum urartu. The sequence continues at coordinate 336,139,049 of NC_141879.1, read as the reverse complement.
AGTTAATATGACTCCAGCCCCCGAGCCATCCCATTTCCTGGACCCATCAAAGTGAATAGTCCAATAAGTGTTGTCTGGCTTTTCCTCCGGTGCTTGCGACTCTGTCTAATCATTGATGAAGTCCACAAGTGCTTGGGATTTGATTGCTGTGCGAGGTGTATATTTTAGCCCGTGAGGTCCAAGCTCAATAGCCCACTTAGCAATCTGGCCAGTTGCTTCTCTGTTTTGGATGATATCACCCAGGGGGCTGAACTGACCACTATGATAGGATGACCCTGAAAATAATGCTTGAGCTTCCGCCTTGCCATAAAAACTCCATACACTAGTTTCTGCCAATGTGGGTATCTCTGTTTGGACTCGATAAGCACCTCGCTGATATAATAAACCGGCCGTTGAACCGGATACTCTTTCCCAGCCTCCTTGTGCTCCACAACAATAGCCACACTAACAGCTCGAGCATTAGCAGCCACATATAGCAATAAGGGCTCCTTATCAACCGGAGCCGCAAGGACAGGTGGCTCAGCTAACTGTCTTTTCAGATCTGCGAGTGCTTCATCAGCAGCATCACTCCAAACGAAGTGATCCGTTTTCTCTAACATCTCATACAAAGGGATAGCCTTCTCTCCAAGGCGACTAATAAACCGGCTTAAGGCTGCAATCTGGCCCGCCAAACGTTGAACATCGTTAATGCACGCCGGTTTAGCCGGAGACGTGATAGCAGTGATCTTCTCCGGATTAGCTTCAGTCCCCCTGTTAGACATGAGAAAACCCAAAAGCTTGCCTGCCGATACACCAAAGACACATTTGGCCGAATTAAGCATCATCTTATAATCCCGGAAGTTTTCAAAAGTTTCCCTCAAGTCACCTATCAATGTCTCCTCCTTTCTGGATTTCACCACAATATCATCCATATATGCATGTACGTTGCGCCCAATCTGTTTATGTAGACAATCCTGAACACAACGCTGGTAAGATGCCTGGGCACTCTTGATCCCGAAAGGCATAGATACATAGCAAAAGGCTCCAAAGGGAGTTATGAAGGTTGTCTTCTCCTGGTCCTTAACTGCCATTTTGATCCGATGATAACCAGAATAAGCATCCAGAAAACATAAATGGTCACAACCTGCTGTAGCATCAATAATTTCATCGATTCAAGGGAGAGCAAAGGGGTCAGCTGGATAGGCTTTGTTTAAGTCTGTGTAATCCACACACATATGCCAACTGCCGTTTTTCTGAAGTACCAGCACCGGATTAGCTAGCCACTCAGGGTGAAAGACCTCCACAATAAACCCTGCTGCCAAGAGCCGGGCTACCTCTTCACCAATAGCTTTACGCCTTTCTTTGTTGAAGCGCCGAAGAAACTGCTTGACCGGTTTAAACTTAGGATCTATATTAAGGGTGTGCTCAGTGAGTTCCCTCGGTACACATGGCATGTCAGAAGGCTTCCATGCAAAGATGTCCTGGTTCTCACGGATGAACTCGATGAGCGCGCCATCCTATTTCGGATCCAAGTTAGCGTTGATGCTGAACTGCTTGGATGAATCGCCAGGAACAAAGTCAACCACTTTAGCCTCCTTAGCCGATTTAAACTTCAGTGCCGAATCATGCTCAGTAGTTGGCTTTTTCAAAGAAGTCATATCTACCGGATCAACATTATCTTTGTAAAATTTCAGCTCCTCCGTGGCACAAACCGACTCAGCATAAGCTGCATCACCTTCTTCACATTCCAAAGCAATCTTCCGGCTCCCATGCACCATGATGGTCCCCTTATGACCCAGCATCTTAAGATGCAAATAAACATCACAAGGCCTTGCCATGAACTTAGCATAAGCCGACCGTCCGAACAGGGCATGATATGGACTCTTGATTTTCACCACTTCAAAAGTCAACACCTATGATCTTGAATCATGATCATTTCCAAAAGCAACTTCCAGAGCTATCTTGCCAACTGGGTATGTCGATTTACCAGGAACTACCCCATGAAACACAATGTTCGATGGTTTAAGATTCTTATCTATTAACCCCATGCGGCGAAAGGTTTCATAGTAAAGGATATTGATACTGCTTCCTCCATCCATAAGCACCTTGGTAGATTTATACCCCCAACCTGGGGTGCCACCACTAAAGCCAGATGACCCGGATTGTCAACCCGGGGTGGATAATCCTCTCAACTCCACATGATCGGTTGTTCAGACCAGCGCAGATAACGAGGTACTGCCGGTTCAACGGAGTTCACAACTCTTTTATGAATCTTCTAATCGCGCTTACATAAGCTAGTGGTGAAGACATGATATTGCCGACTATTCAACTGTTTTGGATTGCTCTGATAACCCGATTGCTGCTGCTATTGATTCCCCTGATGGTTGTAACCTCCCTGGTTGCCCTAGAACCCTGAACCAGAACTGTAACATCCCAAATTTTCAATTTGGAATGTTATACATTATATCATCATGCATATCATATTTCACTTTGCATTTTGGTTGATCCTAGAAATTCTATGCAACTCAATGACCCACGGAGAGAGTTGGGGATTTCGTTATTTTCATATTTGAGTTCTCTCAAATTTTGAGAATAGGATCATTTGATTTTATTTATTTTATCATCAATTATTTCTATTACAAAAATATGAGAGAGGGAATAAAATGACTTTCCCAAAATAAAGAAATATTGAGGATTTAATAATAAATCAAATAATATTTTATTTCGGAGTTTTTCGGTGTTTTATTTGAATTTAGGAAAAATGTGCGTTTTTCAAAATTGCATTTAGGGCCCAAGTAAATGTTCACCTTGTGCGGCTTGATTTTAGAAGCCCGTGAAAATTTATTTCGGAATTTTTGGAGTCCGTTTAGTATTTATTTTTATTTTTCTTCCGATTGGAATAATTAAAAAAAAAAAACCGACTTTCGGGCCGTACCCGAGCGGGACACCGCCCGGGGGCATCCTTTAAATAGCGCTGCCCTGAGCCGCCCCAGCCCATCAGCCCCGCCTCGATCCGCGCGTGCGGCCGAAGCCGCCGCCGCCGCCGCCAATGATCCCGCCGCCCGAGGTTCATCGCGCGTCGTTTTCCGTGCCAAAAAAAGAGAAAAAAATCAGCGTTCGTCATTTTTCTTTTTCTCGGATTGAATCCGTGATTTTTCTGATCGCGATTCCTGATCCGATTTTCGTTTTAGTTTAACTTTTCGCTCGTTTATTGGAATCAGGCGATTCAAGCGCCTAGGGATTCGTCTCGAAACCCTCTATCCGTTTAACCAACTTAAACAAGGTTTTGCTACTGTAAAATTTGCCTTAGATCTAGATTACTAGAACAAAGTTGTTTTCTTTCGCAGTTTGATTTTCGTTGCTTCGTTTGATTTGATTCTTTTTGCCAACCGGAGTTCTTAAGTTGAACCTTCTGGTTAGATCTCTTATTTGAGTTTTACCTGTGCATTAGATGAGTACTTATTGTATGCTTGTTTGTTTGTCTATGATAGAATACCCGGAGTGCACCGCCTATTACTTCGAATCGTTAGGTTTCGCGGATCATCAGCAAGGCAAGTAACACTTTGATCATACCTTTTCTACTACCCAGTTTTATTGCATTAGATCAATCCTCACACATTGCATGATTAGGATCCAATTAAATTGTGGGATGGGAAGTAGATGAGGTAGTACATATTACCTGTTTATTATCAAACCTTTGGGAGTTACTTCTACGTTTGCTTATTATGCCAAGCTATGCTAGTAGACGTGGATTGGGTGAGTGAAATCCATGATAGATGTGAGATTGTTAATTAATGGTTTATCTAAGGTGGCAACTTAAACAGATATCTGGGTGGATTGAGGCACCTGGGTATTCCAGGACTTGCCTGTTTTCTTTTGGACCGCCACCCAGGCTCAAAGGAATCATGCGACTATTCATACTAGAAACTTCCGTGTGCAGCCACAAGCTATTATGGGCTCTAGCGTAGTAGACTAAGTCGTGCGAACTCTTACAGTGGTAGACTAGCAGATGTAGGGGATGTAGGTGGTATGGTCTACCCGATCGTAAGGTGCTAGCGCTTCTGAAAGACTATGTCTCGGTCATCCGTCTTCTCAAACACCATGTAGTGCGAGAAACCAAACGGAGGCGATCGAGTCTTGTGGGGAAAAGTGCGCAAACCTCTGCAGAGTGTAATAAACTAATCATGGTTAGCCGTGTCCCCGGTTATGGACATCTTGAGTATCTAGTACTTGGATTTTCATGTGAATCTCAACATGTTACTCTAAATTAATTTTGTTGGGTTATGTTTAATGACGATGCTTAATTGGGATTGAGAATGCTGTCAACCATTCTCAATGTTTAACAACCACCATGATAGTAATTAAATTTTATTCCTTTGAAGTAGGGAAAAATTGGCTTTACGCAAAACTGTAACCATAGAGCTTTCCACCAGCCAAATATGCATGTAGTATAGCTGTTCCATTCCATTATTCTCTATGTGTTACCTTGCCAGCATATTCCATGTGCTGACCCGTTTCGGGCTGGAACGTTAATGTTGCAGACTTTTCAGACGACGATTAAGGAGTTTTTAGGTCGTGGTCCTATACTCAGTGATGCCGTTGGAGTTGATGGACTCACTGATCTTCCAAGCCTTCCGCTGTTATCGTTATTAGATGGCCTTAAGCCATATTTATTGTAATAAGTTCTCTTTTGAGACACTCGATGTAATAAGTGTGTGATTGCTACTCTATTATAAATCCTCCGAGTACTGTGTGGTGTCAGCATTACTAATCCAGGGATGACACCGGAGCACAGAGATCAGACTGTTTGAGGTCTGGTCGCTACAGAGATGGTATCAGAGCACACGCTAACTGTAGGACACGACCACTAAGTTAGAGACCTAGATCACTACTCACTCTCTTCTCTTCTGACCTCTCATCCTTTCTACTCTTTAGGATGGCGGATGCAAGGAACAAGTTCACACAACCGGTTGAAGATACACCCTTTGGACGACACTTGAAGGAAGTCACTAGATACCTGAATATAGGAGTACCAAGCTTCACGGGAACCTACAACGCCACTTTACCTAAAGAAGAGCGCTGGATGATTCAAGTTCAAGTTCCAGGAAGGACGTTCATGCCAGTCACTGAGCCCATAGAGTTTTCTTTTGATGCACCAACTTGGAGTCTAGCAAAGAGCATGGCAGCTCACATCGCCATGGGACGCATTGGAGAAGTCTACCGCAAGGATCTCAAGGATACTATCTACCAGATTTGTGGGCGCCAAGATGAACACTGGGAGATGATCAGCACCAGGAAGGATAGATCAACTACAGCTTTTATCCAGGAGCTAAACCAGCACATTCGACGACAGGAGAACCAGATGTGCGCCGACATGATAGATCTGAAGAAGGCTAAGACTAGAATCAAGGAACTGGAGGAAGAACTCAAGGCTACACGTGAAGATTATGAAGAAAAAATTGAAGTATTGGTGGAGAAGAATGATGACCTGATCAAGAAGATTGGAATATTTATGGGAGACCCTACGCCAGTAGATGAAGACGAAGAACCTCAGGAAATTAGCCCGAAAGACTACATCATCATCGACGGCACCAACTCGAAAGCAGATAGTAGCGATGATGACTATGTAGATGAAGCTGGAGCAGATATCATGGAGTCAACGACCGTAGAATATTTCTAGTAGACCACCTCATCAGTAGTAGTAGTCCACCATGTAAATATAGTAGTCCGAGCACTTTTGCGATAGTTAGATCGATTATATGCCCTTGTTTGATTGAATGAAGTGAATTGTTTGTTTTTGCCTCATGTGCATATGGGTAGTGTTTTCTCTTTAGACCCCCTCTATTCTTATATCTCATCTTTTCTAAACCCTCAGATGCCTCCGAGACGTGACCCCGGATTTACCTTTCCACCGGAGCTCACCCAGTTGATCCAGCAGCAGAACACATTGATGCAGTTGCTAGTCCAGAATCAGAATCAGGGGAACAACAACAACAACCCATCACCACCACCATCACCTGTTGACCACTTAGCCCATTTTCTTAGGATGAATCCGCCGGTGTTTTCCAGTAGCAGCGAGCCAATAGTAGCAGATGATTGGCTCCACAAGACAGCTAGGGAGTTGACCATAGCAGGATGCATAGATGCGAAGAAGGTGAAGTTTGCCGCACATCAGCTAGAAGGACCAGCAGCATCATGGTGGGAGAATTTCACAGCCACTTTCCCAGTCAACACTGTCACATGGGACCAGTTTCAGCAAGCTTTTTGTACTGCACACGTTTCAACAGGAGCTATGGCCATGAAGAAGCGCGAGTTTCGCAACTTGCGCCAAGGAGGAAGGACAGTTGGCCAGTATGTGGAGGAATTTAGTAAGTTAGCACGTTATGCCCCAGATGACGTCGCTATGGATGCAGCGAAACAGGAGAAGTTTCTGGAAGGACTGAATGATGAGTTCAGCATGCAGTTGGTGGTAGCCACCTTCAACAACTACCTGGAGTTGGTAGAGCGTGCTCTTATGATTGAAGGGAAGCAGCAGCAGATTGAGAATCGCAAGAGGAAGTATGGACAAGGAAAGTATAATTTAGGAGCTCAGCAGAAGCCACATTTTACCCCTAGACCGGGAGGACATTTTCAGCATACTCATGGAGGAGGTAGCTCGCACAATCACAATGGCACCAAGAATGGCAATGGTAGTGGAGGAAGCAATGGCCAGAACCGCACCAACCCCTCAACCCCAGCCAAGAAGGACCTAAGCCAAGTCACTTTCTTTAAGTGTTCGAAGACAGGACATTATGCCAATGAATGTCTTGAATTACAAAATGGAAATAGCAATGGAAGTTCTGGGAAGAAGCCGAACCCTTTCAATAGGGGACAGGTGAACCACGTTAGCGTGGAGGAGGTAGAAGCTCAGCCCGATGCAGTAATAGGTAAGTTTTTGGTTAAGTCATTTACTGCACTCGTTCCTTTTGATACTGGAGCATCGCATTCATACATCTCAAGGGGATTTGTGGATAAGTATAACCTACCAATCCAAGCCCTTAGGTCACCCATGTTAGTAACCTCGCACGGAGCAGAATATGTGGCTAGTCTATGGTGTGATCAGTTACCATTAAGGATTGGTAACTACGTTTTTCCCTCAGACCTAATAGTATTGGAATCTCAAGGATTGGATGTGATATTAGGCATGGATTGGTTATCAAAGTATGAAGGGAATATTGAGTGTGATAGTAAGTAAATTTTGCTTACCACCCCAGAAGGGAGAATGATCAAGTATGTATCCCGGCATGTGCCAAAGAGGACTCAATTAAATTGCCTAACAAGAGTTTTGCAAGAGGAAGTACCAGTGGTAAGGGATTTCCCTGATGTATTTCCAGAGGAGTTGCCAGGCATGCCACCAGATAGAGATATTGATTTTTTGATTGAGCTATTGCCAGGCACAGGTCCAATATCAAAGAGACCATATAGGATGCCAGCAAAGGATTTGGTGGAAATTGACAAGCAGATTAAGGAGTTACTGGATAAAGGATATATTCGCCCAACTTCTTCACCTTGGGGATCTCCAGTACTTCTAGTGGAGAAGAAGGATGGATCGTTAAGGATGGTTGTTGATTATCGAGGATTGAATGAAGTAACGATCAAGAACAAGTACCCGCTACCAATGATCAACGATCTGTTTGATCGATTGCAAGGAGCTAAGGTATTTTCCAAGATCGATCTACGATCAGGATACCACAAGTTGAAGATTCGAGAACAGGATATTCCAAAGACAGCTTTTACCACTAGGTATGGGCTGTATGAGTATACCGTTATGTCATTTGGCCTGACTAACGCACCTGCCTATTTTATGAACATGATGAACAAAGTGTTTATGGAGTTTTTGGATAAGTTCGTCATAGTGTTCATAGATGATATCCTGGTTTATTCGAAGAATGAAGAGGAACATAAGGAGCATTTGCGTTTGGTACTTGGAAAGCTCAGAGAACATCAATTATATGCCAAGTTCAGCAAATGTGAGTTTTGGTTGAAGGAAGTAGGATTCCTCGGACATGTTATATCTGGAGAAGGTATAGCAGTAGATCCCGCTAAAGTTGAAACCGTGACCAAGTGGGAAGCCCCAACAACAGTTGGAGAGATCCGGAGTTTTCTTGGACTCGCGGGATAGTACCGGAGATTTATTAAGAATTTCTCAAAGATTGCGAAGCCTATGACTGAGTTGTTGAAGAAAGATACCAAGTTCATATGGATAGAGGATTGTGAGGCTAGTTTCCAGGAGTTGAAGAAACATTTAGTTACCTCACCAGTGTTGATTTTGCCAGACCAGACCAAGGATTATGAGGTGTATCGCGACGCTTCACTTCGAGGACTTGGAGAAGTGTTTATGCAGGAAGGGAGAGTTGTTTCATATGCCTCAAGACAACTGAAGCCTCATGATTTGAATTATGCTACGCATGATTTGGAGTTAGCAGCTGTAGTGCATGCATTGAAGACATGGAGACATTTTCTCATTGGAAATCATTGTGAGGTGTACACGGATCATAAGAGTTTGAAGTACATTTTCACACAGAAGGAGTTAAATCTCAGACAAAGGAGATGGTTGGAGCTTATCAAGGATTATGTTATGAAATTGCATTATCACCCCGGAAAGGCTAATGTAGTAGTTGACGCATTAAGCCGCAAGAGCCATGTCAATACATTAATGACGGGAGGAATACTAAGGGATTTAGTAGATAATCTTCGTGAACTATGTTTGGAAATAGTTCCGAGAGGCTGTGTAGCAGCATTGGAGATTCAGTCAACCTTGATGGATAAAATCAGGGAAGCTCATAAAGCTGACAAAGAGATTGCCGCTATAAAGGAGAAACTGAGCAAAGGAAAAGCTAAAGGATTTTGTGAGGATGAGCACGACACCCTATGGTTTGAAGACCGCTTTTATGTGCCCAATGACCCGAAGATCAGGAAGTTGATTTTGCAAGAGGCACACGACTCACCGTATTCAATTCACCCAGGAAATACCAAGATGTATCTGGATTTGAAGGATATTTTCTAGTGGACCGGAATGAAGAAGGATATTGCGGAGTATGTAGCAGTTTGTGATGTATGTCAGAGAGTAAAGGCAGGGCATCAGAAGCCAGCAGGATTGTTACAACCATTGCCGATACCCAAATGGAAGTGGGATAAGCTAGGCATGGATTTTATCACGGGATTGCCCAGGAATCGTTCAGGCTATGACTCAATTTGGGTTGTAGTTGATCGATTGACGAAAGTAGCTCATTTCATCTGAGTAAAGACCACTTACACCAGTGCTAAGTTGGCAAAGATATACATGACCAGGATCGTATGTCTGCATGGAGTTCCAAGGAGTATCGTATCGGATAGAGGAACCCAGTTTACCTCAAAGTTCTGGAAGCAGTTGCACGAAACTTTGGGAACAAGGCTAGAATTCAGTACAGCTTTTCATCCACAGACAGATGGACAGACCGAGAGAGTCAATCATATTTTGGAGGATATGCTGAGAGCTTGTGCGCTAGATTACGGATCTAGTTGGGACGATAATTTTCCATATGTAGAGTTCTCTTACAACAATAGTTACCAAACCAGTTTAAAGATGGCCCCTTTCGAAACCTTGTACGGAAGGAGGTGCAGGACACCGTTGTCATGGGACGAAGTTGGAGACCGCTAGTTGTTTGGTCCTGACTTGATTAAAGAGTCTGAACAGAAGGTGAAGCTGATTCACGATAGGCTCAAGGTAGCCTAGTCCAGACAGAAAAGTTATGCAGATTCTAAACGCAAGGAGACAGTTTACGAAGTCGGAGACAGAGCTTATCTTCGAGTATCTCCACTTCGAGGAACAAAGCGTTTTGGAGTTAAAGGGAAGTTAGCGCCACGATTTGTAGGACCATATCGAGTTTTGGAGCGTATGGGAGAAGTGGCCTACAAGTTGGAATTGCCCGAAGGATTGTCAGGAGTACATGATGTGTTCCACATTTCTCAGTTAAAGAAATGTCACGCGGAGATGGCTGACATACCGTTGAGAGACACAGTGCCATTGGAAACTATTCAGTTGGATAACGATTTGACCTACGAGGAGAAACCAGTTAAGATTCTCGAGTTTTCCAGCCGAGATACTCGCAACAAGGTTATCAAGTTTTGCAAGGTTCAGTGGAGCCACCACACGGAGGATGAAGCCACCTGGGAACGAGAGGAAGATTTGCTCAAAGGCCACCCTGACCTATTTTCTAGCAAACCCAAATCTCGAGGGCGAGATTCATCTTAAGGGGGGTAGGTTTGTAACATCCCAAATTTTCAATTTGGAATGTTATACATTAGATCATCATGCATATCATATTTTACTTTGCATTTTGGTTGATCCTAGAAATTCTACGCAACTCAATGACCCACGGAGAGAGTTGGGGATTTTGTTATTTTCATATTTGAGTTCTCTCAAATTTTGAGAATAGGATCATTTGATTTTATTTATTTTATCATCAATTATTTCTATTATAAAAATATGAGAGAGGGAATAAAATGACTTTCTCAAAATAAAGAAATATTGAGGATTTAATAATAAAATCAAATAAGATTTTATTTCGGAGTTTTTCGGTGTTTTATTTGAATTTAGGAAAAATGTGCGTTTTTCCAAATTGCATTTAGGGCCCAAATAAATGTTCACCTTGTGCGGCTTGATTTTAGAAGCCTGTGAAAATTTATTTCGGAATTTTTGGAGTCCGTTTAGTATTTCTTTTTATTTTTCATCCGGGCAAAATAATTAAAAAAAATGAACCGACTTCGGGCCGTACCCGAGCGGGACACCGCCCGGGGGCAGCCTTTAAATAGCGCCGCCCCGAGCCGCCCCAGCCCATCAGCCCCGCCTCGATCCGCACGCGCCGCCGGAGCTGCCGCCGCCGCCGCCGACGATCCCGCCGCCCAAGGTTCGTCACGCCTCGTTTTCCATGCCGAAAAAAAGAGAAAAAAAATTGGTGTTCGTCGTTTTTCTTTTTCTCGGATTAAATCCGTGATTTTTCTGATCGCGATTCCTCATCCGATTTTCGTTTTAGTTTAACTTTTCGCTCGTTTATCAGAATCAGGCGATTCAAGCGCCTAGTGATTTGTCTCGAAACCCTCTATCCGTTTAACCAACTTAAACAAGGTTTTGCTACTGTAAAATTTGCCTTAGATCTAGATTACTAGAACAAAGTTGTTTTCTTTCGCAGTTTGATTTTCGTTGCTTTGTTCGATTTGATTCTTTTTGCCAACCGGAGTTCTTAAGTTGAACCTTCTGTTTAGATCTCTTATTTGAGTTTTACCTGTGCATTATATGAGTACTTATTGTATGCTTGTTTGTTTGTCTGCGATAGAATACCCGGAGTGCGCCGCTTGTTACTTCGAATCGTTAGGTTTCGCGGATCATCAGCAAGGTAAGTAACACTTTGATCATACCTTTTCTACTACCCAGTTTTATTGCATTAGATCAATCCTCACACATTGCATGATTAGGATCCAATTAAATTGTGGGATGGGAAGTAGATGACGTAGTACCTATTACCTGTTTATTATCAAACCTTTGGGAGTTACTTCTCCGTTTGCTTATTATGCCAAGCTATGCTAGTAGACGTGGATTGGGTGAGTGAAATCCATGACAGATGTGAGATTGTTAATTAATGGTTTATCTAAGGTGGAAACTTAAACACACATATGGGTGGATTGAGGCACCTGGGTATTCCAGGACTTGCTTGTTTTCTTTTGGACCGCCACCCAGGCTCAAAGGGATCATGCGACTATTCATACTAGAAACTTCCGTGTGCAGCCACAAGCTATTATGGGCTCTAGCATAGTTGACTAAGTCGTGCGAACTCTTATAGTGGTAGACTAGCAGATGTAGGGGATGTAGGTGGTACATTCTACCCGATCGTAAGGTGTTAGCGCTTCTGAAAGACTATGTCTCGGTCATCCGTCTTCTCAAACACCATGTAGTGCGAGAAACCAAACGGAGGCGGTCGAGTCTTGTGGGGAAAAGTGCGCAAACCTCTGCAGAGTGTAATAAACTAATCATGGTTAGCCGTGTCCCCGGTTATGGACATCTTGAGTATCTAGTACTTGGATTTTCATGTGAATCTCAACATGTTACTCTAAATTAATTTTGTTGGGTTATGTTTAATGATGATGCTTAATTGGGATTGAGAATGCTGTCAACCATTCTCAATGTTTAACAACCACCATGATAGTAATTCAATTTTTTTCCTTTGAAGTAGGGAAAAATTGGCTTTATGCAAAACTGTAACCATAGAGCTTTCCACCAGCTAAATATGCATGTAGTATAGCTGTTCCATTCCATTATTCTCTATGTGTTACCTTGCCAGCATATTCCATGTGCTGACCCGTTTCGGGCTGCAACGTTAATGTTGCAGACTTTTCAGATGACGATTAAGGAGTTTTTAGGTCGTGGTCCTATACTCAGTGATGCCGTTGGAGTTGATGGACTCACTTATCTTCCAAGCCTTCCGCTGTTATCGTTATTAGATGGCCTTAAGCCATATTTATTGTAATAAGTTCTCTTTTGAGACACTCGATGTAATAAGTGTGTGATTGCTACTCTGTTATAAATCCTCTGAGTACTGTGTGGTGTCAGCATTACTGATCCAGGGATGACACCGGACCACAGAGATCAGACTATTTGAGGTCTGGTCGCTACAAGAACTGCCACCACCATAACCCGGCCCATGGAAACCGCCTCCTGAACCGCCAGGCGGTCCATTGTCATATTGAAAGATATTTGAATTTTTGAACTCCCGCATGATGAAGCAATCCTTCCAAAGATGCGTAGCTGGCCTCTCCTTTGATCCGTGCTTTGGGCAAGGCTGGTTTAACAGGCGCTACAGATTGGGGCCTGATCCTCCACCCCGCTGGGGCGGTTTACCCTTACGCCGCTGACCGTTATCCTGGGCGTTGGTGTTAGCCACAAAGTCCAAGCTATTATCTGCCTTGCGTTTACCATTGTTCCCATGACATGCCGGATTATGCTGCTGCCCCTTGGCGTTGCCGCTCTTCTTTCCCTTCCCTGTGTTGTCATCATCAGACTCGGGGTCCTTGCTACTATCAGAGTCGACATATTTTACCAAAGCTGCCATAAGCGTTCCCATGTCATTACAATGGCGTTTGAGCCGTCCCAATTTCAGCTTCAAAGGTGCAAACCGGAAATTGCCTTCCAATGTTAAAACGGTTGTGTTAGCATTGATGCGGTCTGATGAATGCAAAATCTCCGAAACCCGGCGCACCCAGTGGGTTGTTGATTCTCCTTCCTCCTGGACACAGACAACTAAATCCACGATGGACATGGGCTGCTTGCACGTAACTTTGAAGTTCTGGATAAATCAGGCCATTAATTCGACCCATGATCCAATAGAGTTGGCTGGCAGATTTTTCAACCATGTGCGAGCTGTTCCCTCCAACATCATGGTAAAGTATTTGGCACATGCCGCTTCGTCCACATCCAGCATCTCCATTGCCATCTCATAACTCTCCACCCATGACTCAGGGGATAAATTGGCGGTGTAATTCGGCACCTTACGCGGGCCTTTGAAATCCTTGGGTTACCGTACATTGCGCAGCGCTGGGACAAGACATGGCACTCCTAAAGAACTGGAGGTACCCCTAATTCCACCGATGTTGTCGGACGAAACGGAGTGAACTGACGAACCGACGTGAGCTGACGAACCGGAGCTTCATGCTATGCCACTAACGCGACTTCCCGACGTGCCATAGTGCGATCCACTACATCCTGGGCATTGCCACCGCCACCCGTCGGGTTATTGCCACGGGGCGTATTATGATTCCTCGCACTTGCCAGGACCCCGATTCCAAGTCACATCGATCTAGCCGGTAACATGCTACGTTTTGAGCTTGCGTTGGTTTTCCCCGAAGAGGAAGGGATGATGCAGCAGAGTAGCGTAAGTATTTCCCTCATTTTTTGAGAACCAAGGTATCAATCCAGTAGGAGGCCACGCTCAAGTCCCTCGTACCCGCACAAAGCGATAGCTACTCGCAACCAACGCGATTAGGGGTTGTCAATCCCTTCACGGTCACATACGAGAGTGAGATCTGATAGACATAATATTTTTGGTATTTTTGGTATAAAGATGAAAAAGTAAAAAGTAAAAGCAAAGTAAAAAGCAAAGCAAGATTAAAGTAATGGAGATTGATATGATGAGAATAGACCCGGGGGCCATAGGTTTCACTAGTGGCTTCTCTCAAGAGCATAAGTATTCTACGGTGGGTGAACAAATTACTGTTGAGCAATTGATAGAATTGAGCATAGTTATGAGAATATCTAGGCATGATCATGTATATAGGCATCACGTCCGTGACAAGTAGATCGAAACGATTCTGCATCTACTACTATTACTCCACTCATCGACCGCTATCCAGCATACATCTAGAGTATTAAGTTAAAACACAGTAACGCCTTAAGCAAGATGACATGATGTAGAGAGATAAATTCATGCAATATGAAATAAACCCCATCTTGTTATCCTCGATGGCAACGATACAATACGTGCTTTGCTGCCCCTTCTGTCACTGGGTAAGGACACCGCAAGATCGAACCCAAAGCTAAGCACTTCTCCCATGGCAAGAACTACCAATCTAGTTGGCCAAACCAAACGGATAACTTGAAGAGACTTGCAAAGATAACCAATGATACATAAAAGAATTCAGAGAAGATTCAAATATTATTCATAGCTAGACTTGATCATAAACCCACAATTCATCGGTCTCAACAAACACACTGCAAAAAGAAGATTACATCGAATAGATCTCCACAAGAGAGGGGGAGAACTTTGTATTGAGATTCAAAGAGAGAGAAGAAGCCATCTAGCTACTAACTATGGACCCGAAGGTCTGAGGTAAACTACTCAAACTTCATCGGAGGGGCTAGGATGATGTAGAAGCCCTCCGTGATGACGGCCCTCTTCCGGCGGAGCTCCGGAACAGGCCCCAAGATGGGATCTCATGGATACAGAAAGTTGCGGCGGTGGAATTAGGTTTTTGGCTCATGTTCGGATCGTTTGGGGGTACGTAGGTATATATAGGAGGAAGGAGTACGTCGGTGGAGCACCGAGGGACCCACGAGGCAGGGGGCGCGCCCTAGGGGGGTGTGCCCCCACCCTCTGTAACGCCCTCGATGCGGCTACAGCTCCCACGTGTCGAGGCACGACTTAGAGACATAACCGCATTGAAAGCAATGTCGCAAGTCAGGCAATCATTACAACATCCCATGTAATACATGATAAAACGGGGAAGATAACATAGTTGGCTTACACTCGCCACGTCACATCAGAGTACATAAATAACATTCATCATACAAATCACTCATGGCCCGACTACGGCGCCAAAATAGAAAAGACCCCCAACATGCGACAAGGCCCTGAATCGATAACCCCAACTAGGCACCACTACTGATCGTCGGGAAAGGAAACATAATAACGCTGAGAGTCCTCGTCGAACTCCCACTTGAGCTCGTACTCGTCACCTGGAGCGGAATCACCTGGACCTGCATCTGGAGTTGTAGTATCTGTGAGCCACGGGGACTCAACAATCTCACACCCACGCGATCAAGACTATTTAAGCTTATAGGAAGGATAAGGCAAGTATGTGGAGCTGCAGCAAGCGACTAGCATATGTGGTGGCTAACTTATCCGCAAAGGAGAGCGAGAAGAGGAGGCAAAGCGCGAGCGAGAGACTAGAAGGAACAACCTGCGCAAGCATTACTCCAACACCGTGTCCACTTCCCGGACTCCGCCGAGAAGAGGCCATCACGGCAACACACTCAGTTGATTCATTTTAATTAATTAAGGTTTAAGTTATCTACAACCGGACATTAACAAATTCCCATCTGCCCATAACCGCGGGCACGGCTTTCGAAAGTTCAATCCCTGCAGGGGAGTCCCAACTTAGCCCATGACAAGCTCTCACGGTCAACGAAGGAAAAGACCTCCTCCCAAGACGTTCCGATCAGACTCGGTATCTCGGTAACTCAAGACACTTCGACAGGTTAAAACAAGACCAGCAACACTGCCCGAATGTGCCGACAAATCCCGATAGGAGCTGCACATATCTCTTTCTCAGGGCACACTCAGATGAGACTAGCTACGAGTAAAACCAACCCTCAAGTTTCCCCGAGGTGGCCCCGCAGGCAGCTCAGTTCGGACCAACACTCGGAGGGAGCACTGGCCTGTGGGGGGCTAAAATACGATGACCCTTGAGTCTGCAGAACCCAAGGGAAAGAAAAGGCTAGGTGGCAAATGGTAAGACCAAGGTTGGGCATTGCTGGACAAGCTTTAATCAAGGCGAAATATCAAGGGGTTCCCATAATAACCCAACCGTGTAAGGAACGCAAAATCTGGGAACATAACACCGATATGACCGAAACTAGGGCGGCAAGAGTGGAACAAAACACTAGGCGAGAGGCCGAGCCTTCCACCCTTTACCAAGTATATAGATGCATTAAGATAACAAAGAAATATAGTGATATCCCAACAAGCAAATAAAAGATGTTCCAATAGGAACGGCTCCAATCTTCACCTGCAACTAGCAACGCTATAAGAGGGGCTGAGCAAAGCGGTAACATAGCCAATCAACGGTTTGCTAGGACAATGGTAGGTTAGAGGTTCAATCATGCAATTGGGAGGCTGACAAGCAAAAGGTAGGCATCGTAGCATTGGCATAGCAAGAGCGAACAAACTAGCATAGCAAAGATAGTAGTGATTTCGAGGGTATGGTCATCTTGCCTGGACAGTTGTCAGAGCTGACTGGATCCTCACAAGCAAACTCAACGGGCTCCTCGGTAGCGAACTCGTCTCCCGGCTCTACCCAAACAAGACAAACAAGCAACAAGGATACAATCAACCACATGCAAGACCAAGCAATACGATGAAATGATGATATGCTATGCGGGATGCGATGCGGGAGGCAAAATGCAAGATATGACAGGAAATGCATGAACCTGGCCTCAACTTGGAATTCCAAGTGTGCCACTGGATAGAGGGGATGAAATCTCTTGAAAACGATATAAAGATCATTGGAATCGGAGCTACGGTTTGGAAATGGCAAGCGTTTTAAGATATGACACCGGTCTGCGATTTACAGCAAGTAGGCATCTAAACGCAAAGAAATGAACATGCTACAGCCACCAAACATGAAAACAAAATACATGGCAGTGATGTACAGAAGATGGTTAACAAAACACTAGCACTGAGCCATAGGCAAATTCATCCATTAAGAGGTTCAAACAAGCATGGCAAAAATGAATATGCAAAACAGATTCCAGACTTGGTGAAATTAACACTAGCCTGAAATTTCAGATCACGATGCTCTCTTTGGAGCAGCAAAACAACATGATAAATGACCCGAACATGACAAGTAAGAACATGGCATGGAGATACTCAACAAGCTTAACAAAACACCCAAAGTGACCTGGGGCCAAAAGGGTTCACAAAATACTCTACCGAGCTCACGAACATAGCTCGAACACAATCAGTTTTCAGACAGTGAAAACTGAGACATGCTGAAATTTAACTCACGAAGGCATATAAACGAGCTCGATGCACTCACCATGGTGCAATTCATGGCAAGGCAAGCATATATCTAGAAATAAGACACAATATTCTAGCTACACATGGCAAGAACAAAGGCATAGCATGCATGGAACACTAACGGTAGCATCGGCAAAATCGCAAACAAGTTGACGATCTGCCCAGATTAACAACGAAGCAAAAGTTGAGCTCGATTGAGTCAACCTAGAGCACTCCACATATGCAAACAAAGACATGTATGGATAGAGCATAACATAAATATCAAAACTACCTAACTGATCATCCTCAAAAGAGGCACGGATCACTAGGAAACAAGCTGGACATATGGCATCACGAACTAAAATATCCCAGACTTAGTGAAAATCACCAAGTCCCTGAAATCAGCAATCTCAGGTACCTCTCTTCGCAAGCTTGCACAAGACAACTCACACATCCTAAAAATGCATGGGTGGCACCTCTGGAAAGAAGACAAAATGCTTAAAAATTCATCCCAAAGGGGCACAGGCATATCATGCACGGATCAAACATGGCAAAAATGACAAAAGTGCATGATGAACTAACGGATCTGCAGTTTAACTCACGAAGCCTCCTTCTAACAGCATTTAGGGCATCAAGATGAGCTCAAATGCAAATGATGCAATGGAATGAAATAATGTACATGTCCAGGCGAAGATTTTGATATATCTTACGCCCAAAACGGAGCTACAGTTGCGGAGGTACGGGTCCTCGAACAGGAGCATATGGAGTAAAAATTCTAGGGACTTGGCAAAAAAACAACCTCCCAGATCAGATCTAGGGTTTACTGTAGCACTTCGCGACACTGTAGCAGATCGGTGCCGGAGCTCGCGCTCGCCGGAGAAGGACGCCGGAGGAGAGGAGGGGCTCGCCGGCCGGTGGAGGGGCGGCCGGATCCGGCCCGATCGTCGGTGGTGGAGGCGGCGGGCGGCTCGGCGGCGGAGAACCGAGGCCGGGCCGGGCGAGGCGGAGGGCGGCGATGGCGGCGGTGGTGGCTCCGGCCACCGGAGCTACGGGCGGCGGCGGAGGCCGGTGGCCTCGGGCGGCGGCGGTCTGGCCACGGCCACCTCTGGCCCGGGAGGAGGAGGAAGGGGGCCGGCGCGCGGGCCAGGCGGGCCCGGCGGCGGCGATGTGGGCGCTGCCCACGTGGCGGCGCGTGAGTGCGTGCGGCGGCGGGGCGGACAACGTCTGGCGCGGGCGGACACGTCCGGCCCGGCGCGGGGGAAGATGGATCTGTTTTTTTTTAGGGTTTTGAACGGGGGAAGAGGAGATCCGAATGGAGGGGGTATAAATAGGCATAAGTGGAGCTAGGAGAGTCCAAATGAGGTGCGGTTTTCGCCCACGCGATCGTGATCGAACGCTCTAGGACATGGAGCAGAGTTTGGTGGGTTTTGGGCCAAATTTGGGGGGTGTTGGGCTGCAACACACACGAGGCCTTCTCGGTCCCTCGGTTAACCGTAGGAGTATCAAACGAAGTCCAAATGACACGAAACTTGACAGGCGGTCTACCGGTAGTAAACCAAGGCCGCATGGCAAGTCTCGGTCCAATCCGGAAATGTTTAATCCCCACACATGAAAGAAAGCTAGAAATGGCCATCGGAGGAGAACGAAGCGCCGGAATGCAAAACGGACAACGGGGAAAATGCTCGAATGCATGAGATGAACATGTATGCAAATGCAATGCACGAGATGACATGATAAGGGATGCACGAAAAAGAAAACAACACACGGAGACAAAGACCCGAACCCGAGAAATAAATATAACTTAACACCGGAAACGGCAAGAGTTGGAGTACAAATAGGGAAAGTTACATCCGGGGTGTTACAACACTCCACCACTACGAAAAGATCTCGTCCCGAGATCTAGGACTGAAGGAACTCCGGGTACTCAGAACGGAGGTGATCCTCGCGTTCCCAGGTAGCTTCATGATCGGAATGGTGAGACCACTTGACTTTGAGAAATTTGATTGACTTGTCGCGAGTCTTGCGTTCAGTCTCTTCAAGAATAGCAACTGGGTGCTCACGATAGGAGAGATCTTCTTGGAGCTCAATGTCCTCGAAGTTGACGGTGTGGTCAGGAGTCTTGAAGCACTTTCGAAGCTGAGAGACGTGGAACACATCATGAACATTTGCAAAGTTTGAAGGAAGCTCAAGTTGATAGGTGAGGTCGCCTCTCTTGCTGACAATCTTGAAAGGTCCCACGTATCTAGGGGCAAGCTTCCCTTTGATACCGAAGCGAGGAGTGCCTTTCATAGGAGAGACGCGGAGGTAAACATGATCTCCGATCTCGAAAGCCAAATCACGGTGCTTACTATCATAGTAGCTCTTCTGGCGGGATTGGGCCGCTTTGAGGTTATCACGAATGACCTTGCACATTTCTTCTGCTTCTGTGATTAAGTCATTACCCAGCAGCTGACGTTCACCGGTTTCAGACCAGTTGAGAGGGGTACGGCACTTCCTGCCATACAGAATTTCAAAAGGGGCCTTGCCCGAACTTGCTTGAAAACTGTTGTTATAGGAGAATTCAGCATAAGGAAGACAATCCTCCCACTTCATGCCGAAGGAGATCACACAAGCCCTGAGCATATCTTCAAGAATCTGATTGACACGCTCGACTTGACCGCTTGTTTGAGGATGGAAAGCAGTGCTGAAGTGGATGTTGGTACCCATGGCTTTCTTAAAAGAATCCCAAAACTTCGAGGTAAAGATACTGCCACGGTCTGAAGAGATCACTAGAGGAATACCGTGCAGAGAGACAATGCGAGAGGTATAGAGTTCCGCCAATTGAGCTGCAGTGATCGACTCTTTGATAGGCAGAAAATGAGCCACTTTGGTGAGCTTGTCGATGACAACAAATATAGCATCATTGCCACGCTTGGATTTTGGAAACCCAGTCACGAAGTCCATTTCAATGTGGTCAAACTTCCATTCTGGAATGGCAAGAGGTTGGAGGAGACCTGCTGGCCTTTGGTGTTCTGCCTTCACTCTTCTGCAGACATCACATTCATTCACGAATTGAGCGATCTCGCGCTTCATTCGAGTCCACCAATAAGCTTGCTTGAGATCCTGATACATCTTCGTACTACCAGGGTGGATGGAGAGGAGAGAGTTGTGAGCCTCGTTCATGATCACTTTATGAAGTTCACCTTTGGGCACAACAATACGATCCTCGAAGAAGAGAGTGTCCTTGTCATCAAGGCGGTAGCACTTGTACTTGGACTGACTCTTGGCAATCCCAATCTTCACCTTTTTCACCATGGCATCAAGAAGCTGGGCTTGGCGAATCTGGTCTTCTAAGGTAGGAGAGACTTGAAGGTTGGCGAGGAATCCTTGAGGAACAACTTGAAGATTCAGCTTGCGGAAAGCTTCACAAAGCTCGGGTTGATAAGGCTTGAGAATCAGACTGTTGCAGTAAGCCTTTCTGCTCAAAGTGTCAGCAATCACATTGGCCTTACCTGGAGTATACTCAATACTCGGATTATACTCTTGAATCATTTCGACCCACCGAGTTTGCCTTAGGTTGAGATTAGACTGGGTGAAGATGTACTTGAGACTCTTGTGATCAGTGAAAATGTCCACTTTTCTTCCCAATAGAAGATGTCTCCAAGTCAAAAGAGCATGCACAACTGCCGCCAACTCGAGATCATGAGTGGGGTAGTTCTTCTCATTAGGCTTCAACTGGCGAGAGGTATAAGCAACAACTTTCTTCTCTTGCATCAAAACTGCACCGAGACCTTGGAGAGAGGCATCACAAAAGACCTCGTACGGCTTGGATTCGTCAGGTGGAGTCAGAACTGGAGCAGTGATCAACTTCTCTTTCAAAGTGTTGAAAGCAATATCACACTCCGGAGACCAAACGTACTTGACGTGCTTCTGAAGAAGATTTGAGAGAGGCTTCGCGATCTTGGAAAAGTTTTCAACGAATCTTCGGCAATAGCTTGCGAGACCGAGAAAACTGCGGAGTTGCTTCACGTTCTGAGGAGGTTCCCAATTCACAATTGCAGACACCTTCTCAGGATTGACGGAAATGCCCTTGGCAGAGATGATATGACCAAGATAAAGAACCTCATTGAGCCAAAATTCACACTTGGAGAACTTGGCATAGAACTGATGTTCCCTGAGCTTATCGAGAACCAAACGCAAATGCTTGGCATGATCTTCCTTGTTCTTCGAGAAAACCAGAATGTCATCGAGATAGACCAAAACGAAGTCATTGGTGTAGGCGTTGAAGATGAAGTTCATCATGCGAGAAAACGTCGGAGGAGCGTTGGCGAGGCCAAAAGACATGACAGTGTATTCGTATGAACCAAAGCTTGTTCTGAATGCTGTCTTGGGAATATCTTCTTCACGAATGCGAATCTGGTGATAACCCATACGGAGATCAAGCTTGGAGAATACTTGGGCACCCTTGAGTTGTTCGAACAGCTCATTGATGTTGGGAAGTGGGTATTTGTTCTTGATGGTCTTCTTGTTCACTGGACGGTAATCAACACAAAGTCGACTCGATCCATCCTTCTTCTTCACAAAAAGAACACCACAACCCCACGGAGAAGTACTAGGCCGGATGAGACCCAATCTTTCTTGCTCATCGAGTTGTTTCTTCAACTCCTTCAACTCTTCGGGGTCGAGCTTGTAGGGACGTTTGCACACAGGTTCCGTACCGGGCTCAAGTTCAATAACAAATTCAACCGGCCGGTTTGGAGGCATCCCTGGGAGTTCTTCTGGAAAAACGTCTGGATATTCACAAACAACCGGAATCTGCGAAATAGCATCCAATTCACCCTTCTCATTGAGAGAAAACAACCGGATGGTATTATCCCGAGCGGCAAAGACAATGACATCCTCAGACGAATGAGTCAGTTGAATCTGCCTGGCTGCACAATCAAGCTGAGCTTTATGCTTAGAAAGCCAATCCATTCCGAGAATAAGATCAATATCAGAGTTACCAAGAACCATTGGAGTAGCAAGAAACTTGAAATCACCCATCAAGATTGAAATGTCTGGCACCTCCATACTGGAACTCAGTCGCTTAGCTGGAGAGACGACTTGCATAGCTCTAGGTAATGCCTTAGTGCTAAAATTGTTCTCCGATGCAAATGGAAATGACATGAAGGAATGCGATGCACCAGAGTCAAAAAGAACTTTTGCAAGAATATCATTAACAGGAAGGTTACCCATGATCACATCTGACGAGTCCTCTGCCTGGGCTGCATTCATCAAATTGACCTTGGCGTGCTTGGGATTATGCTTGACCACAACTGTACTTGCCGATCTGACAGGAGGAGGAGGAGGAAGACGCCTCTGGTTGAAACACTTGTTGGCATAGTGACCCTTCTGTTGGCACTTGTTGCACGTGACCTCTGAAAGCGGACGGTGATACGGAGCACTCGATCTTGGAGCTTGAGACGAAGTCTTGTTCTGAAAGCCTGGGTTGGGTGGGTGGGAAGAACCACTGCCACCTTTACTCTTCTGCTAATACGGCTGACGGAACGGAGGAGGAGGAAGCCAAAACTTCTGCTGCTTGGCCACTTGAGTAGAGGAAGACGGAGTAACATCTCTGGCACGCTTCCTGGAAGCATCACACCTCAACTGAGCAGCCTCTTGCTTCAGTGCCATGTTGTAGA
The DNA here is from genome assembly GCF_056163025.1 of Triticum urartu. Classification (NCBI taxonomy): domain Eukaryota; kingdom Viridiplantae; phylum Streptophyta; class Magnoliopsida; order Poales; family Poaceae; genus Triticum; species Triticum urartu. The sequence continues at coordinate 336,115,846 of NC_141879.1, read as the reverse complement.
ACTCATCGTATCTCAAAGGCTCGAAGAGAACAAGAGCGAGCTGAATTTCCTCACGAAGACCACCCCTGAACTGATAGATCATGCTCTTCTCATCAGGAACATCCTGCTTGGCAAAACGGGCGAGCTTCTGGAACAATTTGTTGTAGTCATAGACAGACAAAGAGCCTTGCTTCAGATTGCGGAATTCCTCACGCTTGCTTTCAACCACGCTCTGCGGAATGTGATGAGCGCGGAAATCTTGACGGAAATCATCCCAAGTGATCAAACGTCCACCTCTGGAATCTTTGTACTGCTGGAACCACTCTGCAGCCTGATCTTTGAGTTGGAAAGAAGCGAACTTGACGAAATCTTCAGGCCTGACGTTGCTGCACTCGAAATGCTTACACAGATCCACAAGCCAATCGTCAGCATCGGTTGCCTCAACACAATTACTGAAAGTCTTTGGCCCGTTAGCAAGGAACTGGTTGAGTGTAGCAAAGTGACCCTGATTGCTGCCTTGATTCCCTTGACTGCCTTGATTGCGCTCTTGGAGAATTTGCATGATCAGCTGAGTATTTGCATTAGTTGCGGCCATCACAGCTTGCCATGCCTCTGGAGGAGGTGGAGGTGGTGGCGGATCAGGATTCGGAGTCGTGCGCGTTGGAGGAGCCGTCCTGAAGATGTTGACCACCATTAGCACATTGATAGATAAATATTGAAGCTGAATCCAACGGAATGAAAATTGCAACATATAGTCTTCACATCCGAACAAAATGAACGAATGCATTTCTCTTGAAGTGGTCACATATTCCTAAATTGCGAAGCCACGAAGAATCAGGTAGAAGGGGTACAACAACGAGGGATGGAATCAACATATGACGTCGAAACAAAACGAATGCCACAACTCGAAATAAAACCAAGGGTTGGCTTGCGGAATAAGCCGGAACAAATACATGATAGAAATTTCGTCCAAAGTTTTCGTGGTGGGACCTACACGGGCTCGATCGTACAGCACCATCATGTACAAGGCAGTGCACATGACATACGAAGCGTCCCCGAGTCAGCATAGCCAAGGACTCTTTAAGACACAACGAGACCACTGTAAAATCGACCGTGAATAGGCGAACCACTAGACGTCGAACCCCAATTTCATATCATACATCTGTCGGAAAGATATCCTAAGGCTACTTGAATTCCCACCTATGAAATTCTCGAAATTTTCCCGGTTATGCAATCAGGTGTTGGGGATACAGGGGAGCATAATATCTCACACAAGCTAGCAATCCTACATCCAGCTGTATCCATCCTTCAACACATAACCAAAAAAACCTTCGGAAACCATCTATCTCAACCTTCGAAAAGCATCCGTTATACAAGTTATGGCGATACTCCCGAACTCCCGCCCCAGTACTGGGTGGCGTCGAGGTTATCTCACCAACGAACTGCATAAAAGAGATTTTCGATGTCGCGCACAAATCTCAAGTATACCAGAATTGCAACGATAAAATTGTGACGACAACACCTCGGAGCTCAACTCCCTGGGACACTGCCACAACCCCTAAAGACAGGAGGCACCAAGAACAATGTTCTCGTCACAAAACCATCGGAACAAAACCAAGATACTCGCGTGATCCTAAAAATTTTTTTTATTGAAATTTGAGAAGAGAAGAGTCAAAACTCTACGTCAGGATGCCTTACCAGAGTGATGAGGAGACTGGGAAGTAAAAATAATTCCTAACTCTCCGATATATAATTCCTAAGTGACTCAAAACATTTTTCTAGACACAACTCGGCTGCTAAAAGCGATCAAGCAATGGGGGCTCCTAAGGTCGGGGAAGGCTCTGATACCAACTTGTAACGCCCTCGATGCGGCTATAGCTCCCACGTGTCGAGGCACAACTTAGAGACATAACCGCATTGAAAGCAATGTCGCAAGTCAGGAAATCATTACAACATCCCATGTAATACATGATAAAACGGGGAAGATAACATAGTTGGCTTACACTCGCCACGTCACATCAGAGTACATAAATAACATTCATCATACAAATCACTCATGGCCCGACTACGGCGCCAAAATAGAAAAGACCCCCAACATGCGACAAGGCCCTGAATCGATAACCCCAACTAGGCACCACTACTAATCGTCGGGAAAGGAAACATAATAATGCTGAGAGTCCTCGTCGAACTCCCACTTGAGCTCGTACTCGTCACCTGGAGCGGAATCACCTGGACCTGCATCTGGAGTTGTAGTATCTGTGAGCCACGGGGACTCAGCAATCTCACACCCACGCGATCAAGACTATTTAAGCGTATAGGAAGGATAAGGCAAGTATGTGGAGCTGCAGCAAGCGACTAGCATATGTGGTGGCTAACTTATCCGCAAAGGAGAGGAAGAAGAGGAGGCAAAGCGCGAGCGAGAGACTAGAAGGAACAACCTGCGCAAGCATTACTCCAACGCCGTGTCCACTTCCCGGACTCCGCCGAGAAGAGGCCATCACGGCAACACTCTCAGTTGATTCATTTTAATTAATTAAGGTTTAAGTTATCTACAACCGGACATTAACAAATTCCCATCTGCCCATAACCGCGGGCACGGCTTTCGAAAGTTCAATCCCTGCAGGGGAGTCCCAACTTAGCCCATGACAAGCTCTCACGGTCAACGAAGGAAAAGATCTCCTCCCAAGACGTTCCGATCAGACTCGGTATCTCGGTAACTCAAGACACTTCGACAGGTTAAAACAAGACCAGCAACACTGCCCGAATGTGCCGACAAATCCCGATAGGAGCTGCACATATCTCTTTCTCAGGGCACACTCAGATGAGACTAGCTACGAGTAAAACCAACCCTCAAGTTTCCCCGAGGTGGCCCCGCAGGCAGCTCAGTTCGGACCAACACTCGGAGGGAGCACTGGCCCGTGGGGGGCTAAAATACGATGACCCTTGAGTCTGCAGAACCCAAGGGAAAGAAAAGGCTAGGTGGCAAATGGTAAGACCAAGGTTGGGCATTGCTGGACAAGCTTTAATCAAGGCGAAATATCAAGGGGTTCCCATAATAACCCAACCGTGTAAGGAACGCAAAATCCGGGAACGTAACACCGATATGACCGAAACTAGGGCGGCAAGAGTGGAACAAAACACTAGGCGAGAGGCCGAGCCTTCCACCCTTTACCAAGTATATAGATGCATTAAGATAACAAAGAAATATAGTGATATCCCAACAAGCAAATAAAAGATGTTCCAATAGGAACGGCTCCAATCTTCACCTGCAACTAGCAACGCTATAAGAGGGGCTGAGCAAAGCGGTAACATAGCCAATCAACGGTTTGCTAGGACAATGGTAGGTTAGAGGTTCAATCATGCAATTGGGAGGCTGACAAGCAAAAGGTAGGCATCGTAGCATTGGCATAGCAAGAGCGAACAAACTAGCATAGCAAAGATAGTAGTGATTTCGAGGGTATGGTCATCTTGCCTGGACAGTTGTCAGAGCTGACTGGATCCTCACAAGCAAACTCAACGGGCTCCTTGGTAGCGAACTCGTCTCCTGGCTCTACCCAAACAAGACAAACAAGCAACAAGGATACAATCAACCACATGCAAGACCAAGCAATACGATGAAATGATGATATGCTATGCGGGATGCGATGCGGGAGGCAAAATGCAAGATATGACAGGAAATGCATGAACCTGGCCTCAACTTGGAATTCCAAGTGTGCCACTGGATAGAGGGGATGAAATCTCTTGAAAACGATATAAAGATCATTGGAATCGGAGCTACGGTTTGGAAATGGCAAGCGTTTTAAGATATGACACCGGTCTGCGATTTACAGCAAGTAGGCATCTAAACGCAAAGAAATGAACATGCTACAGCCACCAAACATGAAAACAAAATACATGGCAGTGATGTACAGAAGATGGTTAACAAAACACTAGCACTGAGCCATAGGCAAATTCATCCATTAAGAGGTTCAAACAAGCATGGCAAAAATGAATATGCAAAACAGATTCCAGACTTGGTGAAATTAACACTAGCCTGAAATTTCAGATCACGATGCTCTCTTTGGAGCAGCAAAACAACATGATAAATGACCCGAACATGACAAGTAAGAACATGGCATGGAGATACTCAACAAGCTTAACAAAACACCCAAAGTGACCTGGGGCCAAAAGGGTTCACAAAATACTCTACCGAGCTCACGAACATAGCTCGAACACAATCAGTTTTCAGACAGTGAAAACTGAGACATGCTGAAATTTAACTCACGAAGGCATATAAACGAGCTCGATGCACTCACCATGGTGCAATTCATGGCAAGGCAAGCATATATCTAGAAATAAGACACAATATTCTAGCTACACATGGCAAGAACAAAGGCATATCATGCATGGAACACTAACGGTAGCATCGGCAAAATCGCAAACAAGTTGACGATCTGCCCAGATTAACAACGAAGCAAAAGTTGAGCTCGATTGAGTCAACCTAGAGCACTCCACATATGCAAACAAAGACATGTATGGATAGAGCATAACATAAATATCAAAACTACCTCACTGATCATCCTCAAAAGAGGCACGGATCACTAGGAAACAAGCTGGACATATGGCATCACGAACTAAAATATCCCAGACTTAGTGAAAATCACCAAGTCCCTGAAATCAGCAATCTCAGGTACCTCTCTTCGCAAGCTTGCACAAGACAACTCACACATCCTAAAAATGCATGGGTGGCACCTCTGGAAAGAAGACAAAATGCTTAAAAATTCATCCCAAAGGGGCACAGGCATATCATGCACGGATCAAACATGGCAAAAATGACAAAAGTGCATGATGAACTAACGGATCTGCAGTTTAACTCACGAAGCCTCCTTCTAACAGCATTTAGGGCATCAAGATGAGCTCAAATGCAAATGATGCCATGGAACGAAATGATGTACATGTCCAGACGAAGATTTTGATATATCTTACGCCCAAAACGGAGCTACAGTTGCGGAGGTACGGGTCCTCGAACAGGAGCATATGGAGTAAAAATTCTAGGGACTTGGCAAAAAAACAACCTCCCAGATCAGATCTAGGGTTTACTGTAGCACTTCGCGACACTGTAGCAGATCGGTGCCGGAGCTCGCGCTCGCCGGAGAAGGACGCCGGAGGAGAGGAGGGGCTCGCCGGCCGGTGGAGGGGCGGCCGGATCCGGCCCGATCGTCGGTGGTGGAGGCGGCGGGCGGCTCGGCGGCGGAGAACCGAGGCCGGGCCGGGCGAGGCGGAGGGCGGCGATGGCGGCGGTGGTGGCTCCGGCCACCGGAGCTACGGGCGGCGGCGGAGGCCGGTGGCCTCGGGCGGCGGCGGTCTGGCCACGGCCACCTCTGGCCCGGGAGGAGGAGGAAGGGGGCCGGCGCGCGGGCCAGGCGGGCCCGGCGGCGGCGATGTGGGCGCTGCCCATGTGGCGGCGCGTGAGTGCGTGCGGCGGCGGGGCGGACAACGTCCGGCGCGGGCGGACACGTCCGGCCCGGCGCGGGGGAAGATGGATCTGTTTTTTTTAGGGTTTTGAACGGGGGAAGAGGAGATCCGAATGGAGGGGGTATAAATAGGCATAAGTGGAGCTAGGAGAGTCCAAATGAGGTGCGGTTTTCGCCCACGCGATCGTGATCGAACGCTCTAGGACATGGAGCAGAGTTTGGTGGGTTTTGGGCCAAATTTGGGGGGTGTTGGGCTGCAACACACACGAGGCCTTCTCGGTCCCTCGGTTAACCGTAGGAGTATCAAACGAAGTCCAAATGACACGAAACTTGACAGGCGGTCTACCGGTAGTAAACCAAGGCCGCATGGCAAGTCTCGGTCCAATCCGGAAATGTTTAATCCCCACACACGAAAGAAAGCTAGAAATGGCCACCGGAGGAGAACGAAGCGCCGGAATGCAAAACGGACAACGGGGAAAATGCTCGAATGCATGAGATGAACATGTATGCAAATGCAATGCACGAGATGACATGATAAGGGATGCACGAAAAAGAAAACAACACACGGAGACAAAGACCCGAACCCGAGAAATAAATATAACTTAACACCGGAAACGGCAAGAGTTGGAGTACAAATAGGGAAAGTTACATCCGGGTTGTTACACCCTCGTGACCTCCTCCTTGACTCCCTAGAGTAGAGTCCATGTCTCCTGGATCACGTTCGGTGAGAAAATCACGTCCCCGAAGATTTTATTCCGTTTGGACTCCGCTTGATATTCTGTTTCTCCGAAACACTGAAATAGGCAAAAAACATCAATTCTGGGCTGGGCCTCCAGTTAATAGGTTAGTCCCAAAAATGATATAAAAGTGGAAAATAAAGCCCAATATAGTCCAAAACAGTAGATAATATAGCATGGAGCAATCAAAAATTATAGATACGTTGGAGACGTATCAGGCATCCCCAAGCTTAATTCCCGCTCGTCCTCGAGTAGGTAAATGATAAAAAGAGAATTTTTGATGCGGAGTGCTACTTGGCATAATTTCAATGCAAATCTTCTTAATTGTGGTATGAATATTCAGATTAGAGAGATTCAAGACAAAAGTTTATATTGACATAAAAATAATAATACTTCAAGCATACTAACAAAGCAATTATGTCTTCTCAAAATAACATGGCCAAAGTAAGTTATCCCTACAAAATCATATAGTCTGGCTATGCTCCATCTTCACCACACAAAGTATTTAAATCATGCACAACCCCGATGACAAGCCAAGCAATTGTTTCATACTCTAACTTTTTCAAAACTTTTTCAATCTTCACGCAATACATGAGCGTGAGCCATGGATATAGCACTATAGGTGGAATAGAATGGTGGTTGTGGAGAAGACAAAAAGGAGGGGAAGATAGTCTCACATCAACTAGGCGTATCAACGGGCTATGGAGATGCCCATCAATAGATATCAATGTAAGTGAGTAGGGATTCCCATGCAACGGATGCACTAGAGCTATAAATGTATGAAAGCTCAACAAAAGAAACTAAGTGGGTGTGCATCCAACTTGCTTGCTCACGAAGACCTAGGGCAATTTTGAGGAAGCCCATCATTGGAATATACAAGCCAAGTTCTATAATGAAAAGTTCCCACTAGTATATGAAAGTGACAACATATGAGACTCTCTATATAAAGAACATGTTGCTACTTTCAAGCACAAGTGTGGAAAAAAGGATAGTTAGCATTGCCCCTTTTTATTTATTTTCTTTTTTTGGGGGGTCTTCTTTTTTTTCTTTGGCCTTTATCCCTTTTTTATTGGGACAATGCTCTATTAAATGATGATCATCACACTTTTATTTATTTACAACTCGATTCTAAAACAAAGTATGACTCTATATGGATGCCTCCTGTGGTGTACCGGGATATGCAATGAATCAAGAGTGACAAGTATGAAGAAATTATGAATGGTGGCTTTGCCACAAATACTATGTCAACTACATGATCATGCTAAGCAATATGACAATGATGAATGTGTCATGATGAACTAGATGGTGGAAAGTTGCATGGCAATATATCTCGGAGTGGCTATGGAAATGCCATAATAGGTAGGTATGGTGGCTGTTTTGTGGAAGGTATATGGTAGGTGTATGATACCGGCGAAAGGCGCGTGGTATTAGAGAGGCTAGCAAACGTGGAAGGGTGCGAGTGCGTATAATCCATGGACTCAACATTAGTCATAAAGAACTCGTATACTTATTGCAAAAATCAAGAAGTTATCAAAGCAAAGTATTACGCGCATGCTCCTGGGGGGATAGATTGGTAGGAAAAGACCATCGCTCGTCCCCGAACGCCACTCATAAGGAAGACAATCAATAAATAAATCATTCTCCGACTTCATCACATAACGGTTCACCATACGTGCATGCTACGGGAATCACAAGCTTTAACACAAGTATTCTTTAAATTCACAACTACTCAACTAGCATGACTTATATTATCACCTCCATATCTCAAAACAATTATCATGTTTCAATCTTTTCTTAGTATTCAACACACTTAAAAGAAAGTTTCACAAATCTTGAACACCAAGCATATTATTATTAAGCAAATTACCATGCTATTAAGAGACTCTCAAAATAATTTAAGTGAAGCATGAGAGATCAATAGTTTCTTTAAAACAAATCCACCACCATGCTCTAAAAGATCTAAGTGAAGCACATAGAGCAAAATTATAACACTCAAAAGATATAAGTGAAGCACATAGAGCAAAATTATAACGCTCAAAAGATATAAGTGAAGCATATAGAGAAAAACTACTTAGCTCAAAAGATATAAGTGAAGCACATAGAGCAAAACTACATAGCTCAAAAGATATAAGTGAAGCACATAGAGTATTCTATCAAATTTTAATTCATGTATGGCTCTCTCAAAAGGTGTGTACATCAAGGATGATTGTGGCATACTAAGACACAAAGACACAAATAATACAAGACGCTCCAAGAAAAACACATATCATCTTGGTGAATAAAAATATAGCTCCAAGTAAATTACCGATGGAAGTGGACGAAAGAGGAGATGCCTTCCAGGGCATCCCCAAGCTTTGAATTTTTGGTGTCCTTGGATTATCTTTGGGGTGCCATGGGCATCCCCAAGCTTAGGCTCTTGCCACTCCTTGTTCCATAATCCATCAAAAGATTTCACCCAAAACTTGAAAACTTCACAACACAAAACTCAAAATAGAAAACTCGTGAGCTCCGTTAGCGAAAGAAAACAAAAGACCACTTCAAGGTACTGTAATGAACTCATTATTTATTTATATTGGTGTTAAACCTACTTTATTCCAACTTCTCTATGGACTATAAACTATTTTACTAGCCATAGATTCATCAAAATAAGCAAACAACACACGAAAAACAGAATCTGTCAAAAACAGAACAGTCTGTAGTAATCTGTAGCTAGCGCAAGATCTGGAACCCCAAAAATTCTAAAATAAATATCTGGACGTGAGGAATTTATCTATTAATCATCTTAAAAAATAATTAACTAAATATCACTATTCAAATAAAAATGACAGCAGTTCTCGTGAGCGCTAAAGTTTCTGTTTTTTACAGCAAGTTCAACAAGACTTTCCCAAGTCTTCCCAACGGTTCTACTTGGCACAAACACTAATTAAACACAAAAAACACAACCAAAACAGAGTCTAAATAATTTATTTATTACTAAGCAGGAGAAAAAAGCAAGGAATAAAAAAAATTGGGTTGCCTCCCAACAAGCGCTATCGTTTAACGCCCCTAGCTAGACATAAAAGCGAGGATAGATCTAGGTATTGCCATCTTTGGTAGGCAATCCATAAGTGGCTCTCATGATAGTTTCAAATGGAAATTTTATTTTATTTCTTGGGAAGTTTTCCATGCCCTTTTTTAATGGAAATTTAAATCTAATATTCTCTTCCTTCATATCAATAATCGCACCAACCGTTCTAAGGAAAGGTCTACCAAGAATAATAGGGCAAGAAGGATTGCAATCTATATCAAGAACAATGAAATCTACGGGCACATAATTACTATTTGCAGCAATAATAACATCATTAATCCTTCCCATAGGTTTGTTAATAGTGGAATCCTCAAGATGCAAGTTTAGAGAGCAATCATCAAAATCGTGGAAATCTAGTAAATCACACAAAGTCTTGGGAATAGTAGAGACACTAGCACCCAAATCACACAAAGCATAAAACTCATGATCTTTAATTTTAATTTTAATAGTTGGTTCCCACTCATCATAGAGTTTTCCAGGGATAGAAACTTTCAACTCAAGTTTTTCTTCATAAGATTGCATCAAGGCATCAACAATATGTTCGGTGAAGGCTTTATTTTGACTATAAGCATGTGGAGAATTTAGCACAGATTGCAACAAGGAAATACAATCAATTAAAGAACAACTTTCATAAGTAAATTCCTTTAAATCCAATATAGTGGGTTTAGCAACATCTAGATTTTTATTTCTTTCAATCCCACTTTCATCAATTTCATCATTAAGATCTAAATACTCCGAATTTTTAGAACGCCTCCTAGGTAAAGGAAGATCATATTCAGTTTCATCAAGATTCATATTGCAAAACAAAGATTTAATAGGGGACACATCAATAACTTTTAGATCTTCATCTTTATTTTCATAGGAATTGGAGGAACACGCTTTAATAAAGGAATCTTTGGAAGCACGCATCCTAGCGGTTCTTTCCTTGCACTCATCAATGGAAATTCTCATGGCTTTGAGAGACTCATTGATATCATGCTTAGGAGGAATAGATCTAAGCTTTAAAGAATCAACCTCAAGAGTAATTCTATCAACGTTTCTAGCCAAATCATCAACTTTAAGCAATTTCTCCTCAAGCAAAGCATTAAAATTCTTTTGTGAATTCATAAACTCTTTAACACTATTCTCAAATTTAGAGGGCATCTTATTATAATTTCCATAAGAGTTGTTGTAGGAATTCCCATAATTATTATAAGGATTACTAGGATATGGCCTAGGATTAAAATTCCCTCTATAAGCGTTGTTACCAAAATTATTCCCACCTACAAAATTCACATCCATAGATTCATTGTTATTCTCAATCAAAGTAGACAAAGGCATATCATTAGGATCAGAAGAAACACTCTTAGTAGCAAATAATTTCATAAGTTCATCCATCTTTCCACTCAACACATTAATTTCTTCTATCGCATGCACATTTTTATTAGAAGATCTTTCAGTATGCCATTGAGAATAATTAACCATAATATTATCTAGGAGTTTAGTAGCATCTCCTAAAGTGATTTCCATAAAAGTGCCTCCCACGGCTGAATCTAAAAGATTTCTAGAAGCAAAATTCAATCCGGCATAAATTTTTTGTAGGATCATCCACAAATTCAAACCATGAGTAGGGCTATTACGTATCATTAATTTCATTCTCTCCCAAGCTTGTGCAACATGTTCATGATCAAGTTGTTTAAAATTCATAATATCGTTTCTAAGAGAGATGATCTTAGCGGGAGGAAAGTACTTAGAGATAAAAGCATCTTTGCACTTGTTCCATGAATCAATACTATTTTTAGGCAAAGACGAAAAACAAGCTTTAGCACAATCTCTAAGCGAAAAGGAAATAGCTTCAATTTAATGACATCATTATTGCAATCTTTTTTCTTTTGCATATCACATAAATCAACAAAGCTATTCAGATGAGTAGTGGCATCTTCACTAGGAAGGCCGGCGAATTGAACTTTCATAACAAGATTCAACAAAGCAGCATTAATTTCATAAGATTCAGCATCGGTAAGAGGAGCAATCGGAGTGCTAAGGAAATCATTATTATTGGTATTGGTGAAGTCACACAATTTGGTAGTATCTTGAGCCATCGCGACGAACAAGCAAACTAACACACGAGCAAATAGGCAAAAGAGGCAAATAGAGAGGGAGGATAGAGAGAGAGGGCGAATAAAACGGCAAGGGTGAATTGGGGGGAGAGGAAAACGAGAGGCAAATGGCAAATAATGTAATGCAAGAGATAGTGATTGTGATGGGTACTTGGTATATTGACTTTTTGCGTAGACTCCCTAGCAACGGTGCTAGAAATCCTTTTTGCTACGTCTTGAGCTTGCGTTGGTTTTCCCCGAAGAGGAAGGGATGATGCAACAAAGTAGCGTAAGTATTTCCCTCAGTTTTTGAGAACCAAGGTATCAATCCAGTAGGAGGCCACGCTCAAGTCCCTCGTACCTGCACAAAGCGATAGGTACTCACAACCAACGCGATTAGGGGTTGTCAATCCCTTCACGGTCACTTACGAGAGTGAGATCTGATAGATATAATATTTTTGGTATTTTTGGTATAAAGATGCAAAGTAAAAAGTAAAAGCAAAGTAAAAAAGCAAAGCAAGATTAAAGTAATGGAGATTGATATGATGAGAATAGACCTGGGGGCCATAGGTTTCACTAGTGGCTTCTCTCAAGAGCATAAGTATTCTATGGTGGGTGAACAAATTACTGTTGAGCAATTGACAGAATTGAGCATATTTATGAGAATATCTAGGGATGATCATGTATATAGGCATCACGTCCGTGACAAGTAGATCGAAACGATTATGCATCTACTACTATTACTCCACTCATCGACCGCTATCCAGCATGCATCTAGAGTATTAAGTTAAAAACAGAGTAACGCCTTAAGCAAGATGACATGATGTAGAGAGATAAATTCATGCAATATGAAATAAACCCCATCTTGTTATCCTCGATGGCAACGATACAATACGTGCCTTGCTGCCCCTTCTATCACTGGGTAAGGACACCGCAAGATCGAAACCCAAGCTAAGCACTTCTCCCATGGCAAGAACTACCAATCTAGTTGGCCAAACCAAACGGATAATTCGAAGAGACTTGCAAAGATAACCAATCATACATATAAGAATTCAGAGAAGATTCAAATATTATTCATAGATAGACTTGATCATAAACCCACAATTCATCGGTCTCAACAAACATACCGCAAAAAGAAGATTACATCGAATAGATCTCCACAAGAGAGGGGGAGAACTTTGTATTGAGATTCAAAGAGAGAGAAGAAGCCATCTAGCTACTAACTATGGACCTGAAGGTCTGAGGTAAACTACTCACACTTCATTGGAGGGGCTAGGAAGATGTAGAAGCCCTCCGTGATGACGGCCCTCTTCCGGTGGAGGTTCGAAACAGGCCCCAAGATAGGATCTCGTGGATACAGAAAGTTGCGGCGATGGAATTAGGTTTTTGGCTCCTGTTCTGATCGTTTGGGGTACGTAGGTATATATAGGAGGAAGGAGTACATCGGTGGAGCACCGAGGGACCCACGAGGCAGGGGGCGCGCCCTATGGGGGGCGCCCCCAACCTCGTGACCTCCTATTTGACTCCCTAGAGTAGAGTCCAAGTCTCTTGGATCACGTTCGGTGAGAAAATCACGTTCCCGAAGATTTTATTCCGTTTGCACTCCGTTTGATATTCTGTTACTCCGAAACACTGAAATAGGCAAAAACAGCACTTCTGGGCTGGGCCTCCTGTTAATAGGTTAGTCCCAAAAATGATATAAAAGTGGAAAATAAAGCCCAATATAGTCCAAAACATTAGATAATATAGCATGGAGCAATCAAAAATTATAGATACGTTGGTGACATATCATAACACCTCATATCACTTTGCGGCCTCACGCACGGTATCTCCACGGGTGTCGCCTTACCATGGCCCGGGACCGTTTGCACCTTTTGACTCATGTATATGACAGTGTCGCTAGCATCCATATGATAGAGAACCCGGTCCGACATGGCTAGTCGTGAACCCAAAGCGACACAGACCTATGGGGACAGGCATACATGAATTACATCAAGCATGTTGGTCAACAGCGTCTGAATCCGGGCTGTAGCACTAGGCTAACAGGACTCCGGGGAACCCGGGCTGTAGCAAGCTAAGCAGGACTCCGGAAGTCACCATGTGACATTTCCCCGAAGGGACAGACATAGGAACGAAGTGAAACACATGCCGGCCAGTCAAGTGTTCTGAGCAGTAGTGCTGGGCTAGCAGGACTCTGGTGAACCTGGCTGTAGCGGACTACTATGGCTCATGGAAGCACTAGACTACATTTCCCCATAAGAGAGGCTACCAAGGATAAACAACTAGATTGTCGGATCCCACACATACCAAGCATTTCAATCATACACACAATATGCTCGATATGTGTAAATACAACATGGCATCACAACATAACTCTACGACGCAAGTATTTATTCATTAGGTTCCGAGGAGCGAGATATTACACACATGGGTCTCATGACCCAACAATCATAGCATACAAATCAAAGCACATGTGGAAGCTTAACATGTCTGAGTACAGACATCTACAAATGAAAAAGGCTAAGAAGCCTGACTATCTACCAGATCATGCCGAGGGCACAAGATTGTAGCTGAGGTATCAAGATAAAAGTCAAATTCCATGTGGAACTACTAGCGAGACTGAAGTCTCTCTTCAAAACATAAAATAAGCAAACGTGGGTACAAATGTACCCAGCAAGACTTACATCAGAACTAACTACATATGCATCGGTATCAACAAAGGGGTAGTGGAGTTTAACTGCAGCAAGCCAGCTTTGACTCAGTGGCTAACCTGAACTACGAGTGCAAGCAACTCTTTTGAGGTGGCGCACACGAGTCCACATATTCACCATATCAATACACCACTATGGATCTGCTCCCATCTCCCTACGAGAACGCCATCCATAGCACTCACACTTATCTTGCGCATTTTAGAGTATCCACTTTCACTTGTCTATGAACTATATAGGTAACCAAGTAGTCCTTTACCGCAGACGCGGCTATTCGAATAGACGAGGTTAACCCTGCAGGGGTGTACTTCTTCATACACAACGAGTACTCGGCAACCTTCAAGAGGAAACACAACGAGGGTGTCGGCCACGGCCTACCTAAACACTCAAGTCTCTAGTCCAGGTTTATCGCCTATCCAGGTTCCATCCGTAGGGAGTCCAGCCGAGGTTTCCACATATGACCCCGAACGATGTGTACAGGGTTCCGAGACGTCAAACGGGCGCCCGGCATGCCCGGCCACGGTGTATCTACTGCATCATAGCCCACGCCTGGGTTCAGCGCTATGCACGGCCGCCAACACATATCCTACAAACACCAGAAACTAGTTGCAACTCCAGGACAGAGGACTAGGGTGGTTAAGAAGCCGAGAGGGTCAATTAAGGATCCCAATGCATGGTAGTAACTGGTTCTTAAATCACACATACAGATCTCGGTGCTTAAGGACGGTTCCAATGAAACAACCCACCATGTACTCCTACATGGCCTCTCATCGATACCTTTACCAGATCGTGTTCAATACACTTAGCTCACACATAGTAGGACATGTTCACAACTTTCCAATTCATCCCTGATGAATCAGACTTGACACAACTCTAAGCAATAGCAGGCATGACAAACAAGCAGGAATGAGTAGGCACATCAGGGCTCAAACAACTCCTACTCATGCTAGTGGGTTTCATCTATTTACTGTGGAAATGATAGGTCATGTAGAGGATAATGGGTTCAACTACCGTAGCAAGTAACAGATGAATCGTTGTTTTCCTAATGTAGTAATAGAGAGCAGGAGCGAGAGAGTGGGATTGTATCGGAATGAACAAGGGGGGTTTTGCTTGCCTGATGGAGTGGTAGTAGGATACTGCCCTTCAGTCGGATAATCGCAGGTATCCTCAGAGGCATAACCTACCACGTAAGATATGTCAAACACAATCAACACATGACGATATGCAACAATATGATGCATGCTATGACATGGCAATATGAATGTCTTTTGGCTAATGCAACTTAGAACAGGTTGGTTTGGGCTCATTTGAACCAAAGATTCAAATGCAAACCCAAAATAAAAGGTCATACTAGTGCATTAACTTGTTTCATCTAAACAGCAAGGTTAGGTTGCTCTAACATGCATAAAACCAGTACAGATGGATAGATTGGATTTTTCTGATCATTTTTCATATATAACTTATTTCATTATGAGTTATGGTTGAATTTCTATGAATTTTAGAAGTTTAGGGCATTTTCTGGAATTTCCTGAATAAGAATAAGTCTAGAAAATGAGTTATTGCATCCACACTGTGTCACTATGACGTCAGCTGGTCAACAGCGCCTAACCAGGGTCAAACCTAATAGTGGGACCCATATGTCATCAACTCAGCTAATTAATATAGTTAATTAGCCTTAAATTAAACCCAACTAAAATGTCAGTGGGGCCGGGGCCCACATGTCAATGACCCAGGATTAGATTAGCTGGGTCATTACTCTAATTAACTTGTGGTTAGGCTGGAGTTTAGCCACCGGCGACAGCACGCACGGCGGAGGCTGACTGGAATTCCTCCTCCGGCGGTCTAAAGCGCAGCGGAGGGCATCTACGCGTTGCTCGTGCTCGTCCGCATCGAGCAGTGCAAGAAGCAGTGGCTAGGGCGGCCCATAGCAACGGCAACGGTGACAAGTGCGGTGGCCGGAGCTCGGCCGACAATGGTTTGGGCGATGCCGAGCAAGGGAGGAGCCGTGGTTAGTCGTGTTCGACTCACGGAAGTGCGGTGAGTGCAGCGGTGAGCTCGGATGCGAGCTTGCGCGGCCGTAGCCACGGTGGTGACAAGGCCGGCGGCGGGGAGCTCTCGGGCCCGACGGAAACGACGACTATGGTGACGTTCGAGAAAAAGGAGGGGGGGTTTCGGGGAGAGATGCTCACGATGGTCACGTCGAGCAGGTCAGCGGGCTCGAGGAGGGGCTGGTGACGGCGCGCGGTCGTCAGCGATCTCGGGTGGCCGACAAGGGAAATAGCGGTGCTGGCGGCGTCCAGGGGCTTCCGGCGTCGTGAGGATCGGTGAGGAGGAAGAGGGCATCGGGGCGGAGCTCGTAGACTGATCGGGGTGTCGTCGGGATGGCGATGGCCGTGGTGGTGGCGAGCGGCGGCGATGAACCTGTTTGGGTGGGTGAGAGAGAGAGGTCTAGGGGAGGGGATGAGCGCGGGGGAGAGTGGGAGGGGGCCAAGGGGAGTGCGTGGCGCTCGCAGCCGCGTCGGGGAAGCGGTGGAAGCAGGAGGTGGCACGGCGTGTGGCTAGCGCGCAACAAGCACGCACCCCAGTCCTCCTGGCGGGAGGTCGGGGATGACTGGCAGTGGCCAGTGGGCTTGGCCTGTCTGCTGGGCTGCTGCTATAGGTAAGTGGCCCAGGTAACTCTCTCTCTGCCTTTTTTCTATTTTGTTCTGTTTTCTAATATTTCTGCAAGTTTGTGGCTTTTCGAAAAATACCTAGGCACTTCCAAAAATCACCAAACTGCTCATGCTCACTGTATGGAATAAACCCAACATGGAACATTTCAGTTTAGGATTATTTGGACATTATTTCTTATATAACAGAAATAATTCCAACCCAAATATATTATTGATTTAAATCAAAGGCCCAAATAAATTATTTCTGGGACTCCAAAAATATTGGTTTGAATTTCACCTCATGCCAATATTTTCACGGAATAACAGGAACATTTTCTTGGACTCAGTTGATGAGATTTAAATGTTGGTTATTTTTAGGGGTTTTCTGAGGCTTTGAAAATTCCTCAATTCAAATTTCATTTGAATTTAAACATGATGCACGCATGGAAGCTGACATAGGTCAGACCAGAATTAGGGATGTGACAACTCACCCCCACTAAACAAGAATCTTTTCCGGAGATTCAAGACGTGAGGTAAGAGGACAGAGGGGATACAAAGCTAACACGATCTTCATGATCCAACTGCCCTTCATAGGAATGTTGGTTCCTTGCTTCATGTTGATGTTGATATCCTTGCTCTCAAGATCTTCATTCAACTCAATGACGACGAAAAGAGATTCTACAGGAAACAATCTCCTCAAAGATTGAGCAACTCACGAGATGAGACACATAACACACATCAAGGGTGATGGAAAAGTAGATGATGAGGATTCAGTAGGTTGGCAACAATTCCACACTTAAGAAGGTGTTGAACGGTTGTCAACGTAGCGAGGAGTTGAGTCTCCATGACATCGTAACGAGACATCTTAGAAGAAGGTGACTCGCAGAAATATTCCCTTAAGTGGCAAAAAGAATTACTTTTGATTCAGAGATCATTGAAACTCTTCATACTAGCCTAGGGCAATCACAACAATCATTTGGCGGAATACGAAGGATGGCAATACCCGGACTAGGATGGATGATGTGGACTACCTTGTTGAAGACAACGCAAGGGATGATTTTTGCATATCATCAGAAATGGATGGGACCCATGGTAGAATGGCACATTAGCGGTGCAAGCTAGGAACAAAATGCAAATGCTAGGAATGATTCTGGTAACTAGGGAAAAACTCAACAGTCGAGAGTGATTCCACTGTTTGAAAGGTTTATCATAACCGAAGAAACTTAGAGCGGATCCCATTTAATGCCGACGGTAAATCCTAGTGCTTGTGCGTGCCCTCAAGAACTTGAGCATTTCCATATTCATCAAGGTTTTACCAATACCCGTGTCAAGGATCCTGGCAACACATCATACTACCATGATGAATAGTGATGGACGATGCAGATGCAAAGGGAGATAAAACCTTCTCAGATTTCTCCTTAGCGAAGCCAAGGAAACAAAATCTAATGATCGACCGAGAGACATTTAGCACTCCACTTCTAATGTTCTCCTTGATGTACTAGCGTATCCCATTCATAGATATGGTTTGATATCTAGAACATCGAGTAAAGGTCGGAATTCGGGAACACAAAATCCATAAGGGACATCTAGGGAGTAAATCCTACGAAATCCTTATGGGGAGGTGCCCAACTTTCTCAATCAAGATACTACAATAATAGGTCTTTTGGTTGGGTGTGTTGGCCACGACATCCACTTTACCAGTTATGGTGAGACCAATATTATAGTTCTTGGAAAAACGTTCCAACCATTACATCTGCCTGAGATTCAGATCTGGTTGGTGTCAGGATATTCCAGACTCATCGAATCTAGAAAGAAAAATGAAAGTTTGCAGCACAAATCGACGAGATGACATTGCGAGATTCTCGGGAAAATGAACTACGATAGCAAGCTCCAAAACATGAGCTGGTTCTGCTACACACATGTGAACACACTGTCCTAGACAAGCATGACCACATGGTAGTCTTATAATAAAACACTACCGAGTTCAGGTGGGGAACCATCATCTAGGGTAACGAAGTATTGTGCATGACCTAGGATTTGCACAATAACTCATTTTCCTTCAACAAATCAATCAGTGGCTTGGTGTGCTAGTGTCAGGACCCCAATTCTAAGTCACACCGATCTAGCCTGTAACACCTCATATCACTTTGCGGCCTCACGCACGGTATTCCCACGGGTGTCGCCTTACCATGGCCCAGGACCGTTTGCGCCTTTTGGCTCACGTATATGATAGTGTCGCTAGCATCCATATGACAGAGAACCCGGGCCGACATGACTAGTCGTGAACCCAAAATGGCACTAACTTACGGGGACAGGCATACATGAATCAACATCTAGCATGTCGGTCAGCAGCGTGCGAATCCGGGCTGTAGCACTGGGCTAGGCAGGACTCCGGATGTCACCATGTGACATTTCCCCGAAGGGACAGACACATGAACGAAGTGAATCACATGACGGTCAGTCAAGTGTTCCGGAGCAGTAGTGCTGGGCTAGCAGGACTCTGGTGAACCGGGCTGTAGTGGACTACTATAGCTCATGGAAGCACAAGACTACATTTCCCCATAAGAGAGGCTACCAAGGATAAACAACTAGGTTGTCGGATCCCACACATACCAAGCATTTAAATCATGCACACAATATGCTCAATATGTGTAATACAACATGGCATCACAACAAGACTCTACGACTCAGAGTATTTATTCATTAGGCTCCGGGGAGTGAGATATTACAAACATGGGTCTCATGACCCAAAATTCAGAGCATACAAGTCAAAGCACATGCGGAAGCTTAACTTGTCTGAGTACAAACAACTAAAAATGAAGAAGGCTGAGGAGTCTGACTATCTACCAGACCCTCTCAAGGGTAAAAGACTGTAGCTGAGGTAACAAGCTAAACGTCGAAGTCCACGTGGAACTACTAGCGAGACAGAAGTCTCTCAGCAAAACATAAAATAAGCAAACATGAGTACAAATGTACCCAGCAAGACTTACATCAGAACTAACTACATATGCATCGGTATCAACAAAGGGGTAGTGGAGTTTAACTGCAGCAAGCCAGCTTTGACTCAGTGGCTAACCTGAACTACGACTGCAAGCAACTCTTTTGAGGTGGCCACACGAGTCCACAAATTTACCATACCAATACGCCACCATGGATCCGCTCCCGTCTCCCTATGAGAACGCCATCCATAGCACTCACGCTTATCTTGCGCATTTTAGAGTATCCACTTTCACTTGTCTATGAACTATGCAAGGGGTCCAAGTTTCCATATCCGAGGAATCCGGCTATTCGAATAGATAATGAAAACCCTGCAGTGGTGTACTACTTCACACACGCTCTTGCCACTTATCGCCCTGTACACGTCATGTACCTCGGCAACCTTCAAGCGGAAGCCGGGCGAGGGAGTCGGCCACGACCTGACTAACCAACAAGTCTCTAGTCTAGGTTTATCGCCTATTCAGGTTCCATCCGCAAGGAGATCCGACCGGGGTGTCGCTCACGGCCCCAAACGATGTGACCAGGGTTCCCAAGCCCACCATCCGGGTTCCACTTGGTACACCGTGCCACTGTGCCTAGTCTGTCCCAAGCCCACCTGTACCGGATGCCACTTGGTAGACTACTAACACTACCTACAAACACCAGAAACTAGTTGCAACTCCTGGACAGAGATCGAGTTGATTAATAAGCCGAGAGGGGCCGAGTTACCGGAACCCAATGTGTGGTAGTAATTGTTCATGGATCACAAACACAGAACTCAGTTCCTGAGAACGGATCCAATGAGACAACCCACCATGTACTCCTACATGGCCTCTCACCGCTACCTTTACGAAATCGTGTTCACACGCTTAGCTCTCAATGGTAGGACATGTTCACTACATTCCAATTCATTCCCGATGAATCAGACCTGACTCAACTCTAAGCAGTAGCAGGCATGACTGTAACACCCCGGATATGATTTACCTAATATGTAATACAACTCTTGCCGTTTCCGGCATTAAGTTATTTTATTTCCTCGGGTTCGGGTTTTTGTCTCCGTGTGTTGTTGTCGTTGTCATGCATCTCTTATCATGTCATCATGTGCATTGCATTCGCATACGTGTTCATCTCATGCATCCGAGCATTTTCCCCGTTGTCTGTTTTTCATTCCGGCGCTCCGTTCTCCTCCGGTGGTCTTTTCTACCTTTCTTTCGTGTGTGGGGGTTAAACATTTCCGGATTGGACCGAGACTTGCCAAGCGGCCTTGGTTTACTACCGGTAGACTGCCTGTCAAGTTTCGTACCATTTGGACTTCATTTGATGCTCCAACGGTTAACCGAGGGACCGAAAAGGCCTCGTGTGTGTTGCAGCCCAACACCCTTCCAATTTGGCCCAAAACCAACCAAAACCCTCTCCATCATCTAGAGTGTTCGATCACGACCGCGTGGCCGAAAACCGCACCTCATTTGGACACTCCTAGCTCCCTCTATGCCTATAAATATCTCCCCCATTCGAAATCCCGGTTGAAACCCTAGATCCACTCCATCCGCCGCCTCCGGACTTAAATCGCCAGGCCGGACATTGTCCGACCCGTGCCGCCGCCACGTGTCAGCCGCCCGTTAGCCGTGCCGCCGCCCCACTTCGTCGCCGCCACCGCCCCGGGAGGCCCAGGACGGGCCCCCGAGGCCCATTGCTTCTCACCGCCGCCTGACTCCTCTTCCCCGAGGTCAGCCACGTCGCCGGTCGCCGCCGCCGACGCGCCCCCGCGCCGGCGCAAGCTCGCCGCCTCCCCAGCTCACCAGCGCTCGCCCCACCGCCTGCCAGCACGCCCGCGCCTCGCCCCTCGTCGGCCGGCGCCACCAACCGCCGCCTCCTCCACGCCCGCGCCTCCTCCGGCCGCCCGCTTCCATCTCCGGTGAATCGAGCTCCGGTGCCGTCGATCCTCGGGAGGCGCGCATGAATAGTACCCCGATCCGGATCTAGATCTGGGATAATTGCCTCGGTTGACTTTCCTCCCGTAATCCTAATAATTTGCGTTTTCCATCATGCTGTATCTCCTCATCCGTAGATCCGTTTTGGGTGTGTACCATATCAAAATGTTCGCCTTAGAGAGCACATCATTTCATCTCATTGCATCATTTTCATTTGAGTTCATGTTGGTGCCCGAAATGCTGTTGGAAGAGTGCTATTTGAGTTAGTTGTCAGATCTGCTGCTCCAAATAGCTATTTGTTATTTTTGCCATGATTAATGCGTGCATGATATGCCCCTGAGCTCTACATATGTTTTGTTATATGCTTTGTCATCTTTCCAGGGGTTCCATCCATATATTTTTCTGATTTGTTTGGTGACTAGAACAAGCTTGCAAAGTGGTGCATTCGTTAATGCTGATTTCAGGGACTTAGCAATTCCACTAAGTCCTTGATCTGTTTTTATCAATATGCCATATGTTCATGTTGTTTCCTAGTGATCCGTGCCTCTTTTGAGGATGATCAATAAGGATGATTTGTTAATCTTGTAGTGCTCTATCGATCCATGTCTTTGTTTGAAATTATGGAGCACCCTATATTTAGCCAATCGAGCTGTACTTTTGCTATTTCGTGAATCTAGGCAGATTGTCTACTTGTTAGCGATTTTGCCGAGGATGTTGTAGTTGATCCATGCATGCTATGTTATTTTTATTGCCATGTCTAGCTTGTATAATGTGTATTCTTGATGGGTGTATGCTTAGATTGTCATGACTTGCTCTGTAGTGAGTGCATCGAGCTCGTAAACATGCCTACTTGATATCTGTTTTGCATGCTCCAGTTTTCACAAAGTCTGTGATCTGTTTAAGTTTTTGCCATGTTCACATGCTTGCAATTGTATTTTCTGATCCCTTTTGGCTCAAGGTCACTAAGGGACTTTTGTTAATCGCTTTGAGTAGCTCCATGCCATACCTTACTTTACCATGTTACATTCCTGTAGCTTATAATTTTCATGCTCCAAAGTGTGCTACCTGATCTGAAATTCCAGACAAGTGTTAATTTCACTAAGTCTGAGATTTGTTTACCAATTGCACTTTTGCCATGCTTGTTTGAACCTGTTAATGGATGAATTGGACGTAGCTCAGTGTCCGTCTTTTGTTAAGCATAATGAGTGGATCCCTGCCATGTATTTTGTTGCCATGTTTGGGTGTTGTAGCATGTTTGTCTTGTTGCATTTAGATGCCTACTTGCTGTATATCGCAGACCGGTGCCATATTTGATTTGCTTGCCATTTCCAAACCGTGTCTCCGATTCCGGTGTTCTTTATATCATTTTCAAGATAAATCACCTCACCTTTCCAGTGGCACACTTGGATTTCCAAGTTGAGGCCAGGTTCATTCATTCCTTGTCAAATCTTGCATATGCATCACATATCGCATCCCGCATAGCATACCATGTTTGCATCATGTGTTTGAGCTTTGCACAATGGTTGATTGTGTCCTTTTTGCTTGTTTGTCTTGTTTGGGTAGAGCCGGGAGACGAGTTCGCTAATGAGGAGCCCGTTGAGTTTGCTTTCGAGGATCGAGTCAACTCTCACAACTTTGTAGGCAAGATGATCATACCCTCGAAATCACTTCTATCTTTGCTTTGCTAGATGCTCGCTCTTTTGCTATGCCTATGCTACGATGCCTACCACTTGCTTATCATGTCTCCCAAATTGCCATGTCAAACCTCTAACCCACCATGTCCTAGCAAACCGTTGATTGGCTATGTTACCGCTTTGCTCAGCCCCTCTTATAGCATTGCTAGTTGCAGGTGAAGATTGGAGACCGTTCCTTGTTGGAACATTGTTTACTTGTTGGGATATCATTATATTATCTTGTTATCTTTATGCATCTATATACTTGGTTAAGGGTGGAAGGCTCGGCCTCTCGCCTAGTGTTTTGTTCCACTCTTGCCGCCCTAGTTGTCAGATTTCGGGTTCCGGCAGACTCTTGAGGTTCGAACACTGGGGTGCGCACGGAGATTTCGCCTCCTACCTACCTGCACCCCTCCGCCTCACTAAGATCTAAGCTATGGAAAGAACAACACAAGAGACACAGGGTTTATACTGGTTCAGGCCACCGTTGTGGTGTAATACCCTACTCCAGTGTGTGGTGTGGTGGATTGCCTCTTGGGCTGATGATGATGAACAATACAAGGAAGAACAGCCTCGTGAGGGTCTGTTCTTTGCTGGGGGGACGAAATGCTAGGAGGAGTTCAGTCACCCTTCTCTCTCTAATTTCGATCCGATCCTTGATCCTCGATCTCGATCTCCCACCTTCACCTCAACCCCCTGTGGGTGGCTGGTCCTATTTATAGGCAATGGCCCCGGGCCTCTTCCCAAATATTGAGTGGGAAGGGCGCCAACAATTGGCCATTTTGAAGGGGAACATCTGGTACACTTATCCTGACTAAAGTTGGTCCTCGCCTGCACAAAGCTCTGGTGGTGACGCCGTCTTGGGCTCCACGATGACCTCCGTCTTGCAGTCCTCCTGGTATTGGTCTTGTTGCATCGAAATGGCAACCTTTGCCTGATGCCTCGGTACTCCGCGGCTGCGCTTGCCCCCTTTGCACCAAAGGGGAAAGGAGGACACTGCGTGGGCTGGCGCCCGCCTGGCGCCCTTGGTCGTCATGGCTTACGTCACGGGCACCTCGTGAGGTACCCTGCCTTGATCTCTCCGCCTTCTCGCGAGCTAGCCTAGTGAGGCTGTGCCTGAGGAAGCTCCGTGTCGTCCGCCCCGCGAGGCTTGGCCCCTCGCAAGGGTCTTGGGTCTGTGTTGATGAAGATGGGCCGTGCTGGGGCCCCCTTTGAGCCACGCCGCAGGCCGCAGGCAGGCAAGTCTGGGGACCCCCGTTCCCAGAACGCCGACAGTAGCCCCCGGGCCCAAGGCGCGCCCGGACTTGGCCGTGCAGTGAGGCGAAAGGGCAAGAGCGAAGCGCCGCAGGCCCTAACAGCCTGCGGTCTTGGGCGCCGCGTGGCGGTTGATCGGACATGAGCGCCTTAGCAACCGCGCGAGTTGATAAAGGAGCGGCATCCGCCTAGGCTTTGCTTTTTTGCTTTCCCCGGTTGCTGCTCAGATCCCCTTTCTTGCGCCTCTCCTTCCTTCCTCCAAAATTGCCAGATCCACTCCGACTGCATGACCTAGGAAGTCATGGCGCCTCGTCAGTCCCCGGCCATAGCTTGGTACTAGTCTGCCCTGGACTCGCCGAACGTGTCGGAGGCGAGCCTCGCCCGGTTGCGCCGGATGGCGGAGGCGCGGGGCATCGACGGGGCAAAGGTGTGCAAGGCCGGCTCCGTCACCCCTGAGGGTCAAGGGAGCACCTTCTATCCGTTCTTCGTAAGCGCCATTGCTGCTGGCCTGGTGCCTCCCTTCTCCGAGTTCTTCTTCTCTGTCCTCCGCCATTATAAGCTACTGGCTCTGCATCTCCACCCCAACTCCGTCCTTCTCCTGGCGATCTTCGCCTATTACTGCGAGGCTCATGTAGGGGTGCAGCCCTCAGTGGCCTTGCTGCGCCACTACTTCTACCTCCGGACCTCTCGCGGTCCTGCTTCCGCATGCGCGAGCTTCATCGCGTACGGTGGCGCCATTGCCATTTTGAACCCCGGGAAAAGAATTGAGGGCTTCAGGAGCAAGTGGGTCTTGGAGGATGCTGGGCGCATCCACCCTCGGCTGATCTTGCCCATGGAGCAACCCACGAGCTCCAGCGATTGGGGTCGAGCGGAGCTCGCGGACCCCCACGCGAAGCTGGTGTTGGAGAAGATGGAAGCGGATCTGAGGCCGGCCAACATGGCGTCGGCAAACCTGACCGGCGCGTCGCTGCTGAGGGAAATCTTGGAGCACCAGCTGGCTCCGCTTCGGTAGTACTCACTTCCGATGTGGAGGCCCCATCCGAGCCCCGCGGCCTTGGCCGACGGAGATCTAGCTGCGGTCCTCCAATCTCTGGTCGGGGGCGATGTGGCGAGGTTGGAGGGCGCTCCTACGCCCTTGTTCCTCTGCGACGACTGGGAGCAGGTAGTGGAGTCCATGCCCGTCTTCAACGGGGACGGGCCCGTGCCCATGGAAACTCCTGAGGAACCGGTGGACGTGCCCTCCGAAGACTCCAGCGAAGAGGAGGAAGGAGGGGAGCGGGAAAAAGGGCCTGACTCCGAGGCGACTGACGGAGAGTCGAGGGCTCCCCTTCCCCGGCGCAGGTCCCGCGTTCTCCGCCTCTCTCCGAGCGATGACGACGAGGATGATGACGAGCAGGACAGCGGGAGCTTGCCCCCAATCCCGAAGAAGGACAGGACCGGGCTGATCTCCCGCGGGTCTGCCCCGGCCCCGAGGCGGACCGCAGACGCACCTTCCGCTTCCAAGCTTCCCGAGGTTGACCCTTCTAGCCGGCTTTCGGGCTTCAAATTTGGCCAGAGGCCGCTTGAGCTCACCGGCGACGACCCGTAAGCGCTTGATTCTTGTCTTTATTTCTTGTTCTGCTTCTGAGGCTTGACGTCCGCATCTCTTGGATAGGCTGGCGCCCGCAGCAAAGAAGCCGAAGGGAGCTCCTAAGGTTCCATCCGTGGCAGCGCCTCTGCCCGCGAAGGAGGGTGACCGCGACACACAGGCTTCTCCTGACCAGTCGTCCTCGCGAGGCCTGGCTGAGCCGGCGGGGGCGAGCTCAGCCCCCATGGCCCAAGTGACTCCCGAGGTGCCTTTGCCTGCTGCCGCCACTACAGCCGTTGGGGCGCAGCAGACTACGCCTCAGGATGTTGTGGCCGCGCTGCCGCCTTCTCCTTCTACTCCACCGACTGCTGTTTCTCCGACTCCTCCTGCCATTCTGGATCGTGCTGCTGCTGAGCTGGACCGGCTGCGGCAGGATCTTCTTGGCGCCGACCCTCGCTTGGTGGCCGGGCGCTTGGAGCTGGCTTCAGGATGGATTCGATCCGAAGCTTCGATTCGGGCGGCGCTGGTCCAGGCCTCGACGGCTTGCGATGAGGAGAAGCAGGCTGTCCTCGAGGCGAAGGCTTCTCGTGACGCAGCCCTGGGGGAGGTGGTCAACGTCCGTGGTCGCTGCAAGGCGCTGGAGGACGAGCTGCAAGGCCTGCGGGACCAGCTCACGAAAGAGGTCTGCCTTCGCCAAGAGCAGGAAGAAGGCGTGAAGTCTCGTGAGGCGGCCGTCAAGGAGAGGGAGGTCAAGCTCAGGAAGCGCCGCAACCGCCCAGGTGCGCTGGAGTAGGAGTTGGGGGCGAGGAAGGCCAAGCTGGACGACAAGGCTCTGGTTCTTGCCGAGGACCGCGTGGCCTTCATGGAGATGGAGGCGAAGGCTCGCTCCTCGCTGAGGATGCTTTACGACAGCGGCCTGGAGAGCCCGCTGGCTGGCGCCGAGGACGGCCCCGCCAAGCTGCTTCCCTTCCTGGTTCATGCTCTTGAAGATGTCGCCCTTAGCCTTGGCCCCACGGCCGAGGCCGAGGCGCGTGTCTTGTCTTCTGCAGCGCTGACGCGGGTCCTCACCCACATCTACCTTCGCGATCCCGGCGTCGACCTCGATAGCCTGCTTGAGCCAGTAAGCGGCGAGCGTGCCGCTACCGCTGCCGAGGCCATGAAGGGTCATGTGGAGGCTCTGCTGGGGAAGTTCCGGGCCTTCAACACCAAGCCGAAGCAAGGCGCTGCCGACCCCACTGCTCCATGAGGTGAACCCACTCCGCGTTGCTCCTCCGCCGACAAGTGACTCCGTTGTGGCTCCTGTCCTGCCTTTAATTCCTGCACATGTATCATGCCTCGGGGAGGCGTTTAAACTTGCGTTTGGCATTGAGATAACAGTGTGGACTGTAATATTTGCTTTTGAATTCCTTGAGATTTATGCTTTTCCTTCCTACTTGCTTATGTTCTACGCCGGCAGAGCCCGGCCCCGCGCATAGCTCAGCCGCCGTTAGCCCCGACCGGAAACCAGGACGGGACCAAGGAGTGAGGGGCTACGTGACAAGTTAGGCTCCTGAGTCAGGAGTCCCCTTGGTGCATGAACAACAAGTAGGGAGGTATGATGTGGGTGGATCTACCATTCTACGTTTGTAGAGCCCGGCCGCGCGCATACCTCAACCGCCGTTAGCCTTTCGGAACTAAGGAGTGAGAGGCTACGTGACCAGTTAGGCTCCTGAGTCACGATGCTTAGGATTCCCCCTTGACGCTCAAACGGCCTTCGTACCTTGGCTCCGCTCGGGGAGAGACGCGCGACGAACCAGGCCCGGGGGGGCGTGGCTGGGCGGCGTGCGTCTGGGCGTGACCCAGGCACAGCCCCCGTGCCCAGCCCCCTCGTGCGGCACTCCCGAGGGGAGGCGTTACGATGAGGCTAGACACTGAGCCCTGGGCTCCCTGAGGTTGATGCGGCCCGGGGGCCACCCTCAGTTGTTTATCACCAGCGCGGAGCAGAGCGCTTCCGTATGTGTATGGGCATAGCCGCTCCTCGGCAGTGTCGTCAGCCAGCGCGGAGCATGGTGCTTCCACTGGTACGTGGGAGGGGGCCCCCCTCCGGGAGGAGCCCCCGGGGCATGTACAGCCCCGCCCTGACACGTGGCTGGCACGGTAGGGCCTGGCGAGGTGTATCTAGGCACCCGTGAGCCAGCGTGGGACTCACGGGGCCCTACCTCTAGGCGAGTTGCACCTGGCACTGGGCCTTATCTTGTGATGTGTCCCTGCAAATTTGGTTAGATGACGGCACTCTACGTCCTCGGGTCCCGGCCCTCGAGCTGGTCTCAGCCGTCGCTGGTATGCCAGGTCGCGATGCCGTGGACAAGGCCAGAGGGTGAGGGCTGGAGAGCCAGTAAGAGCCCTGAGTCGTGATGCTCAGGTACCCCCCCCTTTAACGTGCAAGTGGTCGGCATGGAGAAGAAGAGGTGCCGTGGACCGGCATCAAATAATCAAGCATGGCGGGTCGAATGCATAACCGGAAATAAACGCAAAAGGGATACATGCCGCTGGGTCTGGCCCGAGCGACTTGGGGATGATGCAGCCCGAGGGGCGCCCCCAACAAAGTAAGCTAACAACATGAAATAAAAGGGATACATGCCGCAGGGATGGACCCACGCGGCCCGGGAATAATGCAGCCCTGGGGGGGCACTCCCAGCTGGAAATGGAACTCGAAAGATGTCACCTAATGATGTTGATGACGAAGGGTTGTTGGTGTAGCAGACTCCGTGGACTGCGGAAGCCGATCCTCACGAGCCCCCAGGCCTAGGGGCCTCGGGAGGCTCCGGAGGCGCTGATGGCTCCTCGCGGACCATCTCCATCTCCGCCAGGGCTGCGGAACACCTGGCCTCTTGTGCCTCCATGATGCCCCTCATGAGGCGCTGGTACGTGGCAGCCGCGTTCGGCAAGCCGTAAGGCATGCGAACGTAGCTGTGGGGTGGACCTCCGCAGCGCCCCACTCGCGAGGGCCAGAGGCGCTCCAGAGAGGCGACTCGATTGAGCCCTGGTATGTCGATGCAGACGCGTAGCCCACCATCCTCGCTTGGATGGGGAGCCACTGCTGGTAGGCGGCGGCCGCCTTTCATGACTCTTGACTCCTGTAGCTCCTGAATGGCCTTGCTGACGAACTCCTGAGGGTCTGGCTCTCCTTGCCTTACTCCTTCTTGAGGGAAACGTGCTTCGAAACACGCCTCCATGTGGTGCACAAGCACCTCCCTCGTGACCCTAGCCAGGTCGGTGGCCCTCCAGGGGAGAGCCCCCGAGCCCTCCCTAAGGAGGGCGCCGGGCGCGCTTTCCTATGTGATGGAAGGAGGTTCCCCCTGGGCAGGCGCGGGCCCAGAGGGGCCTGCCTCCTGAGGGGCCGGGCCGGACGATGTCTTCTTCTTGGGGGCGGTCTCGGGAAGCCTCCTGCTTCCGCAATCCGGATCTTCCAGTGACGCGGCCTGAAAGGCTCGCTCCAGGGAACACACCGCGTCCTTCTCTTCACAGGGCACTGTGATGACTCCGCCACTTCCTGGCATCTTGAGGACGTTGTAGCCGTGGTGAGTTATGGCCATGAACTTGGCCAGCGCTTGGTACCCAAGGATGGCGTTGTACGGCAGGAGAATGTGAGAGACGTCGAAGTCGATGAGCTCGGTGCGGTAGTTGTCGCGTGCCCCGAAGGTGACAGGGAGGCGGACCTGCCCAATCGGGACCGTGGAGCCGTCGGTGACTCTGGAGAAAGGCTTGCTTGGCTGAAGCTGGCTGTAGGGCACTTGGAGATTGTTGAATGTTTCCACGGACAGGACGTTGAGCCCTGCCCCGCCATCGATGAGGGTCCTGGTGACCACCACGTTGCTGATGATTGGGGAACAAAGCATCGGGAGGACTCCGGCTGTAGCCGCACACTTGAGCTGATCTGCTGAGCTGAACGTGATGGCGCATGCCGACCACCTGAGAGGGCGCCTGGCTTCGAGCTTGGGGAGGACTGCATTCACATCGCGGGCGGACTGCTTGGAGATGCGTTGATAGGTTGGGGCTTGAGCCCCGCCCAGGATGCAGGCGATCGCGCGCGGCTCCTGGAAGCCCCCAGCCCCCTCGTCCTGGTGGCGGTCCTCGTTTCTCCTTGGCTGCGGCGGCAGCGGAGGGAGTCCTGCGTTGCCTTGCAGGCGATACTCGCGAGGCTGATCCCTCCAGTCTCCCTCGCGAGGCGGATCTTGCCAGCGATCCTCGCGAGGTTGATCGCGCCACCCTTGGCGCGGGCCACGGTCTTCCCAGTGTCCTGCATTCCTTCCTCCTCCTCGACCATAGCCCCGGTCACCGCGGTCGGGGCGACGGCCGATCCTTCCTTCTCGCACGGCTCGGAGCTCCTGACATTCGTTGGTGTTGGGGGTGTGGAGGTCTTGGTACACACAGTATCGACTTCCCTTGGGAGGTTCGGGCAGATCTCTGCGCCGCTTGGTGTCTGGTTCTGCCACGAGCACGGCAGCCCCCTTGCGCTTCACATCCTTGGCCTTGGGCTTCTTCTCTTCTGGGTCTGCGGCAGGCAGCTCGCGGAGGGAGAGACGCCCTTCCTCAGCCCTGGCGCACTTGGTTGCCAAGTTGAATAGCTCCAAGGAGGTGCACAGGTCTTCATGCATGGCCAGCTCCTCCTTCATCTTGACATCGCGCACGCCGTCGGAGAAGGCTGAGATGATGGCCTCCTCAGTCACCTTGGGAATCTTGAGGCATGTGTTGTTGAAGCGCTGGATGTACTTCTGCAGGGTCTCCCCGGGTTGTTGCTTGATGCGGCGCATGTCGCTCACGGCGGGTTGCCGGTCGCGAGTACCTTGGAAGTTGGCGATGAAGCGGGTGTGCATCTCGTCCCACGAGGAGATCGTGCCTAGAGCCAGGTTCAGGAGCCAGGTGCGGGCCCCGTCCTTGAGCGCCATGGGAAACCAGTTCGCCATGACCTTCTCGTCTCCGTTGGCAGCTTTGATGCCCAGCTCATAGAGCTGGAGGAACTCCGCAGGGTCGGCCGTGCCGTCGTAACGAGGAGGCAGGTCTGGCTTGAACTTGCCGGGCCACGCGACGCTGCGTAGCTCGGTGGTGAAGGCACGACAGCCTGCTGTGGCCACGGGAGGCCTTGGGTGACGGAGAGCTTGGTCTTGCATGTCCCCACGCGCTGCAGCTGGGAGCAGCGCGGGGTCTTGGCGTGCGGGAGCAGGAGCATGGTTGCGACGTGCTGGAGCAGGGAGCGCCCGGGCAGCTTCTTGCGGGCGAGGGACTTCTTGGCAGCTCTGCTCTTGCCGCACTGGCACCTGACGGAGCGTGTTCCGCCCAGGGGCCACGCGCCTTGGAGCCATGGCGCCTTCTTGAGAAGGAGGCGGCCGGGGCGCCGCCGGAGCCTCGTCGCCCGCGCGGGGCAGGGTGCGGTGCAGCGGAACGGATGGCGCAGGAGAGCCCCCTGCGGCGCGGACGAGCTCGGCGACGCGGTCGAGCCATTCTTCATAGACGTCGTCGACGGGACGGTAGCACAGGAGCTCGTTTGCCACAATGAGCGCAACTCGAGCCTCCATGGGTGCGCGGAGCGCGTGGGACGAAGAACCAGCTGGGGTGAGAGAGGGAGTAGCGGTGCGGCCGTCTTGCCGCACTGACGGATGCTGAGACGATGCTTGCTGCTCGTCCCCCACTGGGCCAGTGGCGGCGTTGACGGCAGGTGATGGGGAACGGCGAGGACGCCCGCCTACAGGAGCCGTCTGGGCGACGCGGGAAGCGAGAGCAGCCCTGCGCTCGGCGCAGGCCCGACGAGCGTCAGACATGGGCGCGATGGTCGGAGGAGAACGGGGTGGTGGAAGAAGAATTCCGGCGCACCCCTACCTGGCGCGCCAAATGTCGGATTTCGGGTTCCGGCAGACCCTTGAGGTTCGAACACTGGGGTGCGCGCAGAGATTTCGCCTCCTACCTACCTGCAACCCTCCGCCTCGCTAAGATCTAAGCTATGGAAGGAACAACACAAGAGACACAGGGTTTATACTGGTTCGGGCCACCGTTGTGGTGTAATACCCTACTCCAGTGTGTGGTGTGGTGGATTGCCTCTTGGGCTGATGATGATGAACAATACAAGGAAGAACAGCCTCGCGAGGGTCTGTTCTTTGCTGGGGGGATGAACTGCTAGGAGGAGTTCAGTCACCCTTCTCTCTCTCTGATCTCGATCCGATCCTTGATCCTCGATCTCGATCTCCCACCTTCACCTCAACCCCCTGTGGGTGGCTAGTCCTATTTATAGGCAATGGCCCTGGGCCTCTTCCCAAATATTGAGCGGGAAGGGCACCAACAATTGGCCATTTTTAAGGGGAACATCTCGTACACTTATCCTGTCTAAAGTTGGTCCTCGCCTGCACAAAGCTCTGGTGGTGACGCCGTCTTGGGCTCCACGATGACCTCCATCTTGCAGTCCTCCTGGTCTTGGTCTTGTTGCACCGAAATGGCAACCTTTGCCTGATGCCTCGGTACTCTGCGGCTGCGCTTGCCCCCTTTGCACCAAAGGGGAAAGGAGGACACAACGCGGGCTGGCGCCCGCCTGGCGCCCTTGGTCGTCATGGCTTGCGTCACGGGCACCTCGTGAGGTACCCCGCCTTGATCTCTCCGCCTCCTCATGAGCCAGCCTGGTGAGGCCGTGCCTGAGGAAGCTCCGTATCGTCCGCCCCGCGAGGCTTTGCCCCTCGCGAGGGTCTTGGGTCTGTGTTGATGAAGATGGGCCATGCTGGGCCCCCCTTTGAGCCAAGCCGCAGGCCGCAGGCAGGCAAGTCTTGGGACCCCCGTTCCCAAAACGCCGACACTAGTTTCCGTCATATCGGTGTTATGTTCCCGGATTTTGTGTTCCTTACACGGTTGGGTGATAATGGGAACCCCTTGACAGTCCGCCTTGAATAAAACTCCTCCAGCAATGCCCAACCTTGGTTTTACCATTTGCCACCTAGCCTTTTCCCTTGGGTTTCGCAGACTCAAGGGTCATCTTTATTTTAAACCCCCGGGCCAGTGCTCCTCTGAGCGTTGGTCCAACCTAGAGCACCGTGCGGGGCCGTCCCTTGGCAACTTGGGTTACGTTGGCTCCCGTACGCTTAGCTTATCCTGTGTGCCCTGAGAACGAGATATGTGCAGCTCCTATCGGGATTTGTCGGCACAGCAGGTGGTGTTGCTGGACTTGTTTTACCATCATCGGAGTTGTCTTGTAGAACCGGGATGCCGAGTCTGATCGGAATGTCTCGGGAGAAGGTATATCCTTCGTTGACCATGAGAGCTTGTCATGGGCTAAGTTGGGACTCCCCTGCAGGGTTTTGAACTTTCGAAAGCCATGCCCACGGTTATGGGAAGATGGGAATTTGTTAATGTCCGGTTTTTGATAACTTGAACCTTAACTTAATTGAAATGAATCAACTGTGTGAGTTACCGTGATGGTCTCTTCTTGGCGGAGTCCGGGAAGTGAACACGGTGTTGGAGTAATGCTTGTCGCAGGATGTTCTTTAGTTATTCGTTCGTTCTTTTCCTTCTCTTCTCGCTCTCTTTTGCGAACAGGTTAGCCACCATATATGCTAGTCGCTTGTTGCAGCTCCACATATTACCTTGCCTTACCTATAAGCTTAAATAGTCTTGATCGCAAGGGTGCGAGATTGCTAAGTCCCTGTGACTCACAAATTACTTCCAAACCAGATGCAGGGCCTGATGACTCCGTTCCAGATGACGCGCTTGAGCTCAAGTGGGAGTTCGACGAGGACTCACGCCGTTACTATGTGTCTTTCCCTGATGATCAGTAGTGGAGCCCAGTTGGGGCGATCGGGACCATGTCACATGTTGGGTTGATCTTTTATTTTGGCACCGTAATCGGGCCATGAGTGATTGGATGATGTAATGCTATTTATGTACTTTGCTTGACGTGGCGAGTGTAAGCCAACTATGTACCTTCCCCTTTTATTATCTATATTACATGGGATGTTGTGAAGATTGCCTTACTTGCGACATTGCTTTCAATGCGGTTATGCCTCTAAGTCGTGCTTCGACACGTAGGAGATATAGCCGCATCGAGGGCGTTACAAGTTGGTAATCAAAGCCTTCCCCGACCTTAGGAGCCCCCACCGATTGATCATTTTTAGCAGCCGTTGTTGAGTCTAGAAAAAATGTTTTGAGTCATTAGGAATTATATATCGGAGAGTTTTGGAATTCTTTTTACTCCCCAGTCCCTTCATCACTCTGGTAAGGCATCCTGACATAGAGTTTTGACTCTTCTCTTCTCAAATTTCACTAAATTTTTTTTAGGATCACGCGGGTATCTTGGAATCGTTCCGATGGACTTGTGACGAGAACATTGTTCTTGGTGCCTCCTGTCACTTAGGGGTTGTGGCAGTGTCCCGGGGAGTTGAGCTCCGAGGTGTTGTCGTCACAATTTTATCGTTGCAGTTCTGGAATACCTGAGTTTAGTACGCCGATATCGAAAATCTCTTTTATGCAGTTGTTGGTGAGATAACCTCGACGCCGCCCAGTACTGGGGCGGGAGTTCGGGAGTATTGCCATAACTTGTATAACGGATGCTTTTCGAAGGTTGAGGTAGATGGTTTCTGAAGTTTTCTCGGTTATGTATTGAAGGATGGATACAGCTGGATGTAGGATTTGCTAGATTTGGGTGAGATATTATGCTTCCCCTGTATCCCCAACACCTGATTGCATAACCGAAAAGGTTCGGGAGTTTCATAGGTGGGAATTCTTGTAGCTCTAGCTCTTCTTCCATGGATATTTGGTATGAGATTGGGATTTCTTACCGAGTATTCGTTCTTGTTCCGTACCTTGTTGATTTATTCCTCTACCTAAATTCTAAGTGGCTTCTCAATTTATGGATATGTGACCATTTCAATTGGAATGCATTCGTTCATTTTGTTCGGATGTGAAGGCGATATGTTTCAATTTCATTTCGTTGGATTCAGCTTCAATATTTGTCTATCAATGTGCTAATGGATGTCAACCTCTTCAGGATGGCTCCTCCAACGCGCACGACTCCGAATCCTGATCCGCCACCACCTTCCCCTCCTCCGGAGGCTTGGCAAGCTGTGATGGCCGCAACCAAGGCAAACACGCAGTTGATCATGCAAATTCTTCAAGAGCGCAACCAAGCGAACCAAGGCAACCAAGGCAACAATCAGAATCACTTTGCTACACTCAACCAGTTCCTTGCTAATGGGCCAAAGACCTTCAGCAATTGTGTTGAGGCAACTGATGCTGACGATTGGCTCGTGGACTTATGCAAGCATTTCGAGTGCAGTAACGTCAGGCCTGAGGACTTTGTCAAGTTCGCTTCCTTCCAACTCAAAGACCAAGCTGCAGAATGGTTCCAGCAGTACAAGGATTCCAGAGGAGGCCGTGTGATTACCTGGGATGAATTCCGTCAAGACTTCAAAGCTCATCATATTCCTCAAAGCGTGGTTGAAAGCAAGCATGAGGAATTCCACAACCTGAAGCAAGGCTCTATGTCAGTCTATGACTACAACAAGTTGTTTCAGAAGCTCGCCCGCTTTGCTAAGCAGGACGTCCCTGACGAGAAGAGCATGATATACCAGTTCCGGGGTGGTCTCAGAGAAGAAATTCAGCTAGCTCTTGTTCTCTTTGAGCCCTTGAGGTACGATGAGTTCTACAACATGGCATTGAAGCAAGAGGCTGCTCAACTGAAGTGTGATGCTTCCAAGAAGCGAGTCAGAGATGCTACTCCTTCCTCTACTCAAGTGGCCAAGTAGCAAAAGTATTGGCTTCCTCCTCCTCCGTTCCGTCAGCCGTATTAGAAGAGCAAAGGTGGTAGTGGATTTTCCCACCCACCCAACCCTGGCTTTCAGAACAAGACTTCGTCTCAAGCTCCAAGATCGAGTGCTCCGTATCACCGTCTGCTTTAAGAGGTCACGTGCAACAAGTGCCAACAGAAGGGTCACTATGCCAACAAATGCTTCAATCATAGGCATCTCCCTCCTCCTCCTGTGAGATCAGCAAGTACAGCTATGGTCAAGCATAACCCCAAGCACGCCAAGGTTAACTTGCTGAATGCAGCTCAGGCAGAGGACTCGTCAGATGTCATCATGGGT
Organism: Triticum urartu; assembly: GCF_056163025.1. Classification (NCBI taxonomy): domain Eukaryota; kingdom Viridiplantae; phylum Streptophyta; class Magnoliopsida; order Poales; family Poaceae; genus Triticum; species Triticum urartu. The sequence continues at coordinate 336,079,675 of NC_141879.1, read as the reverse complement.
AACTTTCCAGTTAACTCTTTTCCCGCAGAAGTTCTTTTTGACACTGGTGCATCGCATTGTTTCATGTCAAGATCATTTTTTCCAAGCATGACTTCGTTTCGCAAATGTTGGGTAAACCTATGGGAGTGGTTTCTCCGGCTAAGTCTATGAGGGCTACTTCAATAGTCCCGGATGTTTCTATCATGATGGGTGATTTCAAGTTTCTGGCTTCTCCAATGGTCCTTGGTAACTCGGATATTGATCTTATTCTCGGAATGGATTGGCTTTCTAAGAACAAGGCTCAGCTTGATTGTGCTGCCAGGCAGATTCAATTCACTCATTCATCTGAGGATGTAATTGTCTTTGCCGCTAATGACGATACAATCTGTCTGTTTTCTCTCAATGAGAAGGGTGAACTGGATGCCATCTCACAAATTCCAGTCATTTGCGAATATCAAGACGTCTTTCTAGAAGAGCTTCCAGGAATGCCTCCGCACCGGCCAGTTGAATTCGTCATCGATCTTGAGCCTGGCACGGAACCGGTTTGCAAGCATCCTTACAAGCTCGGACCTGAAGAATTGAAGGAGCTGAACAAGCAACTCGATATTCAAGAGCGAATGGGTTTCATCCGACCTAGTTCCTCTCCGTGGGGTTGTGGAGTACTCTTTGTGAAGAAGAAGGATGGAACGGACCAACTTTGTGTTGACTACCGTCCATTGAACAAGAAGACTATCAAGAACAAGTACCCACTTCCCAACAACAACGAGCTGTTCGAACAACTCAAAGGTGCCCAAGTATTCTCCAAGCTTGATCTCCGTATGGGTTATCACCAGATTCGAATCCATGAGCAAGATATTCCCAAGACGGCTTTCAGAACAAGCTATGGTTCATATGAATACACTGTCATGTCTTTTGGCCTCGTCAACTCTCCTCCGACTTTCTCTCGCATGATGAACTTCATCTTCAACGCCTACACCAATGACTTCGTTTTGGTCTATCTCGACAACATTCTGGTCTTTCCGAAGAACAAGGAAGATCATGCCAATCACTTGTGTTTGGTGCTTGATAAGCTCAGGGAACACCAGTTCTACGCCAAGTTCTCAAAGTGCGAATTTTGGCTCGATGAGGTTCTTTATATTGGGCATATCATCTCTGCCAAGGGCATTGCGGTGAATCCTGAGAAGGTGTCTGCAATTGTGAATTGGGAACCGCCTCAGAACGTGAAGCAACTCCGTAGCTTCCTCGGTCTCGCAAGCTACTGTCAAAGGTTCGTTGAGAACTTTTCTAAGATCGCGAAGCCTCTCTCAAATCTTCTCCAGAAGCACGTCAAGTATGTTTGGTCTCCGGAATGTGAAATTGCTTTCAACACTTTGAAAGAGAAATTGGTCACTGCTCCAGTTCTGACTCCTCCTGATGAATCCAAACCGTTCGAGGTCTTCTGCGATGCCTCTCTCCAAGGTCTTGGTGCAGTGTTGATGCAAGAGAAGAAAGTTGTGGCTTATACCTCTCGCCAGTTGAAGCCCAACGAGAAGAACTACCCCACTCATGACCTCGAGTTGGCGGCAGTTGTGCATGCTCTTTTGACTTGGAGACATCTCTTATTGGGAAGAAAAGTGGACATCTTCACTGACCACAAGAGTCTCAAGTACATCTTCACTTAGCCTAATCTCAACCTTAGGAAAACTCGGTGGGTCGAAATGATTCAAGAGTATAATCCAAGTATCGAGTATACTCCAGGCAAGGCCAATGTGATTGCTGACGCATTGAGCAGGAAGGCTTATTGCAACAGTCTGATTCTCAAGCCTTATCAACCCGAGGTTTTTGAAGCTTTCCGCAAACTCAATCTGCAAGTTGTTCCACAAGGTTTCCTCGGCAACCTTCAAGTCTCTCCTACCTTGGAAGACCAGATTCGCCAAGCTCAACTTCTTGATGCTATGGTGAAGAAGGTGAAGATTGGGATTGCCAAGAGTCAACCCAAGTACAAGTGCTACCGCCTTCATGACAAGGATACTCTCTTCTTCGAGGATCGTATAGTTGTGCCCAAAGGTGACCTTCGTAAAGTGATCATGAACGAGGCTCACAATTCACTCCTCTCCATACACCCTGGGAGCACGAAGATGTATCAGGACCTCAAGCAGGCTTATTGGTGGACTCGAATGAAGCGCGAGATTGCTCAGTTCGTGAATGAATGTGATGTCTGCAAAAGAGTGAAGGCAGAACACCAAAGGCCAGCTGGTCTCCTCCAACCTCTTGCCATTCCAGAATGGAAGTTTCACCACATTGAGATGGACTTCATGATTGGGTTTCCAAAGTCCAAGCGTGGCAATGATGTTATATTCTTGTCATCGACAAACTCACTAAAGGGGCTCACTTTCTTCCTATCAAAGAGTCAATCACTGCAGCTCAATTGGCGGAGCTGTATACCTCTCGGATTTTCTCGCTGCACGGTGTTCCACAGGTGATCTCTTCAGACCATGGCAGCATCCTTACCTCCAAGTTTTGGGATTCTTTTCAGAAGGCCATGGGCACCAACATCCGCTTCAGCACAACTTTCCATCCTCAAACTAGCGGTCAAGTCGAGCGTGTCAACCAGATTCTTGAAGATATGCTCAGGGCTTGTGTGATCTCCTTCGGCATGAAGTGGGAAGATTGTCTTCCATATGCTGAATTCTCCTACAACAAAAGTTTTCAAGCAAGTTCGGGCAAGGCCCCATTCAAAATCCTGTATGGCAGGAAGTGCCGTACCCCTCTCAACTGGTCTGAAACCGGTGAACGTCAACTTCTGGGAAATGACTTAATCACAGAGGCAGAGGAAATGTGCAAAGTAATTCGAGATAACCTCAAAGCAGCGCAATCGCGGCAGAAGAGCTACTATGATAGTAAGCACCGTGATTTGGCTTTCGAGATCGGAGATCATGTTTACCTCCGCGTCTCTCCTATGAAAAGTACTTGTCACTTCGGTATCAAAGGGAAGCTTGCCCCTAGATACGTGGGACCTTTCAAGATCGTCAGCAAGAGAGACGATCTCGCCTATCAACTCGAGCTTCCTTCAAACTTTGGAAATGTGCATGACGTGTTCCATGTCTCTCAGCTCTGCAAGTGCTTCAAGACTCCTGAACGCACCGTCAACTTCAAAGACATTGATCTCCAAGAAGATCTCTCTTATCGTGAGCACCCCGTTGCTATTCTTGAAGAGACTGAACGCAAGACTCGCAATAAGTCAATCAAATTCCTCAAAGTCAAGTGTTCACACCATTCCGACCGTGAAGCCACCTGGGAACGCGAGGATCACCTCCGTTCTGAGTACCCGGCATTCTTCCAGCCCTAGATCTCGGGACGAGATCCTTTCATAGTGGTGGAGTGTTGTAACACCCCGGATAAGATTTACCTAATATGTAATCCAACTCTTGCCGTTTTCGGCGTTAAGTTATTTTATTTCCTCGGGTTCGGGTTTTTGTCTCCGTGTGTTGTTGTCGTTGTCATGCATCTCTTATCATGTCATCATGTGCATTGCATTTGCATACGTGTTCATCTCATGCATCCGAGCATTTTCCCCGTTGTCCATTTTGCATTCGAGCACGCCCGCACCTCGCCCCTTGTCGGCCGGCGCCGCCAACCGCCGCCTCCTCCACGCCCGCGCCTCCCCCGGCCGCCCGCTTCCATCTCCAGCGAATCGAGCTCCGGTGCCGTCGATCCTCGGGAGGCGCGCATGAACAGTACCCCGATCCGGATCTAGATCTGGGATAATTGCCTCGGTTGACTTTCCTCCCGTAATCCTAATAATTTGCGTTTTCCATCATGCTATATCTCCTCATCCGTAGATCCGTTTTGGGTGTATAGCATATCAAAATGTTCGACTCAGAGAGAACATCATTTCATCTCATTGCATCATTTTCATTTGAGTTCATCTTGGTGCCCGAAATGCTGTTGGAAGATTGCTAGTTGAGTTAATTGTCAGATCTGCTGCTCCAAATAGCTATTTGTTATTTTTTTCCATGATTAATGTGTGCATGATGTGCCCCTGAGCTCTACATATGTTTTGTTATATGCTTTGTCATCTTTCCAGAGGTGCCATCCATATATTTTTGTGATTTGTTTGGTGACTAGCACAAGCTTGCAAAGTGGTGCATTCGTTAATGCTGATTTCAGGGACTTAGCAATTCCACTAAGTCCTTGATCTATTTTTATCAATATGCCATATGTTCATGTTGTTTCCTAGTGATCCGTGCCTCTTTTGAGGATGATCAATAAGGATGATTTGTTAATCTTGTAGTGCTCTATCCATCCATGTCTTTGTTTGAAATTATGGAGCATCCTAACTTGAGTCAATCGAGCTCTACTTTTGCTATTTCGTGAATCTGGTCAGATTGTCTACTTGTTAGCGATTTTGCCGAGGATGTTGTAGTTGATCCGTGCATGCTATGTTATTGTTCTTGCCATTTCTATCTTTTATAATGTGTATTCTTTATGGGTGTATGCTTAGATTGTCATGACTTGCTCTTTAGTGAGTGCATCGAGCTCGTAAACATGCCTACTTGATATCTGTTTTGCATGCTCCAGTTTTCACTAAGTCTGTGATCTGTTTAAGTTTTTGCCATGTTCACATGCTTGCAATTGTATTTTCTGATCCCTTTTGGCTCAAGGTCACTAAGGGACTTTTGTTAATCGCTTTGAGTAGCTCCATGCCATACCTTACTTTGCCATGTTAAGTTCCTGTAGCTTATAGTTTTCATGCTCCAAAGTGTGCTACCTGATCTGAAATTCCAGACAAGTGTTAATTTCACTAAGTCTGAGATCTGTTTACCAATTGCACTTTTGCCATGCTTGTTTGAACCTGTTAATGGATGAATTGTACGTAGCTCAGTGTTCGTCTTTTGTTAAGCATCATGAGTGGATCCCATCCATGTATTTTGTTGCCATGTTTGGGTGTTGTAGCATGTTTGTCTTGTTGCATTTAGATGGCTACTTGTTGTATATCGCAGACCGGTGCCATATTTGATTTGCTTGCCATTTCCAAACCGTGTCTCTGATTCCGGTGTTCTTTATATCGTTTTCAAGAGAAATCACCTCACCTTTCCAGTGTCAGTCTTCTATTTCCAAGTTGAGGCCAGGTTCATTCATTCCTTGTCAAATCTTGCATATGCATCACATATCACATCCCGCATACCATACCATGTTTGCATCATGTGTTTGAGCTTTGCACGTGGTTGATTGTGTCCTTTTTGCTTGTTTGTCTTGTTTGGGTAGAGCCAGGAGACGAGTTCGCTAACGAGGAGCCCGTTGAGTTTGCTTTTGAGGATCCAGTCAACTATGACAACTTTGCAGGCAAGATGATCATACCCTCGAAATCACTTCTATCTTTGCTTGGCTAGATGCTCGCTCTTTTGCTATGCCTATGCTACGATGCCTACCACTTGCTTATCATGTCTCCCAAATTGCCATGTCAAACCTCTAACCCACCATGTCCTAGCAAACCGTTGATTGGCTATTTTAGCGCTTTGCTCAGCACCTCTTATAGCGTTGCTAGTTGCAGGTGAACATTGGAGACCGTTCCTTGTTGGAACATTGTTTACTTGTTGGGATATCATTATATGATCTTGTTATCTTAATGCATCTATATACTTGGTTAAGGGTGGAAGGATCGGCCTCTCGCCTAGTGTTTTGTTCCACTCTTGCCGCCCTAGTTTCCGTCATATCGGTGTTATGTTCCCGGATTTTGCGTTCCTTACGCGGTTGGGTGATAATGGGAACCCCTTGACAGCCCGCCTTGAATAAAACTCCTCCAGCAATGCCCAACCTTGGTTTTACCATTTGCCACCTAGCCTTTTCCCTTGGGTTTCGTGGACTCAAGGGTCATCTTTATTTTAAACCCCCGGGCCAGTGCTCCTCTGAGCGTTGGTCCAACCTAGAGCACCGTGTGGGGCCGTCCCTTGGCAACTTGGGTTACGTTGGCTCCCGTACGCCTAGCTTATCCGGTGTGCCCTGAGAACGAGATATGTGCAGCTCCTATCGGGATTTTTCGGCACAGCGGGTGGTGTTGCTGGACTTGTTTTACCATCGTCGGAGTTGTCTTGTAGAACCAGGATACCGAGTCTGATTGGAATGTCTCGGGAGAAGGTATATCCTTCGTTGACCGTGAGAGCTTGTCATGGGCTAAGTTGGGACTCCCCTGCAGGGTTTTGAACTTTCGAAAGCCGTGCCCGCGGTTATGGGCAGATGGGGATTTGTTAATGTCCAGTTGTAGATAACTTGAACCTTAACTTAATTAAAATGAATCAACTGTGTGAGTTACCATGATGGTCTCTTCTCGGCGGAGTCCGGGATGTGAACACGGTGTTGGAGTAATGCTTGTCGCAGGATGTTCTTTAGTTATTCATTCGTGCTTTGCCTTCTCTTCTCGCTCTCTTTTGCGAACAGGTTAGCCACCATATATGCTAGTCGCTTGCTGCAGCTCCACATATTACCTTGCCTTACCTATAAGCTTAAATAGTCTTGATCGCGAGGGTGCGAGATTGCTGAGTCCCTATGACTCACAGATTACTTCCAAACCAGATGCATGGCCTGATGACTCCGTTCTAGATGACGCGCTTGAGCTCAAGTGGGAGTTCGACGAGGACTCACGCCGTTACTATGTGTCTTTCCCTGATGATCAGTAGTGGAGCCCAGTTGGGGCGATCGGGACCATGTCGCATGTTGGGTTGATCTTTTATTTTGGCACCATAGTCGGGCCATGAGTGATTGGATGATGTAATGCTATTTATGTACTTTGTTTGACGTGGTGAGTGTAAGCCAACTATGTACCTTCCCCTTTTATTATCTATATTACATGGGATGTTGTGAAGATTGCCTTACTTGCGACATTGCTTTCAATGCGGTTATGCCTCTAAGACGTGCTTCGACACGTAGGAGATATAGCCGCATCGAGGGCATTACAATGACAACAAGCATGAATGAGTAGGCACATCAGGTCTCAAACAACTCCTATTCATGCTAGTGGGTTTCATCTATTTACTATGGCAATGACAGGTCATGCAGAGGAAAGGGGTTCAACTACCGCAACATGTAACAGTTGAATCGGTGTTGTCCTTAATGCAGTAAAAGAGAGCAGGAGCGAGAGAGTGGGATTGTATCAGAATGAACAAGGGGGTTTTGCTTGCCTGACACTTTTGAAGAGGAACACAATTCAACGGTGTCATCGTTCTCGTCGTCGGTACACGTCTACCGGGAGGGAACAAACACGGGCAACTGAGAAAGAACACAATCAACACATGACGATATGCAACAATATGATGCATGCTATGACATGGCAATATGAATGTGTTTTGAGCTAATGCATCTAGCTATGATTTAAATGAAGTTGGTTTGAATACATGATTCAAATTCCAACTCCATATATGATTATTTAAATGCCCTTTATTTGTTTTTTCCAAAACAGAGGACAAACATTGTTCAAACATGCATGAAAATGGTACAGATGGATTCCTTGAATTTTTCTAATAATTTTTCATATATAAAACTTTTCATTTGGAGTTATGGTTGAATTACTATGAAATTTTGAAGTTTAGAGCATTTTCTGCAATTTCCTGAATTAAGTTTAATCCAGAAAAAGACTTATTGCGTCAGCATTAGGTCATGCTGACCTCAACAGGTCAACAACGCATAACCAGAGTCAAACCTGACAGTGGGACCCATGTTTCAACAACGCATACCAAGCATTAGGTGGGGACCATATGTAAGTGGGTCAGGGGGTTAATTAGCAGGGTCATTAGTGAGTAGTGATGGGCCACGTCGACATCGCCGGAGTTCGGCCGGCGGCGACCAAAACTGATGATGGAGACGCTGCGAGATTGAGCTACGGGCGACCATTTGCCTCGCCATTTGCGTTTAATGGCAGCAGTGAGTGCGGCGCATCCAGAAGGCCGGACGCCGGAGGCTGGTATGGCCGGAGTAGGCGGCGGCGAGGAGCTAGGCGGCGGCCGGAGTTTGGGCATGTTCGGTTCGGCGCTAGGGGGCACGGCAGATCGAACGGGTGGGTGCTGCAGGTTCACAGGAGCGCGGCGAGCACGCTGGTGATGCTCGGGCGAGCGGATGAGCTCGGGAGCATGGAGCTCGTCGGCTGTGGCGGCGGCAAGCTTCGGCCGCGGTGGCCAGAGGGGCTAGAGGAGGGATTAGACGGCGGGGAGAGAGGGGTTGGGAGCAGGAGCTCACAGGGAGGCGGCGCAGTAGGTCAGTGGGCTCAGGGACGTCCTTGACGCGCCAATCGACGGCGAGGGGCTCGGGTGCCCAAGGTTGAAGATGACCGTGATGACGATGAAGTAGGGCCTCCCGGCGTCCCGTAGCTCGATTGGGAGGACGAGGAGGACGCGGCGGTGCTTCTGGGCTGATCGAGGGGACGAGGGAGAGGCGATGGCCGCGGTGATGCTCATCGGCGGCGGTGGGCGTGTTCGGCGAGGAGAACAGAGGAGTGGGAGGGCGTTCGGGGGGAGAGAGGGAGAGAGTGCAGCGAGTGAGGGAGAGGAGAGAGGGGCTTCGAGGCGTCTCCAGGCGCAGGATTGGGTTGACGGGGAGCGCGACACGGCGAAGCAGGAGGTGGCGCGGTCGGGTGCGTGCGCTGGCTGCCAGTGGGCACAAGGTTGAAGACAACCTTGCCCCTGGTGGGCTGGGCCAACAGTGCCATGCCAGCTGGGCTGCCAGGTAAGGCCGGGTAAGCCTTTTCCTTTTCCTATTTTTCTTTTACTATTTTGTTTTCTTTGTTCTTATTTAGTTTAGGAACTAAATCATTTTAGATAATTCTGAAAATTATTTTAGAGGTTAACTGAATTATTTCAGGGCTCCACAAATAACTTCAGAATATTTGGACCATTTAAAATATATATATATATATAGCATTTAAACGGCTCCAATTCAAATACTTTTGTGTTAATTAAAAAATCCAAAGATGACCTAAAAATATTTTCATCATTTTTGGGAGATGTTTTCACCTTAACCAGAAATCATGAACTTTTCTTAGGGACATTTTGGGTTTAGTGAAAAAGATTTTAATCAAGCCTAGATGGATTGATTTAGTGCTAGGGTTTGAACAATCCCCATTTCAAGTTTAAAAGAGATTTAGACATGATGCAATAACCAAGCTAGTCCAAGTGCATAGCAAGGCTAGGGATGTTACAACTCTCCCCTACTAAACAAGAATCTCGTCCCGAGATTCAAGACGTGAGGTAAGAAGACAGAGGGACACAAGCTAACACAATCTTCACGATCCAGATGTCTTTCTCGAGGATGTTGATTCACTGCTTCAATTAACCTTGACGTCTTTACTTTCGAGATCTTCATCCAACACGACGACGACAGAAGGAAACTCTACATGAAACGATTTCCTCGAAGAACGAGCACTCAAGATCAACTCATGGAGCGAGACGTTGACACATCTCTTGAGTTGGGACACAAAACATACATCAAGACGGATGGATAGTAACGGATGGTGAAGTTCGATTTGGTAGGCAACTATTCCACGCTTAAGAAGATGGCGGATGGGTTCAAAGTAGCGAGGAGATAATTACCACGATTCCATAACGGGACACCTCAGGGAAGGTGACTCACCGAAACATTCCCTTAAGTGGCAAAAAGAATTACTTTTGATTCTGAGATCATTGGAACTCTTTATACCAGCCTAAGGCAATCACAACAATCGTTTGGCGGAGTACTAAGGGATGGTATACTCGGACTAGAATGGATGATGTGGACTACCTTGTTGAAGACAACGCAAGGGATGATTTGCTTATCATCGGAGGTGGAGGGAATCCATGGTAAGTCCACTTTTGAAGATGATATTGGACAACAACTACCGAGAAGGGCAGCCCATGGGGGATTGGCACAATGGCGGTGCAAGCTGGGAACAAGATGCAACTGTTGGGAATGTTCCAACCATCATATCTGCCTGAGATTCAGATCCGATTGGTAATAGGTGAAGGACATATGCCCTAGAGGCAATAATAAAGTTATTATTTATTTCCTTATATCATGATAAATGTTTATTATTCATGCTAGAATTGTATTAACCGGAAACATAATACATGTGCGAATACATAGACAAACTTAGTGTCACTAGTATGCCTCTACTTGACTAGCTCGTTAATCAAAGATGGTTATGTTTCCTAACCATGAACAAGGTGTTGTTATTTGATTAACAAGGTCACATCATTAGTTGAATGATCTGATTGACATGACCCATTTCATTAGCTTAGCACCTGATCGTTTAGTATGTTGCTATTGCTTTCTTCATGACTTATACATGTTCCTATGACTATGAGATTATGCAACTCCCGTTTACCGGAGGAACACTTTGTGTGCTACCAAACATCACAACGTAACTGGGTGATTATAAAGGAGCTCTACAGGTGTCTCCAAAGGTAGATGTTGGGTTGGCGTATTTCGAGATTAGGATTTGTCACTCCGATTGTCGGAGAGGTATCTCTGGGCCCTCTCGGTAATGCACATCACATAAGCCTTGCAAGCATCTGCAGCCAATGAGTTAGTTGCGAGATGATGTATTACGGAACGAGTAAAGAGACTTGCCGGTAACGAGATTGAACTAGGTATTGGATACCGACGATCGAATCTCGGGCAAGTAACATACCGATGACAAAGGGAACAACGTATGTTGTTATGCGGTCTGACCGATAAAGATCTTCGTAGAATATGTAGGAGCCAATATGGGCATCCAGGTCCCGCTATTGGTTATTGACCGGAGATGTGTCTCAGTCATGTCTGCATTATTCTCGAACCGTAGGGTCCGCACGCTTAACGTTACGATGACAGTTATTATGAGTTTATGCATTTTGATGTACCGAAGTTAGTTCCGAGTCCTGGATGTGATCACGGACATGACGAGGAGTGTCGAAATGGTCAAGACATAAAGATTGATATATTGGAAGCCTATGATTGGATATCGGAAGTGTTCCGGGTGAAATCGGTATTTTACCGGAGTACCGGGAGGTTACTGGAACCCCCCGGGAGCTGTATGGGCCTTAGTGGGCTTTAGTGGAAAGGAGAAAGGGGCAGCCCAAGGTGGGCCACGCGCCTCCCCCCTCCCCTAGTCCTATTAGGACAAGGAGAGGTGGTCGGCCCCCCTCTCTCTCTTTCCCCCTCGGGGAATCCTATTCCAACTAGGATTGGGGGGGAGTCCTACTCCCGGTAGGAGTAGGACTCCTCTTGCGCCCTCCTCCTGGCCGGCCGCCCCCTCCCCCTTGGATCCTTTATATACGGAGGCAGGGGACACCCCTAGAGAAACAATTTGATCATTGATATCGTTCCTTAGCCGTGTGCGGTGCCCCCTGCCACCATATTCCACCTCGATTATATTGTAGCAGTGCTTAGGCGAAGCCCTGCGACGGTAGAACATCAAGATCGTCACCACGCCGTCGTGCTGATGGAACTCCTCCCCGACGCTTTGCTGGATCGGAGCCCGGGGATCGTTATCGAGCTGTACGTGTGCTAAGAACTCGGAGGTGCCGGAGTAACGGTGCTTGGATCGGTCGGATCGGGAAGACGTACGACTACTTCCTCTACGTTGCGTCAACGCTTCCGCAGTCGGTCTGCGTGGGTACGTAGACAACACTCTCCCCTCTCGTTGCTATGCATCACCATGATCTTGCGTGTGCGTAGGAAAATTTTGAAATTACTGCATTCCCCAACAGTGGCATCCGAGCCTAGGTTTTATGTGTTGATGTTATATGCACGAGTAGAACACAAGTGATTTGTGGGCGATATAAGTCATACTGCTTACCAGCATGTCATACTTTGGTTTGGCGGTATTGTTGGATGAAGCGACCCAGACCGACATTACGCGTACGCTTATGCGAGACCGGTTCTCCCGACGTGCTTTGCACAAAGGTGGCTAGCAGGTGACAGTTTCTCCAACTTTAGTTGAACCGAGTGTGGCTACGCCCAGTCCTTGCGAAGGTTAAAACAGCACCAACTTGACAAACTATCGTTGTGGTTTTTTGATGCATAGGTAAGAACGGTTCTTGCTCAGCCCGTAGCAGCCACGTAAAACTTGCAACAACAAAGTAGAGGATGTCTAACTTTTTTTTGCAGGGCATGTTGTGATGTGATATGGTCAAGACATGATGAGATATAAGTTGTTGTATAAGATGATCATGTTTTGTTGAAGTTATCGGCAACTGGCAGAAGCCTTATGGTTGTCTCTTTATTGCATAAGATGCAAGTGCCAAATAATTGCTTTACTTTATTGCTATGCGATAGCAATAGTTGCAAGAGCAGTAGTTGGCGAGACGACCATGTGACGACACATTGATATAGATCAAGATGATGGAGATCATGGTGTCATGCCAGTGACGATGGAAATCATGACGATACTTTGGAGTTAGAGATCAAAGGCACAAGATGATGATGGCCATATCATGTCACATATTTTGATTGCATGTGATGTTTATCTTTTATGCATCTTATCTTGCTTTGATTGACGGTAGCATTTTAAGATGATCTCTCGCTAATTATCAAGAAGTGTTCTCCCAGAGTATGCACCGTTGCGAAAGTTCTTCGTGCTGAGACACCACGTGATGATCGGGTGTGATAGGCTCTACGTTCAAATACAACGGGTGCAAAACAGTTGCACATGCGGAATACTCAGGTTATACTTGACGAGCCAAGCATATACAGATATGGCCTCAGAACACGGAGACCGAAAGGTCGAGCGTGAATCATATAGTAGATATGATCAACATAGTGATGTTCACCAATGAAACTACTCCATCTCACGTGATGATCGGACATGGTTTAGTTGATTTGGATCACGTAATCACTTAGAGGATTAGAGGGATGTCTATCTAAGTGGGAGTTCTTAAGTAATATGATTAATTGAACTTAAATTTATCATGAACTTAGTCCTGGTAGTATTTTGCAAATTATGTTGTAGATCAATAGCTCGCGTTGTTGTTTCCCTGTGTTTATTTTGATATGTTCCTAGAGAAAATTGTGTTGAAAGATGTTAGTAGCAATGATGCGGATTGGATCCGTGATATGAGGTTTATCCTCATTGCTGCACAGAAGAATTATGTCCTTGATGCACCGCTAGGTGACAGACCTATTGCAGGAGCAGATGCAGACGTTATGAACGTTTGGCTAGCTCAATATGATGACTACTTGATAGTTTAGTGCACCATGCTTAATGGCTTAGAATCGGGACTTCAAAGACGTTTTGAACGTCATGGAGCATATGAGATGTTCCAGGAGTTGAAGTTAATATTTCAAGCAAATACCCGAGTTGGGAGATATGAAGTCTCCAACAAGTTCTATAGCTAAAAGATGGAGGAGAATCGCTCAACTAGTGAGCATATGCTCAGATTGTCTGAGTACTACAATCGCTTGAATCAAGTGGGAGTTAATCTGCCAGATAAGATAGTGATTGACAGAATTCTCTAGTCACCATCACCAAGTTAGTAGAACTTCGTGATGAACTATGATATGCAAGGGATAACGGAAACGATTCCCAAGCTCTTCGTAATGCAGAAATTGACAAAGGTAGAAATCGAGAAAAACATCAAGTGTTGATGGTAGACAAGACCACTAGTTTCAAGAAAAGGGCAGAGGGAAGAAGGGGAACTTCAAGAAGAACAGCAAGCAAGTTGCTGCTCAAGTGAAGAAGCCCAAGTCTGGTCCTAAGCCTGAGACTAAGTGTTTCTACTGCAAAGGGACTGGTCACTGGAAGCGTAACTACCCCAAGTGATTGGCAGATAAGAAGGATGGCAAAGTGAACATAAGTATATTTGATATACATGTTATTGATGTGTACTTTACTAGTGTTTATAGCAACCCCTTAGTATTTGATACTAGTTCAGTTGCTAAGATTAGTAACTCGAAACGGGAGTTGCAGAATAAACAGAGACTAGTTAAGGGTGAAGTGACGATGTGTGTTGGAAGTGGTTCCAAGATTGATATGATCATCATCGCACACTCCCTATACTTTCGGGATTAGTGTTGAACCTGAATAAGTGTTATTTGGTGTTTGCGTTAAGCATGAATATGATTTGATCATGTTTATTGTAATACGGTTATTCATTTAAGTAAGAGAATAAATTGTTGTTCTGTTTACATGAATAAAACCTTATATGGTTACACACCCAATGAAAATAGTTCATTGGATCTCGATCGTAGTGATACACATAATCATAATATTGAAACCAAAAGATGCAAAGTTAATAATGATAGTGCAACTTATTTGTGGCACTACCATTTAGGGAATATTGGTGTAAAGCGCATGAAGAAACTCCATGCTGATGGGCTTTTGGAATCACTTGATTATGAATCAGTTGATGCTTGCGAACCATGCCTCATGGGCAAGATGACTAAGACTCTGTTCTTCGGAAAAATTGAGCGAGCAACAGATTTGTTGGAAATCATACATACTGATGTATGTGGTCCGATAAATATTGAGGCTCGCGACAAGTATCATTATTTTCTGATCTTCACAGATGATTTGAGCAGATATGAGTATATCTACTTGATGAAACATAAGTCTGAAACATTTGAAAAGTTCAAAGAATTTCAGAGTGAAGTGAAAAATCATCGTAACAAGAAAATAAAGTTTCTACGATCTGATCGTAGAGAAGAGTATTTGAGTTACGAGTTTGGCCTTCAGTTTAAAACAATGTGAAATAGTTTCACTACTCACGCCACCTGGAACACCACAATGTAATGGTGTGTCCGAACGTCATAACCATACTTTATTAGATATGGTGCGATCTATGATGTCTCTTACCGATCTACCACTATCATTTTGGGGTTATGCATTAGAGACAGCTGCATTCACGTTAAAAGGGCACCATCTAAATCTGTTGAGACGACACCGTATGAACTATGGTTTGGCAAGAAACCAAAGTTGTCATTTCTTAAAGTTTGGGGCTGCGATGCTTATGTTAAAAAGCTTCAACCTGATAAGCTCGAACCCAAATCGGAGAAATGTGTCTTCATAGGATACCCAAAGGAGACTGTTGGGTACACCTTCTATCACAGATCCGAAGGCAAGACATTCGTTGCTCAGAATGGATCCTTTCTAGAGAAGGAGTTTCTCTCGAAAGTAGTGAGTGGGAGGAAAGTAGAACTTGACGAGGTAACTGTACCTGCTCCCTTGTTGGAAAGTAGTACATCACACAAAACTGTTTCTGCGACACCTACACCAATAAGTGAGGAAGTTAATGATAATGATCATGAAACTTCAGAACAAGATACTACTGAACCTCGTAGATCAACCAGAGCGAGATCCGCACCAGAGTGGTACGGTAATCCTGTTCTGGAAATCATGCTGCTAGATCATGATGAACCTACGAACTATGAAGAAGCAATGGTGAGCCCAGATTCTGCAAAGTGGCTTGAAGCCATGAAATCTGAGATATGATCCATGTATGAGAACAAAGTATGGACTTTGATGGATTTGCCCGATGATCGGCAATCCATAGAAAATAAATGGATCTTCAAGAGGAAGACGGACGCTGATAGTCGTGTTACTATCTACAAAGCTAGAATTGTCGCAAAAGGTTTTCGACAAGTTCAAGGTGTTGACTACGATGAGATTTTCTCACTCGTATCTATGCTTAAGTCTGTCCGAATCATGTTAGCAATTGCCGGATTTTATGAAATCTGGCAAATGGATAAACAAAACTGCATTCCTTAATGGATTTACTAAAGAAGAGTTGTATACAATGCAACTAGAAGGTTTTGTCGATCCTAAAGGTGTTAACTAAATATGCAAGCTCTAGCGATCCATCTATGGACTGGTGCAAGAATCTCGGAGTTGGAATATACGCTTTGATAAGTTGATCAAAGCATATAGTTTTATACAGACTTGCGGTGAAGCCTGTATTTACAAGAAAGTGAGTGGGAGCACTACATCATTTCTGATAAGTATATGTGTATGACATATTGTTGATCAGAAATAATGTAGAATTATTCTGCAAAGCATAAAGGAGTGTTTGAAAGGAGTTTTTCAAAGAAAGACCTCGGTAAAGCTGCTTACATATTGAGCATCAAGATCTATAGAGATAGATCAAGACGCTTGATAAGTTTTTTCAATGAATACATACCTTGACAAGATTTTGAAGTAGTTCAAAATGGAACAGTCAAAGAAAGAGTTCTTGCCTGTGTTGCAAGGTGTGAAATTGAGTAAGACTCAAAGCCCGACCACGGCAAAAGATAGAAATAGAATGAAAGTCATTCCCTATGCCTCAGCCATAGGTTCTATAAAGTATGCCATGCTGTGTACCAGATCTATTGTATACCCTACACTGTGTTAAGCAAGGAAGTACAATAGTGATCTAAGAGTAGATCACTGGACAGCGGTCAAAATTATCCTTAGTGGAATAAGGAAATATTTCTCAATTATGGAGGTGACAAAAAGTTTCGTCGTAAAAAGTTACGTCGATGCAAGTTTTGACACAGATCTGGATGACTCTAAGTCTAGATCTAGATACATATTGAAAGTGGGAGCAATAAGCTAGAGTAGCTCCGTGCAGAGCATTGTTGACATAGAAATTCGCAAAATACTTACGGATCTGAATGTGACAGACCCGTTGACTAAAATTATCTCACAAGCAAAACATGATCACACCTTAGTACTCTTTGGGTGTTAATCACATAGCGATGTGAACTAGATTACTGACTCTAGTAAACCCTTTGGGTGTTGATCACATATCGATGTGAACTATGGGTGTTAATAACATGGTGATGCGAACTATTGCTGTTAAATCACATAGAGATGTGAACTAGATTATTGACTCTAGTGTAAGTGGGAGACTGAAGGAAATATGCCCTAGAGGCAATAATAAAGTTATTATTTATTTCCTTATATCATGATAAATGTTTATTATTCATGCTAGAATTGTATTAACCGGAAACATAATACATGTGTGAATACATAGACAAACTTAGTGTCACTAGTATGCCTCTACTTGACTAGCTCGTTAATCAAAGATGGTTATGTTTCCTAACCATGAACAAGGTGTTGTTATTTGATTAACAAGGTCACATCATTAGTTGATTGATCTGATTGACATGACCCATTTCATTAGCTTAGCACCCGATCGTTTAGTATGTTGCTATTGCTTTCTTCATGACTTATACATGTTCCTATGACTATGAGATTATGCAACTCCCGTTTACCGGAGGAACACTTTGTGTGCTACCAAACGTCACAACGTAACTGGGTGATTATAAAGGAGCTCTACAGGTGTCTCCAAAGGTAGATGTTGGGTTGGCGTATTTCGAGATTAGGATTTGTCACTCCGATTGTCGGAGAGGTATCTCTGGGCCCTCTCGGTAATGCACATCACATAAGCCTTGCAAGCATCTGCAGCCAATGAGTTAGTTGCGAGATGATGTATTACGGAACGAGTAAAGAGACTTGCCGGTAACGAGATTGAACTAGGTATTGGATACCGACGATCGAATCTCGGGCAAGTAACATACCGATGACAAAGGGAACAACGTATGTTGTTATGCGGTCTGACCGATAAAGATCTTCGTAGAATATGTAGGAGCCAATATGGGCATCCAGGTCCCGCTATTGGTTATTGACCGGAGATGTGTCTCAGTCATGTCTGCATTATTCTCGAACCGTAGGGTCCGCACGCTTAACGTTACGATGACAGTTATTATGAGTTTATGCATTTTGATGTACCGAAGTTAGTTCCGAGTCCTGGATGTGATCACGGACATGACGAGGAGTGTCGAAATGGTCGAGACATAAAGATTGATATATTGGAAGCCTATGATTGGATATCGGAAGTGTTCCGGGTGAAATCGGTATTTTACCGGAGTACCGGGAGGTTACCGGAACCCCCCGGGAGCTGTATGGGCCTTAGTGGGCTTTAGTGGAAAGGAGAAAGGGGCAGCCCAAGGTGGGCCACGCGCCTCCCCCCTCCCCTAGTCCTATTAGGACAAGGAGAGGTGGCCGGCCCCCCTCTCTCTCTTTCCCCCTCGGGGAATCCTATTCCAACTAGGATTGGGGGGGAGTCCTACTCCCGGTAGGAGTAGGACTCCTCCTGCGCCCTCCTCCTGGCTGGCCGCCCCCTCCCCCTTGGATCCTTTATATACGGAGGCAGGGGACACCCCTAGAGATACAATTTGATCATTGAGATCGTTCCTTAGCCGTGTGCGGTGCCCCCTGCCACCATATTCCACCTCGATTATATTGTAGCAGTGCTTAGGCGAAGCCCTGCGACGGTAGAACATCAAGATCGTCACCACGCCATCGTGCTGACGGAACTCCTCCCCGACGCTTTGCTGGATCGGAGCCCGGGGATCGTTATCGAGCTGTACGTGTGCTAAGAACTCGGAGGTGCCGGAGTAACAGTGCTTGGATCGGTCGGATCGGGAAGACGTACGACTACTTCCTCTACGTTGCGTCAACGCTTCCGCAGTCGGTCTGCGTGGGTACATAGACAACACTCTCCCCTCTCGTTGCTATGCATCACAATGTCTTGCGTGTGGATAGGAAAATTTTGAAATTACTGCGTTCCCCAACAATAGGATACTTCAGACTCAGCATGTCTGAAAAGAAGGTTTGCAACACAATTCGATGAGATGGCATTGCGAGATTCTCGAGGAATGAACTAAGATAGCAAGCTCCAAAACATGTGGTGATTCTGCTACATACATGTGAACATGATGTCCAAGACAAGAATGATCACGTAGAAGTCTTACAACAAAACACTACCGAGTTCAGGTGGGGAACCATCATCGAGGATATCGAAGTCCTTGTATAAGCCCCAAGTATTAAGAAGGAGCTTCTTTTCCTTGAACAAATCAATCAGTGGCTTGGGGTACTAGGAGATGCACATGGAATGGAGGTAGCAAGCCTGTCAAACCATGCCATACTTCGCACGTGTATGACTGACTTGGGATGATTCCAGAGGAAGCAACATTGACTTTCTCGAATTCACGGTGGCAACTTGCATCAAATGCACATGTATTCGAGGAAGTCACTTCTTTCATCCGAACATATGCTTCATGAACAGGACATGAAAATAATGCTTATAAAAGTTTCCAATACTACTTAGATGTTCGACATAAATCATGGACAAGATAAGGATCTTGTCGATGGGATCAACAACAATTCATCCAGGTTCCCATGAAGATGGAGTTCCACGACTATGTGAACAAGGTGATAGCATTGGTCAGACCAAAGGATGTAATGGTGTATGCCCGAGGAATCAACCTCGAGTAAGTCAACATTACGAACATCGTTGGTTCTGATTTGATTTGAGGATAGCCCACACCCAAATCAAAGTCTGTACAAGACAATAGATCCAACAACTGATCACGAGGACCAATCGATGGAGATATCATCTTTCTTCAACACGCACATACACACAGAAGATATCCCTTAACACGAACTAAATTAGGCAAGCTTTTATCTTCCAAATCTCCAAGTTGTTGTTTAGCTTAACCAGCTAGCTCAGGGGTATCCAACACAGCTTCTTGGGAAAGAGTGGTTTATTGGTAAACCAACTTGATCACGAACTCACCATATCGGTCAGGGAATGACCTGGTGATACTTCCGTGAAGATATCCGGAAAATCACGAACCACCGATATGACTCAAAGCTCGAGAACAATCTTGCTTTTCAGGGCAAGACGATATGATCGAAAGAGTGAGGGATTGACACAATCCCAACTCATTGATCGAGGAGTGCACCAGAATAAGGACTAGGTAGCACCGTCTATCTTAGAATGATGAGTCAAAACCCAACACGGTAAGAATGAGAATATTGTCCATTTACTACCAAGCAACTATTGCTAGGAGTATTGATTTCACACATCATGGTTCACTCGTCGGCATTCCGGTTGCAACAACACATATACCGAGGAATGTAGGACGATGGCAAGAAGTATTACTGCGTCAAGAAGGCATAAGAGATGGTGCAATTCTCATGATAATCCTGACATAAAGGGGGTAATACTCCAGGATAGAACAGAGCAAAAGCTGGATTGACATTTGATCTGCAGAACACAACTACTTTCACCCAATCCTGGATATGGATGAGGTACTGGAGTTTGTTTCTCCTAGTCATTCTGGAGTAGAATGGCTTGACGGACCACAAGAATAATAGACTTTGATGAACGAATGCAATGATATACCCTCGACCATCAATTGATAGACGAAGGTTAGAAACAACTAAGGAGGGACAACTCAAGGAACATATATCTTTCTGAGTTGTGGATGCATAGATTAGTATGTCGAACGAGTTCAACATATTTCTTCCGGATAACCCATGCAGAAAAGGAAGGACTGGCAGAGTCACAATATGAATGGAGTACTTCTGAAGAGCACCCTGGTTGTGATCTTTTGGTTCAAAAGAACTTCTGCCATGATGGTTCATGGTATTGGAAGAATGAGATACCACGGACCTCGAGGACTATCGCAAAGGTTACTACTATCTTAAGGGAACTAGCAAAACTATCAACAAGAGGTAAGTAGAGTGAAACTTGGGCTCAAAAACCCAGAAATAGAATGCCTACTACTAAATGGCATCACTGGATGCTTTCAAGAATGATGGCGAGAATCATCACACTAGGGATACGAAAACATTGCTAAAATACTGAGTGGTTCTCGAGGACACCTAGTCATAATACTAACTCCAACATACACGTCAAGGCAACGGAGTACCTCAACACACCGATTAGTGTGCTTAATCTGGCCCAAAAATACAACAGAACATGGAGGAAAAATTTGCAAGTGCATCAAACTATTTAGAAACCTAGGATGACTCGGACAGCATAACGGTTGTAAATGCTCAAAATGATTTGAGACATCCTGCAAAAATGGTGGCATAACCACTCAAATCACAATATCAAGGTTCTGAGGCCAGCTATGAACATATGGAAGTAGTAGGAACTGAACTGAGGCTTGAACTCAACAATCCTAGGCAACTACGGTTTAGTAACACGTCATCCTGAGAGATAGAAGAGAAGCCTGGTTCTTAACCCCGTAGAAAAGATAAGATGACTCAGATCATAAGGTCATGAGGATAATGAGTAAAAGAGACTTACGTTCCCATACACAATCAACTCCCTTATATAACTAAAGCATTTCTAGACACAACTTTGACCAGCTTGGCTTGGTAAACCTACAGGCAGTCAGGCTCTGATACCAAAGCTGCCAGGACCCCGATTCTAAGTCACACCGATCTAGCCTGTAACACCTCATATCACTTTGCAGCCTCATGCACGGTATTCCCACGGGTGTCGCCTTACCATGGCCCGGGACCGTTTGCGCCTTTTGGCTCACGTATATGATAGTGTCACTAGCATCCATATGACAGAGAACCCGGGGCGACATGACTAGTCGTGAACCCAAAATGGCACTAACTTACAGGGACATGCATACATGAATCAACATCGAGCATGTCAGTCAGCAGCGTGCGAATCCGGGCTGTAGCACTGGGCTAACAGGACTCCGGTGAACCGGGCTGTAGCAGGCTAGGTAGGACTCCGGATGTCACCGCATGACATTTCCCCGAAGGGAAAGACACAGGAACGAAGTGAATCACATGCCAGCCAGTCAAGTGTTCCGGAGCAGTAGTGCTGGGCTAGCAGGACTCCGGTGAACCGGGCTGTAGCGGACTACTATAGCTCATGGAAGCACAAGACTACATTTCCCCATAAGAGAGGCTACCAAGGATAAACAACTAGGTTGTCGGATCCCACACATACCAAGCATTTAAATCATGCACACAATATGCTCAATATGTGTAATACAACATGGCATCACAACAAGACTCTACGACTCAGAGTATTTATTCATTAGGCTCCGGGGAGCGAGATATTACAAACATGGGTCTCATGACCCAAAATTCAGAGCATACAAGTCAAAGCACATGCGGAAGCTTAACTTGTCCGAGTACAGACAACTAAAAATGAAGAAGGCTGCGGAGCCTGACTATCTATCAGACCCTCCCAAGGGTACAAGATCATAGCTGAGGTAACAAGCTAAACGTCGAAGTCCACGTGGAACTACTAGCGAGACTGAAGTCTCTCTGCAAAACATAAAATAAGCAAACTTGAGTACAAATGTACCCAGCAAGACTTACATCAGAACTAACTACATATGCATCGGTATCAACAAAGGGGTAGTGGAGTTTAACTGCAGCAAGCCAGCTTTGACTCAGTGGCTAACCTAAACTACGACTACAAGCAACTCTTTTGAGGTGGCGCACACGAGTCCACAAATTCACCATACCAATACGCCACCATGGATCCGCTCCTGTCTCCCTACGAGAACGCCATCCATAGCACTCACGTTTATCTTGCGCATTTTAGAGTATCCACTTTCACTTGTCTATGAACTATGCAAGGGGTCCAAGTTTCCATATCCGAGGAATCCGGCTATTCGAATAGATAATGAAAACCCTGCAGGGGTGTACTTCTTCACACACGCTCTCGCCACTTATCGCCCTGTACACGTCATGTACCTCGGCAACCTTCAAGCGGAAGCCGGGCGAGGGAGTCGGCCACGACCTGACTAACCAACAAGTCTCTAGTCCAGGTTTATCGCCTATTCGGGTTCCATCCGCAAGGAGATCCGGCCAAGGTGTCTCTCACGGCCCCAAACGATGTGAGCAGGGTTCCCAAGCCCTCCATACGGGTGCCACTTGGTACACCGTGCCACTGTGCCTAGTCTGTCCCAAGCCCACCTGTATCGGGTGCCACTTGGTAGACTACTAACACTACCTACAAACACCAGAAACTAGTTGCAACTCCTGGTCAGAGATCGAGTTGATTAATAAGCCGAGAGGGGCCGAGTTACCGGAACCCAATGTGTGGTAGTAACTGTTCATGGATCACAAACACAGAACTCAGTTCCTGAGAACGGCTACAATGAGACAACCCACCATGTACTCCTACATGGCCTCTCACTGCTACCTTTACCAAATCGTGTTCACACGCTTAGCTCTCAACGGTAGGACATGTTCACCACATTCCAATTCATTCCCGATGAATCAGACCTGACTCAACTCTAAGCAGTAGCAGGCATGACAACAAGCATGAATGAGTAGGCACATCAGCGCTCAAACAACTCCTACTCATGCTAGTGGGTTTCATCTATTTACTGTGGCAATGACAGGTCATGCAGAGGAAAGGGGTTCAACTATCGCAACATGCAACAGTTGAATCGGTGTTGTCCTTAATGCAGTAAAAGAGATCAGGAGTGAGAGAGTGGGATTGTATTGGAATGAACAAGGGGGTTTTGCTTGCGTGACACTTTTGAAGAGTAACGCACTTCATCGGTGTCATCGTTCTCGTCATCGGTACACGTCTACCGGGAGGGAACAAACACCGGCAACTGAGAAAGAGCACAATCAACACATGAAGATATGCAACAATATGATGCATGCTATGACATGGCAATATGAATGTGTTTTGAGCTAATGCATCTAGCTATGATTTAAATGAAGTTGGTTTGAATACATGGTTCAAATTCCAACTCCATATATGATTATTTAAATGCCCTTTATTTGTTTTGTCCAAAACAGAGGACAAACATTGTTCAAACATGCATGCAAATGGTACAGATGGATTCCTTGAATTTTTCCGACAATTTTTCATATATAAAACTTTTCATTTGGAGTTACGGTTCAATTACTATGAATTTTTGAAGTTTAGAGCATTTTCTCTAATTTCCTGAATTAAGTTTAATCCAGAAAAAGACTTATTGCGTCAGCATTAGGTCATGCTGACCTCAGCAGGTCAACAACGCCTAACCAGAGTCAAACCTGATAGTGGGACCCATGTGTCATCGACTCAGTATCAGTTAGTGACACAAACAGGTGGGTCCGGTCAACGGCCATGTCAGCACGTCAACTCTGACTTGTGGGGCCACTGTTATTAGTTAAATCTAATCAGAAACTAAACTATTGTTAATTAAGGGCGTGGGGCCCGTATGTAAGTGGGTCAGGGGGTTAATTAGCAGGGTCATTAGTGACTAGTGATGGGCCACGTCAACATCGCCAGAGTTCGGCCGGCGGCGACCAAAACCGATGACGAAGACGCTGCGGGATTGAGCTACGGGCGACCATTTGCCTCGTTGTTTGCGTCTAATGGCAGCGGTGAGTGCGGCGCATCCAGAAGGGCGGACGCTGGAGGCTGGTATGGCCGGAGTAGGTGGCGGCGAGGAGCTAGGCGGCGGCCGGAGTTCGGGCATGTTCGTTCGGTGCTAGGGGGCACGACAGATCGAACGGATGGGTGCTGCAGGTTCACAGGAGCGCGGCGAGCACGCTGGTGATGCTCGGGCGAGCGGACGAGCTCAGGAGCATGGAGCTCGTCAGCCATGGCGGCGGCGAGCTTCGGCCGCGGTGGCCAGGAGTGCTAGAGGAGGGATTCGACGGCGGGGAGAGAGGGGTTGGGAGCAGGAGCTCACAGGAAGGCGACGCAGTAGGTCAGTGGGCTCGGGGACATCCTTGATGGCGCCAATCGACGGAGAGGGGCTCGGGTGCCCGAGGTTGAAGATGCCCGTGATGACAATGAAGCAGGGCCTCTCGGCATCCCATAGCTCGATTGGGAGGACGAGGAGGACACGGCGGTGCTTCAGGGCTGCTCGAGGGGACGACGGAGAGGCGATAGCCGCGGTGATGCTCATCGGCGGCGGCGGGCGCGTTCGGTGAGGAGAATAGAGGAGGGGAGGGCGTTCGGGGGGAGAGAGGGAGAGAGTGCAGCGAGTGAGGGGAGGAGAGAGGGGCTTCGAGGCGTCTCCAGGCGCGGGATTGGGTTGACGGGGAGCGCGACACGACGAAGTAGGAGGTGGCGCGGTTGGGTGCGTGCGCTGGCTGCCAGTGGGCACAAGGTTGAAGACAACCTTGCCCCTGGTGGGCTGGGCCAACAGTGCCAGGCCAGCTGGGCTGCCAGGTAAGGCCAGGTAAGCCTTTTCCTTTTCCTGTTTTTCTTTTACTATTTTGTTTTCTTTGTTCTGATTTAGTTTAGGAACTAAATCATTTTAGATAATTCTGAAAATTATTTTGGAGGTTAACTGAATTATTTCAGGGCTCCACAAATAACTTAAGAATATTTGGACCATTTAAAAAATATATATATAGCATTTAAACGGCTCCAATTCAAATACTTTTGTGTTAATTCAAAAATCCAAAGATGACCTAAAAATATTTTCATCATTTTTGGGAGAGGTTTTCACCTTAACCAGAAATCATGAACTTTTCTTAGGGACATTTTGGGTTTATTGAAAAAGATTTTCATCAATCCTAGATGGATTGATTTAGTGCTAGGGTTTGAACAATCCCCATTTCAAGTTTAAAAGAGATTTAGACATGATGCAACAACCAAGCTAGTCCAAGTGCATAGCAAGGCTAGGGATGTTACAGCTAGGGACACATATAGAACGAAGGTTGCAAGTCTCCGAACCACAGAATACTTCACACGTATGCATGACCGATTTGGGATGATTCCAAAAGAAGCAACATTGACTTTCTCGAATCCACAGCGGCAAGTTGCATTAGATGCACATGATTTAGAGGGAGTCACTACTTCCATCCAAACATATGCTTCATGAACAGAACATGAATGCATTGTTATAAAGTTTCCAACACTAGCTTAATGTTTAACATGAATCATGGGGGAGACAAGATCCTGGTGACGGGCTCAATAGCAACTCATCGAAATTTCTATATCACTGGACTTCCACCATTATGTGAACAATGTGATAGTATTGGTCAGACCAAAAGATGTAATGGTGTATGCTCGATGAATCAACCACGCGTAAGACAGCATTACGAATATCGTTGGTTCTAACTTGATTTGATGATCGCCCATACTCAAATCAAAGATTGGATAAGATGATAGGTCCATTAACTTATCACGAGGGTTAATAGATGAAAATACCATCTTTCTTCAACACACACGAAAGATAGCCCTTAGAGATGAACTAAGCTAGGCAAGCTTTTAACTTCCAACTCCCCAAATTGTTGTTTAGCTTAACCAACTAGCTCAGGGATATCCAACACAGATTCTTGGAGGATGGCTGGTTTAGCGAAAAACCAACATGATCAGGAACTCAACATAGCGGTCAGGGAACAACCTGGTAATACTTTCGAGAAGGTAATCGAAAAATCACGAACCACCGATATGTCTCTAAGCTCGAGAACAATCTTGCTTTTTGAGGGCAAGATGATATAGCTAAATAAGAAAGGGATTGATACAATCCTAACTCATTGATCGAAAAGTGCACCAGAAATAAGGACTAGGTTGCACGATCAATCTCACAACAATGGTTCAGTAACCAACACGCTAAGAATGATATTAATGTCCATTAACCACCAAGCAACACGGTTGCTAGGAGTACTGATTTCACACATCATGGTTGACTTGTCGGCATTCCGGCTACAATAACATGGAACCGAGGAATGAATAATGATGGCGAGAAGTATCACTATATCAAGAGTTCATAGGATGGTGTGCAGTTCCCATGATAATCTTAATATAAAAATGGTAATACTCCAAGGTAGAACAGAACAGAAGCTGGATTAATATTTGATCTGTGGAACACAACTGCTTTGACCCAATCCTAGAGATGGATGAGGTACTGGAGTTTGTTTCTCCTAGTCATTCTGAACTAGAATGGCTTGACGGACCACAAGAATAATAAGCATCGAACGGATGCACAATTACTCTTGACTATCAATTGATAGATGATGGCTGGAGTACAAATGAAGAGGGACAACTCAAGGAACAAATAACTTTCTGGGTTGTGGATGCATGGATTAGTATGTCGAACCAAGTTCAACATGTTTCTTCCGGATAACCCATGCAGAAAGGTAGAACTGGCAGAATCCCAATTATGGATGGAGAACCCCTCAAGAGTACTCTGATTGTGAGCTTTTGGTTCAAAGAACTTCTGCCTTAATGGTTCATGGTATTTGGAAGAAGGAAATACCACAGACCTCGAGGACTATCGCAAAGGTTACTAATATCCTAAAGGTACGAGCAACACTATCAACACGAGGTAAGTAGAGTGAATCTTGGGTTAAGAACCCAGGAGTATAATACCTACTACTAAATGGCATCACGAGATGCTTTCGAGAATGGTGGCCAGAATCATCACACTGGGAACACAAAACATGGCTAGGTTACTAGGTGATACTCTAGACACCTAGGGTCATAATAATAGCTCCAACACAAATGCCGAGGCAATTAAGTACATCAACACACTAGTTAGTGTGGTTGATCTGGCACAACGGAACTTCAGAACGGTAAGAAGGAATTTGCAAATGCATCAGACTGTTTAGAAACCTGGGATGACTCGGACAGCATAACGGCTGTAAATGCTCAAAATTATTTGAGACATCCTGCATAATGGTGGAAAAACCACTTAACATCACAATATCGAAGTTCTGAGATGAACAGTCAACACACAGAAGTAGTAGGAACCGAATTCGGGCTTGAATCCATCAATCCTATGAGTCTACGGATTAGTAACACGTCATCCTGATAGATAGATGAGAAGGCCTAGTTTCTTAACCCCGTAGAAAAGAAGAGGTTGACTCAGATCAGAAGGGCATAAGGTAAAGGAGTAAAAAGAGCCTTACGTTCCCTTCCACAATCAATTCCCTTATATAACTAAAGCATTTCTAGACTGAACTTCGACCAGTTTGGCTTGGTCCTACAGGCAGTCAGGCTCTGATACCAACGCTGTCAGGACCCCGATTCCAAGTCACATCGTTCTAGCCGGTGACACCTCATATCACTTTGCGGCCTCATGCACGGTATCTCCACGGGTGTCGCCTTACCATGGCCCGGGACCGTTTGCGCCTTTTGGCTCACGTATATGATAGTGTCGCTAGCATCCATATGACAGAGAACCCGGGACGACATGGCTAGTCGTGAACCCAAAGCGACATAGACCTATGGTGACAGGCATACATGAATCACATCGAGCATGTCGGTCAACAGCGTGTGAATCCGGGCTGTAGCACTGTGCTAATAGGACTCCGGGGAACCCGGGCTGTAGCAGGCTAAGCAGGACTCCAGAAGTCACCGCTTGACATTTCCCCGAAGGGACACACATAGGAACGAAGTGAAACACATGCCGGCCAGTCAAGTGTCCTGAGCAGTACATAGTGCTGGGCTAGCAGGACTCCGGTGAACCGGGCTGTAGCGAACTACTATGGCTCATGGAAGCACTAGACTACATTTCCCCATAAGAGAGGCTACCAAGGGTAAACAACTAGATTGTCGGATCCCACACATACCAAGCATTTCAATCATACACACAATATGCTCCATATGTGTAAATGCGACATGGTATCACAACAGAACTCTACGACTCAAGTATTTATTCATTAGGCTCCGAGGAATGAGATATTACACACATGTGTCTCATGACCAACAACCATAGCATACAAATCAAAGCACATGCGGAAGCTTAACATGTCTGAGTATAGACATCTACAAATCAAAAAGTCTAAGAAGCCTGACTATCTACCAGATCCTGCCGAGGGCACAAGATCGTAGCTGAGGTATCAAGCTAAAAGTCGAAGTCCACGTGGAACTACTAGCGAGAGTGAAGTCTCTCAAAAAAAATTAAGCAAACGTGAGTACAAATGTACCCAGCAAGACTGACATCAGAATTAACTACATATGCATCGGTATCAACAAAGGGGTAGTGGAGTTTAACTGCAGCAAGCCAGCTTTGACTCAATGGCTAACCTGAACTACGGCTGCAAGCAACTCTTTTGAGGTGGCGCACACGAGTCCACATATTCACCATATCAATACACCACTATGGATCCGCTCCCGTCTCCCTACGAGACTGCCATCCATAGCACTCACGCTTATCTTGCGCATTTTAGAGTATCCACTTTCACTTGTCTATGAACTGTATAGGTAACCAAGTAGTCCTTTACCGCAGACGCAGCTATTCGAATAGATGAGGTTAACCCTGCAAGGGTGTACTTCTTCATACACGCTCTCACCACTTATCATCGTTTACACGACATGTACTCGACAACCTTCAAGCAGAAGCCCAACGAGGGTGTCAACCACGACCTACCTAAACACTTAAGTCTCTAGTCCAGGTTTATCACCTATCCAAGTTCCATCCGCAGGGAGTCCGACCGAGGTTTCCACATATGGCCCCGAACGATGTGTACAGGGTTCCAAGACACCAAACGGGCACCCGGCATGCCCAGCCACGGTGTATCTACCACATCATAGCCCACCTCTGGGGTCAGCGCTACGCACGGCCGCCAACACATATCCTACAAACACCAGAAACTAGTTGCAACTCTTGGACAGAGGACTAGGGTGGTTAAGAAGCCGAGAGGGTCAATTAAGGATCCCAATGCATGGTAGTAACTGGTTCTTAAATCACACATACAGATCTCGGTGCTTAAGGACGGTTCCAATGAAACAACCCACCATGTACTCCTACCTGGCCTCTCATCGAAACCTTTACCAGATCGTGTTCAACACACTTAGCTCACACACAGTAGGACATGTTCACAACTTTCCAATTCATCCCCGATGAATCAGACCTGACACAACTCTAACCAATAGCAGGCATGACAAACATGCAGGAATGAGTAGGAACATCAGGGCTCAAACAACTCCTACTCATGCTAGTGGGTTTCATCTATTTACTGTGGCAATGATAGGTCATGCAGAGGATAATGGGTTCAAGTACCGCAGCAAGTAATAGATGAATCGTTGTTGTCCTAATGCAGTAACAGAGAGCAGGAGCAAGAGAGTGGGATTGTATCGGAATGAACAAGGGGGGTTTTTCTTGCCTGATGAAGTGGTAGTAGGATACTGCCCTTCAGTCGGATAATCGCAGGTGTCCTCAAAGGCAGAACCTACCACGTAAGATATGTCGAACACAATCAACACATGACGATATGCAACAATATGATGCATGCTATGACATGGCAATATGAATGTGTTTTGGCTAATGCAACTAAGAACAGGTTGGTTTGAGCTCATTTGAACCAAAGATTCAAATGCAAACCCAAAATAAAAGGTCATACTAGTGCATTAACTTTTTCATCTAAAAAGCAAGGTTAGGTTGCTGTAACATGCATAAAACCTGTACAGATGGATAGATTGGATTTTTTTGATCATTTTTCATATATAACTTATTTCATTCTGAGTTATGGTTGAATTTCTATGAATTTTAGAAGTTTAGGGCATTTTCTGGAATTTCCTGAATAAGAATAAATCCAGAAAATGAGTTATTGCGTCAGCACTGCGTCACTGTGACGTCAGCTGGTTAACAGTGCCTAACCAGGGTCAAACTTGATAGTTGGACCCATATGTCATCGACTCAGCTAATTAATATAGTTAATTAGCCTTAAATTAAACCTAACTAAAATGTCAGTGGGGCCGGGGCCCACATGTCAATGACCCAGGATTAGATTAGCAGGGTCATTAGTCTAATTAACTTGTGCTTAGAACGGAGTTTAGCCGGCGGCGACAGCACGCATGGCGGAGGCACACCGGGAATTCCTCCTCCGGTGGCCTAAAGCGCGGCGGAGGGCATCTACGCGTTGCTCGTGCTCGTCCGCATCGAGCAGTGCAAGCAGAAGTGTCTAGGGTGGCCCGTAGCAATGGCAACGGCGACAAGTGCGGTGGCCGGAGCTCGTCCGACAATGGTTTGGGCGATGCCGAGCAAGGGAGGAGCCGTGGTTAGTCGTGTTCGACTCACGGAAGTGCGGTGAGTGCAACGATGAGCTCGGATGCGAGCTTGCGCGGCCGTAACCACGGTGGCGACAAGGCCGGCGGCGGGGAGCTCTCGGGCCCGACGGAAATGACGACTACGGTGACGTTCAAGAAAAAGGAGGGGGGTTTCGGGGAGAGATGCTCACGGTGGTCACGTCGAGCAGGTCAGCGGGCTCGAGGAGGGGCTGGTGACGGCGCGCGATCGCCGGCGATCTCGGGTGGCCGACGAGGGAAACGGCGGTGCTGGTAGCGTCCAGGGGCTTCCGGCATCGTGAGGATCGGTGAGGAGGAAGAGGGCATCTGGGCGGAGCTCGTAGACTGATCGGGGTGTCGTCGGGATGGCGATGGCCGCGGTGGTGGCGAGCGGCGGCGACGAACCCATTCGGGTGGGTGAGAGAGAGAGAGGTCCAGGGGAGGGGATGAGCGCGGGGGAGAGTGGGAGGGGGCCAAGGGGAGTGCGTGGCACTCACAGCCGCGTCAGGGAAGCGGCGGAAGCAGGAGGTGGCGCGGCGTGTAGCCAGCGCGCAGCGAGCACGTGCCCCAGTCCTCCTGGAGGGAGGTTGGGGATGACTGGCAGTGGCAGTGGCTTGGCCTGTCTGCTGGGCTGCTGCTACAGGTAAGTGGCCCAGGTAACTCTCTCTCTCTCTCTGCCTTTTTTTTTCTATTTTGTTCTGTTTTCTAATATTTCTACAAGTTTGTGGCTTTTCTAAAAATACATAGGCACTTCCAAAAATCACCAAACTGCTCATGCTCACTGTATGGAATAAACCCAACATGGAACATTTCAGTTTAGGATTATTTGGACATTATTTCTTATATAACAGAAATAATTCCAACCCAAATATATTATTGATTTAAATCAAAGGCCCAAATAAATTATTTCTGTGACTCCAAAAATATTGGTTTGAATTTCACCTCATGCCAATATTTTCACAGAATAACAGGAACATTTTCTTGGACTCAGTTGATGAGATTTAAATGTTGGTTATTTTTAGGGGGTTTCTGAGGCTTTGAAAATTCCTCAATTCAAATTTCATTTGAATTTAAACATGATGCACACATGGAAGCTGGCATAGGTCAGACCAGAATTAGGGATGTGACAGCACTGCTTGATACGGCCGATTCATCGATATGCCTGTTGTAGCTACGACTTGGGCGGGGAGTAGAATGAATCCTTTCGCGGCTATATGAATAGGCCTGCTGCTGAGTCAAAGCCATCTGAAGGAGCTCCCTAGCCCGCCGTGTCTCAACTGCTACTGGGGACTCGCCATCAATCGGGAGAGCTGCCAATCGTGAAGCGGCAGCAACGATATTATCCAATGGGTTAGAGTAATGACCCGGATGTGTTGAGACGTGTCGTGATGGAATGTTGTTCTGAGAAGGCGGAGGCGGCGGATCCGTCGCACGAGGCTGAATCGGTGCCCCGATCCCAGGTGCCTCCGCCCGGTTTACCACTGGTTGGTTGCTGGTGCCCGCCCCTGGCGTGTTAAAGAGATTCCTCGCCTCCATGACCGACGGAAGGCACGACCGGTATCTTCTCCTCATGACGTCATCTGACGCACTCTGATCCAGCATAAGCCGGTACGCCTGAGCCTCCAATCCGGCCCGCTCTGTAGCCATCCTGGTGTTTTCTGCTGCCAGGTCCGCTTTAGCCTGAGTTATCTGATCCTTCACCTTTGCAATCTCTGTGTTGTGCTGATCCCGGTTTGCCATGTCCACCTCCTCTGCCAGCAACGTTTCTAAAGCGTCAAACAGATCAGACAAAACCTGAGCCAGAGGCATTGCAGAGCCCCCTGCTCCCGCTGGTGTTGTTGTTGCTGAACCGGAGATCATTGTCGCGGTGGTAGAAGAGTGCTGCGCTGGTTGTGTACCGGCCATGAAGACCACGACCCGGCTTGGCAGATCGAGGGGGTCCGGAATACTGTTGCCATCGGAACCTCCACTAATCCGGCCATCTGTCGGGACCCCGATTCTAAGTCACACCGATCTAGCGTGTAACACCTCATATCACTTTACGGCCTCACACACGGTATTCCCACGGGTGTAGCCTTACCATGGCCCGGGACCGTTTGCGCCTTTTGGCTCACGTATATGATAGTGTCGCTAGCATCCATATGACAGAGAACCCAGGACGACATGGCTAGTCGTGAACCCAAAGCGACATAGACCTATGGTGACAGGCATACATGAATCACATCGAGCATGTCGGTCAACAGCGTGTGAATCCGGGCTGTAGCACTGGGCTAATAGGACTCCGGGGAACCCGGGCTGTAGCAGGCTAAGCAGGACTCCAGAAGTCACCGCTTGACATTTCCCCGAAGGGACACACATAGGAACGAAGTGAAACACATGCCGGCCAGTCAAGTGTCCTGAGCAGTACATAGTGCTGGGCTAGCAGGACTCCGGTGAACCGGGCTGTAGCGAACTACTATGGCTCATGGAAGCACTAGACTACATTTCCCCATAAGAGAGGCTACCAAGGGTAAACAACTAGATTGTCGGATCCCACACATACCAAGCATTTCAATCATACACACAATATGCTCCATATGTGTAAATGCGACATGGTATCACAACATAACTCTACGACTCAAGTATTTATTCATTAGGCTCCGAGGAATGAGATATTACACACATGTGTCTCATGACCAACAACCATAGCATACAAATCAAAGCACATGCGGAAGCTTAACATGTCTGAGTATAGACATCTACAAATGAAAAAGGCTAAGAAGCCTGACTATCTACCAGATCCTGACGAGGGCACAAGATCGTAGCTGAGGTATCAAGCTAAAAGTCGAAGTCCACGTGGAACTACTAGCGAGAGTGAAGTCTCTCAAAAAAAATTAAGCAAACGTGAGTACAAATGTACCCAGCAAGACTTACATCAGAATTAACTACATATGCATCGGTATCAACAAAGGGGTAGCGGAGTTTAACTGCAGCAAGCCAGCTTTGACTCAATGGCTAACCTGAACTACGGCTGCAAGCAACTCTTTTGAGGTGGCGCACACGAGTCCACATATTCACCATATCAATACACCACTATGGATCCGCTCCCGTCTCCCTACGAGACTGCCATCCATAGCACTCACGCTTATCTTGCGCATTTTAGAGTATCCACTTTCACTTGTCTATGAACTGTATAGGTAACCAAGTAGTCCTTTACCGCAGACGCAGCTATTCGAATAGATGAGGTTAACCCTGCAAGGGTGTACTTCTTCATACACGCTCTCACCACTTATCATCGTTTACACGACATGTACTCGACAACCTTCAAGCAGAAGCCCAACGAGGGTGTCAACCACGACCTACCTAAACACTTAAGTCTCTAGTCCAGGTTTATCACCTATCCAGGTTCCATCCGCAGGGAGTCCGACCGAGGTTTCCACATATGGCCCCGAACGATGTGTACAGGGTTCCAAGACACCAAACGGGCGCCCGGCATGCCCAGCCATGGTGTATCTACCACATCATAGCCCACCTCTGGGGTCAGCACTACGCACGGCCGCCAACACATATCCTACAAACACCAGAAACTAGTTGCAACTCCTGGACAGAGGACTAGGGTGGTTAGGAAGCCGAGAGGGTCAATTAAGGATCCCAATGCATGGTAGTAACTGGTTCTTAAATCACACATACAGATCTCGGTGCTTAAGGACGGTTCCAATTAAACAACCCACCATGTACTCCTACCTGGCCTCTCATCGAAACCTTTACCAGATGGTGTTCAACACACTTAGCTCACACACAGTAGGACATGTTCACAACTTTCGAATTCATCCCCGATGAATCAGACCTGACACAACTCTAAGCAATAGCAGGCATGACAAACAGGCAGGAATGAGTAGGAACATCAGGGCTCAAACAACTCCTACTCATGCTAGTGGGTTTCATCTATTTACTGTGGCAATGATAGGTCATGCAGAGGATAATGGGTTCAAGTACCGCAGCAAGTAATAGATGAATCGTTGTTGTCCTAATGCAGTAACAGAGAGCAGGAGCAAGAGAGTGGGATTGTATCGGAATGAACAAGGGGGGTTTTTCTTGCCTGATGAAGTGGTAGTAGGATACTGCCCTTCAGTCGGATAATCGCAGGTGTCCTCAAAGGCAGAACCTACCACGTAAGATATGTCGAACACAATCAACACATGACGATATGCAACAATATGATGCATGCTATGACATGGCAATATGAATGTGTTTTGGCTAATGCAACTAAGAACAGGTTGGTTTGAGCTCATTTGAACCAAAGATTCAAATGCAAACCCAAAATAAAAGGTCATACTAGTGCATTAACTTTTTCATCTAAAAAGCAAGGTTAGGTTGCTGTAACATGCATAAAACCTGTACAGATGGATAGATTGGATTTTTTTGATCATTTTTCATATATAACTTATTTCATTCTGAGTTATGGTTGAATTTCTATGAATTTTAGAAGTTTAGGGCATTTTCTGGAATTTCCTGAATAAGAATAAATCCAGAAAATGAGTTATTGCGTCAGCACTGCGTCACTGTGACGTCAGCTGGTTAACAGTGCCTAACCAGGGTCAAACTTGATAGTTGGACCCATATGTCATCGACTCAGCTAATTAATATAGTTAATTAGCCTTAAATTAAACCTAACTAAAATGTCAGTGGGGCCGGGGCCCACATGTCAATGACCCAGGATTAGATTAGCAGGGTCATTAGTCTAATTAACTTGTGCTTAGAACGGAGTTTAGCCGGCGGCGACAGCACGCATGGCGGAGGCACACCGGGAATTCCTCCTCCGGTGGCCTAAAGCGCGGCGGAGGGCATCTACGCGTTGCTCGTGCTCGTCCGCATCGAGCAGTGCAAGCAGAAGTGTCTAGGGTGGCCCGTAGCAATGGCAACGGCGACAAGTGCGGTGGCCGGAGCTCGTCCGACAATGGTTTGGGCGATGCCGAGCAAGGGAGGAGCCGTGGTTAGTCGTGTTCGACTCACGGAAGTGCGGTGAGTGCAACGATGAGCTCGGATGCGAGCTTGCGCGGCCATAACCACGGTGGCGACAAGGCCGGCGGCGGGGAGCTCTCGGGCCCGACGGAAATGACGACTACGGTGACGTTCAAGAAAAAGGAGGGGGGTTTCGGGGAGAGATGCTCACGGTGGTCACGTCGAGCAGGTCAGCGGGCTCGAGGAGGGGCTGGTGACGGCGCGCGGTCGCCGGCGATCTCGGGTGGCCGACGAGGGAAACGGCGGTGCTGGTAGCGTCCAGGGGCTTCCGGCATCGTGAGGATCGGTGAGGAGGAAGAGGGCATCTGGGCGGAGCTCGTAGACTGATCGGGGTGTCGTCGGGATGGCGATGGCCGCGGTGGTGGCGAGCGGCGGCGACGAACCCATTCGGGTGGGTGAGAGAGAGAGAGGTCCAGGGGAGGGGATGAGCGCGGGGGAGAGTGGGAGGGGGCCAAGGGGAGTGCGTGGCACTCACAGCCGCGTCAGGGAAGCGGCGGAAGCAGGAGGTGGCGCGGCGTGTGGCCAGCGCGCAGCGAGCACGTGCCCCAGTCCTCCTGGAGGGAGGTTGGGGATGACTGGCAGTGGCAGTGGCTTGGCCTGTCTGCTGGGCTGCTGCTACAGGTAAGTGGCCCAGGTAACTCTCTCTCTCTCTCTGCCTTTTTTTTTCTATTTTGTTCTATTTTCTAATATTTCTACAAGTTTGTGGCTTTTCTAAAAATACATAGGCACTTCCAAAAATCACCAAACTGCTCATGCTCACTGTATGGAATAAACCCAACATGGAACATTTCAGTTTAGGATTATTTGGACATTATTTCTTATATAACAGAAATAATTCCAACCCAAATATATTATTGATTTAAATCAAAGGCCCAAATAAATTATTTCTGTGACTCCAAAAATATTGGTTTGAATTTCACCTCATGCCAATATTTTCACAGAATAACAGGAACATTTTCTTGGACTCAGTTGATGAGATTTAAATGTTGGTTATTTTTAGGGGGTTTCTGAGGCTTTGAAAATTCCTCAATTCAAATTTCATTTGAATTTAAACATGATGCACACATGGAAGCTGGCATAGGTCAGACCAGAATTAGGGATGTGACAGCACTGCTTGATACGGCCGATTCATCGATATGCCTGTTGTAGCTACGACTTGGGCGGGGAGTAGAATGAATCCTTTCGCGGCTATATGAATAGGCCTGCTGCTGAGTCAAAGCCATCTGAAGGAGCTCCCTAGCCCGCCGTGTCTCAACTGCTACTGGGGACTCGCCATCAATCGGGAGAGCTGCCAATCGTGAAGCGGCAGCAACGATATTATCCAATGGGTTAGAGTAATGACCCGGATGTGTTGAGACGTGTCGTGATGGAATGTTGTTCTGAGAAGGCGGAGGCGGCGGATCCGTCGCACGAGGCTGAATCGGTGCCCCGATCCCAGGTGCCTCCGCCCGGTTTACCACTGGTTGGTTGCTGGTGCCCGCCCCTGGCGTGTTAAAGAGATTCCTCGCCTCCATGACCGACGGAAGGCACGACCGGTATCTTCTCCTCATGACGTCATCTGACGCACTCTGATCCAGCATAAGCCGGTACGCCTGAGCCTCCAATCCGGCCCGCTCTGTAGCCATCCTGGTGTTTTCTGCTGCCAGGTCCGCTTTAGCCTGAGTTATCTGATCCTTCACCTTTGCAATCTCTGTGTTGTGCTGATCCCGGTTTGCCATGTCCACCTCCTCTGCCAGCAACGTTTCTAAAGCATCAAACAGATCAGACAAAACCTGAGCCAGAGGCATTGCAGAGCCCCCTGCTCCCGCTGGTGTTGTTGTTGCTGAACCGGAGATCATTGTCGCGGTGGTAGAAGAGTGCTGCGCTGGTTGTGTACCGGCCATGAAGACCACGACCCGGCTTGGCAGATCGAGGGGGTCCGGAATACTGTTGCCATCGGAACCTCCACTAATCCGGCCATCTGTCGGGACCCCGATTCTAAGTCACACCGATCTAGCGTGTAACACCTCATATCACTTTACGGCCTCACACACGGTATTCCCACGGGTGTAGCCTTACCATGGCCCGGGACCGTTTGCGCCTTTTGGCTCACGTATATGATAGTGTCGCTAGCATCCATATGACAGAGAACCCGGGACGACATGGCTAGTCGTGAACCCAAAGCGACATAGACCTATGGTGACAGGCATACATGAATCACATCGAGCATGTCGGTCAACAGCGTGTGAATCCGGGCTGTAGCACTGGGCTAATAGGACTCCGGGGAACCCGGGCTGTAGCAGGCTAAGCAGGACTCCAGAAGTCACCGCTTGACATTTCCCCGAAGGGACACACATAGGAACGAAGTGAAACACATGCCGGCCAGTCAAGTGTCCTGAGCAGTACATAGTGCTGGGCTAGCAGGACTCCGGTGAACCGGGCTGTAGCGAACTACTATGGCTCATGGAAGCACTAGACTACATTTCCCCATAAGAGAGGCTACCAAGGGTAAACAACTAGATTGTCGGATCCCACACATACCAAGCATTTCAATCATACACACAATATGCTCCATATGTGTAAATGCGACATGGTATCACAACATAACTCTACGACTCAAGTATTTATTCATTAGGCTCCAAGGAATGAGATATTACACACATGTGTCTCATGACCAACAACCATAGCATACAAATCAAAGCACATGCGGAAGCTTAACATGTCTGAGTATAGACATCTACAAATGAAAAAGGCTAAGAAGCCTGACTATCTACCAGATCCTGCCGAGGGCACAAGATCGTAGCTGAGGTATCAAGCTAAAAGTCGAAGTCCACGTGGAACTACTAGCGAGAGTGAAGTCTCTCAAAAAAAATTAAGCAAACGTGAGTACAAATGTACCCAGCAAGACTTACATCAGAATTAACTACATATGCATCGGTATCAACAAAGGGGTAGTGGAGTTTAACTGCAGCAAGCCAGCTTTGACTCAATGGCTAACCTGAACTACGGCTGCAAGCAACTCTTTTGAGGTGGCGCACACGAGTCCACATATTCACCATATCAATACACCACTATGGATCCGCTCCCGTCTCCCTACGAGACTGCCATCCATAGCACTCACGCTTATCTTGCGCATTTTAGAGTATCCACTTTCACTTGTCTATGAACTGTATAGGTAACCAAGTAGTCCTTTACCGCAGACGCAGCTATTCGAATAGATGAGGTTAACCCTGCAAGGGTGTACTTCTTCATACACGCTCTCACCACTTATCATCGTTTACACGACATGTACTCGACAACCTTCAAGCAGAAGCCCAACGAGGGTGTCAACCACGACCTACCTAAACACTTAAGTCTCTAGTCCAGGTTTATCACCTATCCAGGTTCCATCCGCAGGGAGTCCGACCGAGGTTTCCACATATGGCCCCGAACGATGTGTACAGGGTTCCAAGACACCAAACGGGCGCCCGGCATGCCCAGCCACGGTGTATCTACCACATCATAGCCCACCTCTGGGGTCAGCGCTACGCACGGCCGCCAACACATATCCTACAAACACCAGAAACTAGTTGCAACTCCTGGACAGAGGACTAGGGTGGTTAAGAAGCCGAGAGGGTCAATTAAGGATCCCAATGCATGGTAGTAACTGGTTCTTAAATCACACATACAGATCTCGGTGCTTAAGGACGGTTCCAATGAAACAACCCACCATGTACTCCTACCTGGCCTCTCATCGAAACCTTTACCAGATCGTGTTCAACACACTTAGCTCACACACAGTAGGACATGTTCACAACTTTCCAATTCATCCCCGATGAATCAGCCCTGACACAACTCTAAGCAATAGCAGGCATGACAAACAGGCAGGAATGAGTAGGAACATCAGGGCTCAAACAACTCCTACTCATGCTAGTGGGTTTCATCTATTTACTGTGGCAATGATAGGTCATGCAGAGGATAATGGGTTCAAGTACCGCAGCAAGTAATAGATGAATCGTTGTTGTCCTAATGCAGTAACAGAGAGCAGGAGCGAGAGAGTGGGATTGTATCGGAATGAACAAGGGGGGTTTTTCTTGCCTGATGAAGGGGTAGTAGGATACTGCCCTTCAGTCGGATAATCGCAGGTGTCCTCAGAGGCAGAACCTACCACGTAAGATATGTCGAACACAATCAACACATGACGATATGCAACAATATGATGCATGCTATGACATGGCAATATGAATGTGTTTTGGCTAATGCAACTAAGAACAGGTTGGTTTGAGCTCATTTGAACCAAAGATTCAAATGCAAACCCAAAATAAAAGGTCATACTAGTGCATTAACTTGTTTCATCTAAAAAGCAAGGTTAGGTTGCTGTAACATGCATAAAACCTGTACAGATGGATAGATTGGATTTTTTTATCATTTTTCATATATAACTTATTTCATTCTGAGTTATGGTTGAATTTCTATGAATTTTAGAAGTTTAGGGCATTTTCTGGAATTTCCTGAATAAGAATAAATCCAGAAAATGAGTTATTGCGTCAGCACTACGTCACTGTGACGTCAGCTGGTTAACAGTGCCTAACCAGGGTCAAACTTGATAGTTGGACCCATAATTGATCGACTCAGCTAATTAATATAGTTAATTAGCCTTAAATTAAACCTAACTAAAATGTCAGTGGGGCCGGGGCCCACATGTCAATGACCCAGGATTAGATTAGCAGGGTCATTAGTCTAATTAACTTGTGCTTAGACCGGAGTTTAGCCGGCGGCGACAGCACGCATGGCGGAGGCACACCGGGAATTCCTCCTCCGGTGGCCTAAAGCGCGGCGGAGGGCATCTACGCGTTGCTCGTGCTCGTCCGCATCGAGCAGTGCAAGCAGAAGTGTCTAGGGTGGCCCGTAGCAATGGCAACGGCGACAAGTGCGGTGGCCGGAGCTCGTCCGACAATGGTTTGGGCGATGCCGAGCAAGGGAGGAGCCGTGGTTAGTCGTGTTCGACTCACGGAAGTGCGGTGAGTGCAACGGTGAGCTCGAATGCGAGCTTGCGCGGCCGTAACCACGGTGGCGACAAGGCCGGCGGCGGGGAGCTCTCGGGCCCGACGGAAATGACGACTACGGTGACGTTCAAGAAAAAGGAGGGGGGGTTTCGGGGAGAGATGCTCACGGTGGTCACGTCGAGCAGGTCAGCGGGCTCGAGGAGGGGCTGGTGACGGCGCGCGGTCGCCGGCGATCTCGGGTGGCCGACGAGGGAAACGGCGGTGCTGGTAGCGTCCAGGGGCTTCCGGCATCGTGAGGATCGGTGAGGAGGAAGAGGGCATCTGGGTGGAGCTCGTAGACTGATCGGGGTGTCGTCGGGATGGCGATGGCCGCGGTGGTGGCGAGCAGCGGCGATGAACCCATTCGGGTGGGTGAGAGAGAGAGAGGTCCAGGGGAGGGGATGAGCGCGGGGGAGAGTGGGAGGGGGCCAAGGGGAGTGCGTGGCGCTCACAGCCGCGTCAGGGAAGCGGCGGAAGCAGGAGGTGGCGCGGCGTGTGGCCAGCGCGCAGCGAGCACGCGCCCCAGTCCTCCTGGAGGGAGGTTGGGGATGACTGGCAGTGGCAGTGGGCTTGGCCTGTCTGCTGGGCTGCTGCTACAGGTAAGTGGCCCAGGTAACTCTCTCTCTCTGCCTTTTTTTCTATTTTGTTCTGTTTTCTAATATTTCTACAAGTTTGTGGCTTTTCTAAAAATACATAGGCACTTCCAAAAATCACCAAACTGCTCATGCTCACTGTATGGAATAAACCCAACATGGAACATTTCAGTTTAGGATTATTTGGACATTATTTCTTATATAACAGAAATAATTCCAACCCAAATATATTATTGATTTAAATCAAAGGCCCAAATAAATTATTTCTGTGACTCCAAAAATATTGGTTTGAATTTCACCTCATGCCAATATTTTCACAGAATAACAGGAACATTTTCTTGGACTCAGTTGATGAGATTTAAATGTTGGTTATTTTTAGGGGGTTTCTAAGGCTTTGAAAATTCCTCAATTCAAATTTCATTTGAATTTAAACATGATGCACACATGGAAGCTGGCATAGGTCAGACCAGAATTAGGGATGTGACAGCACTGCTTGATACGGCCGATTCATCGATATGCCTGTTGTAGCTACGACTTGGGCGGGGAGTAGAATGAATCCTTTCGCGGCTATATGAATAGGCCTGCTGCTGAGTCAAAGCCATCTGAAGGAGCTCCCTAGCCCGCCGTGTCTCAACTGCTACTGGGGACTCGCCATCAATCGGGAGAGCTGCCAATCATGAAGCGGCAGCAACGATATTATCCAATGGGTTAGAGTAATGACCCGGAGGTGTTGAGACGTGTCGTGATGGAATGTTGTTCTGAGAAGGCGGAGGCGGCGGATCCGTCGCACGAGGCTGAATCGGTGCCCCGATCCCAGGTGCCCCCGCCCGGTTTACCACTGGTTGGTTGCTGGTGCCCGCCCCTGGCGTGTTAAAGAGATTCCTCGCCTCCAAGACCGACGGAAGGCACGACCGGTATCTTCTCCTCATGACGTCATCTGACGCACTCTGATCCAGCATAAGCCGGTACGCCTGAGCCTCCAATCCGGCCCGCTCTGTAGCCATCCTGGTGTTTTCTGCTGCCAGGTCCGCTTTAGCCTGAGTTATCTGATCCTTCACCTTTGCAATCTCTGTGTTGTGCTGATCCCGGTTTGCCATGTCCACCTCCTCTGCCAGCAACGTTTCTAAAGCGTCAAACAGATCAGACAAAACCTGAGCCAGAGGCAGTGCAGAGCCCCCTGCTACCGCTAGTGTTGTTGTTGCTGAACCGGAGATCATTGTCGCGGTGGTAGAAGAGTGCTGCGCTGGTTGTGTACCGGCCATGAAGACCACGACCCGGCTTGGCAGATCGAGGGGGTCCGGAATACTGTTGCCATCGGAACCTCCACTAATCCGGCCATCTGTCGGGACCCCGATTCTAAGTCACACCGATCTAGCGTGTAACACCTCATATCACTTTACGGCCTCACACACGGTATTCCCACGGGTGTAGGCTTACCATGGCCCGGGACCGTTTGCGCCTTTTGGCTCACGTATATGATAGTGTCGCTAGCATCCATATGACAGAGAACCCGGGCCGACATGACTAGTCGTGAACCCAAAGTGGCACTAACTTATGGGGACAGGCATACATGAAAGAACATCGAGCATGTCGGTCAGCAGCGTGTGAACCCGGGCTGTAGCAACTGGGCTGAGAGGACTCCGGTAAACCGGGCTGTAGCAGGCTAGGCAGGACTCCGGATGTCACCGCGTGACATTTCCCCGAAGGGACGGACACAGGAATGAAGTGAATCACATGCCGGCCAGTCTAAGTGTTCTGGAGCAGTAGTGCTGGGCTAGCAGGACTCCGGTAAACCGGGTTGTAGCGGACTACCATGGCTCGATGGAAGCACTAGACTACATTTCCCCATAAGAGAGGCTACCAAGGATAGACAACTAGGTTGTCAAATCCCACACATAGCAATACACGTTACACGTACGCATAACATGCAAGTATGTGCTGTACAACATGGCATCACAACATAACGCGAACTCATATAGATAAAGGCCCAAAAGGGCCACATAGCACTAATACAAACAGGGGTCTCATGACCCATCATTCAGAGCATACAAGCAACGGAAGCATTACATGTCTGAGTACAGACATCTACAAAAGAAAAAGGCTGAGAAGCCTGACTATCTACAAGACCCACCCGAGGGTACAAGATCGTAGCTGAGGTAACAAGCTACTCGTCGAAGTCCAAGTGGAACTACTAGTGAGACATATGTCTCATCTACAAAAAACATAAATAAAGCAACATGAGTACAAAGGTACTCAGCAAGACTTACATCAGATCCTATCATACATGCATTTGTATCAAGGAGGTAATGTGGAGTTTAGTTGCAGCAAGCCACCTTTGACTCAGTGGCTATCCTGTACTATGACTACTGGTAACTCTTTTGAGGTGGCGCACACGAGTCCACTAATCACCACATCAATACTCTACTATGGATTCATTCCCGTCTCCCTACGAGAAGGCCATCCATAGCACTCACACTTGTCTGGAGCATTTTAGAGTATCCACTTTCACTTGTCTATGTACCACGTAAGCATCCAAGAAGTCCATAACTGAGGACACGGCTATTCGAATAGATCATGATAACCCTGCAGGGGTGTACTTCTTCACACACGCTCTCACCACTTATCACCATGTACACGTCATGTATCTCGGCAACCTTCAAGCGGAAGCCTGGCGAGGGTGTCGGCCACGATCTGACTAACCACACAAGACTCTAGTCTAGGTTTATCGCCTATTCGGGTTCCATCAGCAAGGAGATCCGGCCGGAGTTTCACTCACGGCCCCAAACGATGTGTGAAGGGTTCCCAAGCCCACCTCGCCGGATGGATCTATGCTTGGTACACCGTGACACTTGTGCCTAGTTTTTCCCAAGCCCACCTGGCCGGGTGCCACTTGGTAGACTACTAACACTACCTACAAACACTAGAAACTAATTGCAACT
Organism: Triticum urartu; assembly: GCF_056163025.1. Classification (NCBI taxonomy): domain Eukaryota; kingdom Viridiplantae; phylum Streptophyta; class Magnoliopsida; order Poales; family Poaceae; genus Triticum; species Triticum urartu. The sequence goes on along the minus strand of NC_141879.1, from coordinate 336,035,456 downwards.
CCTGGACAGAGATCAAGTTGGTTAATAAGTCGAGACAGCTTGGAGCGCCCGGAGCCCAATGTGTGGTAATATCTAGTCATTGGACAACATACACAGAACTCAGTGCTTAAGGACGGTTCCAGTGAGACAACCCACCATGTACTCCTACATGGCCTCTCACCGCTACCTTAACCAAATCGTGTTCACACACTTAACTCTCAGCACCAGAACATATCGTAACACTCCAATTCATTCCCAATGAATCAGACCTGACACAACTCTAAGCAATAGAAGGCATGGCATGGTAGGAACACAACATGGCTCAATCAACTCCTACACATGCTAGTGGGTTTCAACTATTTAGTGTGGCAATGACAGGTCATGCAGAGGAATGGGTTCAACTACCACAGCATAAAGTAGCAGTTGAATCGTTGTTGTCCTAATGCAATAAAAGAGAGCAGGAGCGAGAGAGTGGGATTGTATCGGAATGAACAAGGGGGGGGGGTTGCTTGCCTGATAGATCAACAGGGGGGCACTGCTCCACAGACAGGTACTCTGGAGCACTCTCCGAAGCAGAACCTATCGACAAGGAACAGTGTCAACAATCACGGTGTCGACAATCAAGCACAAGCATATGCAACAATATGATGCATGAATATGGCATGAATATGTGATGTGTTTGAGCTAATGCAGCTAGCATTCATTTGGATGAAGTCCATTTGAACCAAGAATTCAAATGCAACTCCAAGTTAAGTCTTTATAAATGCCATTTATATGTTTTCACCTATACAGCAAGTATAAGTTGGTTTATCATGCATGAAACTAGTACATATGGATAGATTGAATTTTTCTGATAATTTCTCATATATAAATTACATCAATCTGAGCTACAGTTGAATTTATATGAATTTTTGAAGTTCATAGCATTTTCTGGAATTTCCTGATTTAATTTAAAACCAGAAAAGAAATAATTGCATCAGCACTGCGTCATGCTTGCGTTAGCAAGTCAACAGCGCTGACTGGTCAAACCTGACGTGTGGGGTCCATACGTTAGTGACACGGGTTAAACAGGGGGTTAGATTATCCTAATTATAGGATTAGTGGCACTGGGGCCCACTTGTCAGTGCCAGGGGCTTAAATAAGCGGTGATTAGCACTAAGCTAATCACCTGACGGGTCGGACCCACGTGGCAGGGCTCAGGCGATGGGGCTCGCCGCTGGCGACCTCTGGACGCGGCGGAGTCCGCGCCACAGGACACGGGGACGGCGTCTGAGAGCACCGGGGCGTAGCCCGGGCTCTCGCGCATCTGGTGGGCTGGTGGGAGGAGCTGGGGGAGCCGGAGCTCGCCGGAGCGGAGATCGCGGCGGCGGCCGGTGTTCGGGCGTGAGCGGGGATGCGGCTGCGGTGTGCGAGGGCAACCACTGAGAGGGGGAGGAGGAGCAGCAGCTCACAGCGGTTGCAGCAGGCTTCGAAGCGGGCTCGGGGAAGGCCGGACGGCGACGTGCGGGCGGTGGGGATCCACGGCGGTCGGCGGTGAAGAAGACGATGGTGGCGACGATGGAGGCTGTCCGGAGGTGCGTGGCTCGACAAGGAGGTAGCCGGCGACGTGGCGGAGGTTCTGAGCACGGGGAGAGGGCAAGGGGGAGGCGGTGGCTACGGCAACGGTAGCCGGTGGCGACGGCAGCGCTCAGCCGTGAGCGAGAAAGCGAGGGAGAGGAGAGGAGAGGACTGGGGAGAGTGAGAGGGTCCGGGGGTGCGTGGCGCCGTCCAGACGCATCGGCGGAGGGACAGGCAGGCAGGGAGGGAGGAGGTGGCGCGGCGCGGCGGTGCGCGCGCGTCGGGCACGCGCACGTCCTCCTAGCAGGAGGAAGACGACAGGGGAGGGGGGCAGGTGGGCTGGGCTGGCCAACTGGGCCGGCCAGGCCGCACAGTGCTGGGCCAGCACGGGAACTGGCCGCAGGTAAGTTTTTCCATTTCCTTTTTATTTTTTTATTTTTCTAACATTTGTTTCTGGTTTAGTAAAAATACTAAATCAATTTATTTTCTTATGCCAATTTCTGTAGGAGCTAGTGGTATTATTCCAGAGCTCCTCAACAACTAGCATAATTTTTGGATATATATTATTTATATAACATATATATATCCAAAGCAAATAATTATGCATTAATTCCAAATGGCCAAAATAAATATTTGTGAGCTCCTAAAAATATTGGTTTGATTGTTACCTCTGACCAATATTTTCATAGAGTAACATGAACATTTTCTTGGACCCTTTTGGAGCAATTTTTATCTGGGTCATTTCCAGAAATGAAATCTGAGGGTTTCACAAATCCCCATTTCAAATTTAAATGAAATTTAAACATGATGCACACATGACCAGCTAGTCCAGGTCATACCATAACTAGGGATGTGACACCATCCTGCAGCTGGTACAGCGACTCGGTCTCTCCGGTTAAAGACTCGTCATCAGAGTAGACAACGTTTTCACCACCAGATGTCGATCTATCCTCATATTCCACTCTATGGATGACACCTACGAAGATATGCTTTATGATGGGCTGAACCTGGGCAGGGCTTGCACGCTGAGCCATCTCGATGATGTCGGCGCAGAGGTCCGGCTCAGGGCCCGGTTCACTGATCTTGCTGATGAAGACGTGAATTCCACCAAAGGGGACTCGGTACCCGTACTTGACTGAACCGGCCTCGGGACCCCACCCTGCATCGTCGATGTAGAGCTTGTCGTGACGACTTTTAGTCATCCGGCCCACAGCGTATCCCTTGAGTCCTTCGAAGCTGCCCTTCAACGACTCGAAACCATCGTGCGATAGCCCCATGGTGGGTGCCAACTGTCATGGTTTTGTCACAGCAGATGTCATTGTGAAAGGACTTAGTCATGGAGCCATCGCTACGGGTTAGCTTAAAGGCATTAAAGCGGACAAAGGACGCGAGAGTTTTATACTGGTTCGGCCCCTTACGATGAAGGTAAATGCCTACTCCACTTGTGATGGAATTGCTAGGGTTTCAATGACTAGGGAGCGAATCGCCTTTGCCTGGTTCTTGAGTTGTTGTGTGTTGTCCTTAAACCGCCGCCGGGTCGCCCCTTTATATACATAGGTCGACGCCCGCCGGTTTACAGAGTCCCAAGGCTGGATCATCAACGTGTCCAACTCGGTCTCTATTCCTTCTATCTTACAATACAAGTTACATGATAATGTCGGTTTATGTCTACAGGCCTTAACCCGCCTTTGGGCCTTGGGCCTTCATGAAGAGCCATCATCATTTGTCTTCCTGGGCTTCAAATAGTAATAATCATATAGTTAACCCGGCCACTGCTGGTCGGTTTATGTCCAGTAATAATATCCCCAACATAAAGTACCTTACAACAGTTTGCTCCCAGTCATCCCGTCCTTTCACATTACACCAGTTCAACTTGTCCTAACCCTCCTCCAAAATACATGGCCTCCCAAATCTCCATGGCCACCGTTGAGTACCAGGTTAGAGCCATCACCGGCGATGAGTTCTTCGTCATCTACACACATGGATCCGTCACGGTGAAAGCATGCCTTGCTCGCTTCCTATGCATGTTCAATAGTTCAACCCCTGAGTGGGTCGTTGGGCTAGATGTTGAGTACACCACAGTCCTGCAAAGAGAGAAGAAACTAAAGGAGGCAGAGAAGAAGAAGCCCGCGCTTGATCCAGGTTTGCGTACATAACGTGTGCTTGGTCTACCACATATTCCATGCCGACGTTCAGTGCCAGGATTTTAAGAACTTCCTCAAGGACAAAAGAGTGGCATTCGTTACTGTAGACTTTAGGAACGACATGGATGTCCTGGGTCGAATAGGCCTCGTTGTAGGCCAGCCCTTCGATCTCCAGAAGGCAAGCTTGGTGTCCTCCTCTCAGCCTTCAATGCTGACCCTGGCAGCAGCCATGATTGATCCTTCATACGCTAAACTGAAGAAACCTCACCATGAGTTTCATCATGCATGGGAGTCGAAGACATTAGATGAAGATCACATCCTGTACGCAGCAATGGATGCCTACCTTTGTTTAAATATCTACAAGGGTTGGATGAAGAAGCAGAGCCCAGTGTCCGGTTCAAGCAAAGAAGCGTTGGCGAAGAGTACGAGGAAGAGGAAGAGGTACGAGGACAGAGTCGAGGACGTGGACTCAGACTCTGAGTAGGTGGCAGTGTCGTCGCTCATGCTGGTTCTACTACAGTGTCAAGCGGACTAGTTGCTTAGTTTATTTTCAAGGGTGTGTTGTGCTGAGGCCCCAGCAGAACTATGTTTATGTTCTTTCTCGTTATTTGAACTCTTTAGTATGAAATATAGTACTAGTACTATATCTTACTACTGTTCTTCTTGCAGTTGGTACTACTGCTCGTATCTTCGTGTTCCTACTGTACTTAATACGTTTGTACTAGTAGTATAATTTGGGTCAGTCGATTTGTGAAATAAGTTCGACGGAGCGAAGGAAGAAGCTGGCAGAGAAGCTACCCCAGTATCTATATTAAGGTGGCAGGGTGCCCATGATCTATCTTATGAGTGTTGGGTGTGGAATGCAGTTCGCCGGAAAAAATGGATAATGCCCGGGGTTAAACGGATGGCGGGGGTGGGGGGAGCATGGCAGTAGCAGGCGGTTCAGGGGAGGGCGCGGCGGTGGCGGTAGGCGGTTAGGCGTGTGGCGGGCTGAGAAGATGAACCGTGCATCAATTTCGGAGGTTGAAGAAGCCCTTCTAGCCATCCATGTTGCATCAAACGACTCACAAGAGTCGACTAACCCAAATTGCTCCTTCAGATTGCAGGATCCACGTGGCATTCAAGGTCTCGCAGGTACATTCCGTGTCCGCACCCGGTTCGCGGGATCGATGCGCGTGCGACCGGCTTTTGCCGCGACATCCACCATGCGCGCCTCCTCCGCACGGGTGGAGACGACAATGACATGGTAGTTCCTCCTCGATGGCGTGCTGGAGCACGCGCTTGTCCTCCTCTTCATACGCTGCGTGCATAGACGCGGCTCCACCAGCTACTCGCATGCTTGGCAGCGCGACGGCATCGCGAGGAGGGACTGGAGACGACTTGAGCGGGCGAGCATTCGTCTTGGCGGCGACACGGCGGTGATGGGTGAGAAATTGTTGGCCGGAGCAGGCAGACGCCGGCATGCGCAACGGTGGCGACATATAGATGAGTGCGCGTATGGGAGCTTAGTTTAGTTTTATATAGGGTTGGTCAAACTTAAAAGAAAACCGTACTAGTACACGTAAACATTAGACTTAGGCAGCGCTTTTATTAGTTACCACAGCCATGATACGGAATCCTACGCAAGCGCGTGAACCGCGGCCGTGTGGTCGATCGAACGGTACGTCACCGTGTCGCGCTCGAAGGACATCCACCGAACCTTTTTGTGTGTGTGAAAACAATCCCCGAATATTACTCAACTTTTTTTTCCTGGGAAAGTTCTTGACGTTACAATATTTCCATATATTTGAATTTAGCTCCAGTTCGTGTTTATTTGGATTTGGACGTTTTAGGTGCGCCCTAGTTTTTTTAATACTGATTTTGTGTGTGTGACTGAGAGAGAACTTTTGTATGTGTCCATATGTGTGTTGTGGCGGAAGGGCAATGTGGAGATGGTGTGCGTGTGATAGAGACATAGAGAGGTGTGAATGTGCAAATGATCATGCATGAGTGAGACATAGACAGATGCCGATACATTGTGTACTTGTGTATACATGAGAGAACGGTCTTCTATTTTACTTGTGTGTGTGTGTGAGAGAGAGGAGCATCCGTAAAACAAAAACCATCTCTCTTGATTCGTCTGTCCCTCGCACGATCGCATGTAACACATGCATCAACACGCACATTTTGACACCCTCACCCGGCCCCTGCCCACCTCAAGGCCCGCACATCGCTCTCTATCTCGCACGCACAATCTCTTCGTGAATACCCTGTTTAGCATGTAGCTTTCTGTCACATACACACTCATTTCTCTCCTTAGCTTTGTTTTCTCTCAATATCTGACACACACACACACACACACACCCTCCCCCGAGCACACAATTCATCCCCATTCAAGGTTATATGGCGACCACTCTCGCTTGTGCTTCTCTACACCCCAGCAGGCACAACACCTCAATCTTCAAAGAGGGTATCGAGGAGATCGAAGACAGCGACCACACTGCGCTAGAGAATGCGGGGCCATTTGGAAGCAAGATGATGTGACGACGGCTGACTGACTCCTCCCCCCACCCTCTCTCTCGCGTGCAAAATTACCAATCCCTCTCTCCCCCACACAAATTTATCAATCCCTCAACCCACGAGATCCTTCCCCTCTCGTCCATGTTTTTCCAGCTCTCTCATCAAACCTGTTGTCTCTTCTCCTTCCACGTGTACAGAATCTGGATGCACACGCATCTCATGTATATTACATGTCTCCATCTTTCTCACTGACCTAACTTCTTCCTCTCTCTTTCTCTCTCTATCTCCCTCTCTTTGTTTCGTTAGGTTTGTCTCCTACTCTCTCGTCCACATACATACAGTCTTTCCCGCCCTATCTGCTCCATCTTCGCAAGCTCTCTCTGCATGTTTCATTCACACATTGGGATATGTTCAAAATGTTGCTTTTGTAATGGCTGATGTAGAGTTATTGTTGGTTTTGTTGCATCCTACAAAGTAATAACTATGAAATGCATTTTGATTGTCATTTGACTAGGATTATGTGAGTTTGAGCATGTTGTGAAGTACTATAGACGTCGTATACATCTTGGAATTCGACAATGATTGTAACTACTGAATTATATAGACCATTACATTCGAAGTCAGTAGCCTAATATATTTATTTCACACTTTCAACAAATGATTAATTCACTACATACTAAGAAAACAAATGTGTACACCCTCCATTTTATTGAAGTCCGCGTATTAGCATTGGTCAAAGTCAAGTTTTGCAAACTCTCAGAAATTTTATAACAAAAATAATTAACATATACAATAACAAATAAATACCATTAGATTCATTATTGAATGTACTTTCACATCATACATATCTGTTATGGTAAATGTTTATATTTTTCTATAAACTAGGTCAAACTTTAGGAAGTTTGACTTCGGTCAAACCTAATATTCAGAGTTTACTAGTACTACTCGCTAGTTGCTTAGCTGAATCACCGAACATGCCACATGGGGAGTTCAGTGTCACAAAATTTTGAGGTCGGCGAGAAAATCTCCCGCGACCCTGATTCGAGCAGTGGGAAGTTACCATCATAGCCTTCGGAATAGGCCTACGGATGACGGTTGATAGGGGGCTGTTTTTGTAACTTCAGGTTCACCCTACCCAGCCAACCCCACCCCGGCACCTAGAGTAGTACACCTGAATACTCCCCATTTTCTATCCCCACCGCAAAATAGACTTCTCCACGACACCGCAGCCTTCGTGCTCCTCCCCTTCCACATCGGCACACTCGTCCACCACAGTGCATCTGCCTCATCGACGACCTCGTATGCCGCACTGGAGCCGGTACACCGTCGTCGTCGTACACGGAGCCTCTTCCCCAGCACCATCTTCCACGGTCTCGGATCTGCTTCCCGGAAGCTGACGCCAAGCGTAGAAGCACCACCGTCATGGACAATGAACTGACTCTCGTTGCCGACCATGACTCACAGAGGCCGCCGCGACCATCGTTCTCCTCCTCGATTGGTAATGTGTGTATTGAATCACTTAGTAGTACATGTGCAGTTCCAATTTTTTTCATACCTACCCTTCAAATTTCCTGGGTGCAATTGTTCCCGTAAAAGTAATTGGTTATAGCCTCCATTTTTCTTGCCATGTTGAGATTTTAAAACCACGAGTGCGAACATGCAGAGGAGCAATGAAGACCAAACACGGGATATTGGGGACATCTTCAAGGAGCGTGGCAAGTTAAAGAGGAGCTGCAGCAAACCTGTAAAACGAGCTTTGGTAAGTAACACCCTTTCAATTACTTTCGTTTATCCTCGTGATCTTCGATGTGTATATGTTGTAGTTTCTGTTTCTCTTAAGCCTCGTGTTCTTCGATGTTTCATAAGAAGAGTCTTAATCATCCTAATGCTTTCGTTTTTAGCTTGATGTAGGAAGTGGGTGTTCTCGTGGCTCTAGTAAAGGCTGAAAGAAAGCATGCAACAGCCCTTGAGAATGTAGCTGAGTTCCTGAAGAAGCAAAAAGAGCAATCTGATGCTCTCTTCACCCATGCCAAAGAAGAGATGGAAGAAGCCAGAAATAAGCTAGCAGAGGCAGAGTAGGCTAGGCATCTCCTGCTATCAGAAAACTGTTGTCAATACAAAATTTCCTTCATAGTAGCTAGGTTCAAATGTTTATCCAGTCAGCATGCCTGTTGTGATGTCCGTGCATCTACTGATGTGGCACAATTTTTTTGGGTCATGTAATAACAACAATTACTTTCCAAACAATAACAGACGAAGCATTGGACATGGTATAGTTCACGCGCAAGCCCGACATTCCAAGTTCAACTTCCACATCAAACTCATGTTCATATATATCTCCACATTCATACATAATGTCCACAACCATGATTCACTTCAAAGCCAAAAAATTGAGGAGAGTTATGAATAAAGAAAAACCTCTAGTTCCTGCTACCAGTGCGAGCACAACAAGTCAAGACCATGCGGAATTAATTATATTTTGGTCAATTTTTGTGTTCAAAAATTCCGGCCGGCTCGCGGAAGGACGTGTTGCCGGCACATGCGCGGATTCAATGAAGGCAGGTGGGGTAGTCTGAAGCCGGTTGCACACGGCGAGGAGGCGTGTTTAGTCGGGCATGTAGCGAGTGGGGCCCTCTTGGCCAGCGCGCTGGTTCAATTATATATAAAGGAGCAGAATTCTTTGTTGTGCATTTGAAATTATATATAAAAAATGATGTATATAGAATTTTATTCCAATCGAAAATGGATCCCGCCCAAAAAAATAGAATACAAATAGGATTCGAATTGAGTTGGCACAGTAAACGTGCACTCTACAAATTTTGAACGAAGCGGGGAAAGTCGTAGTAACCGCCTGAAATCAAAATCTGCGAAATGGAAATTACTACTGCCTATCCCTGCCACGCAAAGCCTATCTGCTCGATTTCTATAGGTTTCGATAGGGGTAGGTTTGTAATTTCACTCAAACGTGACATAACTGCCTCTCACCCGGATTCATACAAGGTGGTCGCCAAAACACAGTGTGTCCTCGGCCGAAATCGACTCCGTCCCCGATTCATACACGGTGGGCGCCAAAAACAAACTCTTGTCGGCAAATATTCGGTGTATGTGAGATTACCGTCCTATCCCCAACCGACTAATATTGCTGTGATGTAGGAAATTTGAAACGGGGGCTAAGTTTGTAAATTTCCTCGCATTTGAGACAAGCGCGCCCTTAAGACATAGTTCCCCCCTTCCTCTCCACCTCCATTTCCCCATTCGTACTCCGTGGGCACCAAAACACCCTCTCCACCCTAGCCTCCTCCGTCCGCCACCCCATCCACCGCCGTCCTCCTCCACCATGCTGGAGCTGATACCCCGACGCCGCCGTCCATTACAAGAGATCGACCTCTCTCATCCACGGCTTCGGACCGGGATCCTTGCATCCCGTCCTCTCGCTTCATCATCGTCGTCGCCCACCTTGCCAGCGCTGCTCCTATGACCGTCTCGTCCACCACACCCCCCCGCCACCGTCTACCCTCCTAGATATGCTTCCACGCCGCCGACAGCCATCGGTACCGCAGCACCGTCAAATTCTCAGCAGATGCATACATGGCGCAACACCACAGGCGGTACTCTTTCGTATCTGCTCAACTTATTTATCGCAGCAAGAAAATAGATCGCCACTATTTTACTCTGATTTCTTGTCCATCACTTACTTGCTAGTTGAAAGCAAACATTGGTTGCAAAGTTGCCTTTGTCCGGTTTGCACCTTCAGATCCGCCATGGCACATTGAACACTATACTCCCAATGCTTATGGTTTTCCCCTTTTATATTCCACACTAGTTAAAACACGGTAGACTAAATTTCAAAATTGGGTCAGTCGATTTTTCAGAGCTCGCTGGAGTTCGCCGATGCAAGCGAAGGGGCTCGGGTGGGGACTTTGGTTGGGGGCAGTGGTGGGGCCTCACCGAACGAAGAAAACTCGACAAGGGTGGGGGCGGGGGTGGGGGTGGGGGTGGCGGAGGAACACAGGTGGCGGGGGCCGGTGCTACGGCCGGTGGCCGTGCGGTGTTCTGTATGGGAAGAATCAGACACGAGGAAGAAGAAGGGTTAGGAGACGTAGGATCTTCATCCAACTGCCTGAAATGGTCGACTGACCCAAATGACAAAAGTCACGCGACTTGCATGCAGACATGCCTTGATATTCAATACCATCATCGTACCTGCTTAGCACTGCTCCTGAATCCATCAAGCTAAACAACGCGCCACTCATAATTCCAAACTTTTTGCTCAAGTATGAATCTGATATGATGCTGATATTACTAAAACAGATAACATTTAATTGGTCAGCTAATGTTCCGACTTTACTTTGGAAAAAGCACATGCACCACATATAGAGAGACAACAGGGAGTTGCTTTCTTAATGCTCTCTGGTTCATCATGTGTGGGCCCTGCGCAACGAACATTTTATTATCCAAAATTTTCTTGCTCTTCTTTAGCATGTTCCTCTTCCGTTCTTCTTTAATAAGTACTCTCTCTGTTCCTAAATAGAAGTCTTTGTATAGATTCCACCATGGACTAAATATGGAGCAAAATGAGTGAATCTACACTCTAAAATGTATCTGGATACATCTGTATGTGATCCATAGTGGAAATCTCTACCAAGACTTATATTTTGGAACGGAGGGAGTATGATAGTAGTATAATATGTTCCTTGTAGTGAAGATGAGCAGGGACATTTGCAGTGTAGAGGTCTATACGGTCGGTTGGTACGGACACTTTGAACTCTTCGGGCCTCTTTGATTCGTAGGATTTGGTAAACATGGTAATAGGATTTGTAGTGGCCTGCCCACTTGAATCCTATAAGAATAGCAAGGAAGTGCGGGGAGCTGTGTCGCCTTTGAGAGTTACACTGATATTAACAGTACTGCACCTTCACTTTAAGAGAGCTGGTATCCGAAGCCTTTCTAGCCGTACTGGCAATACTAGCACATATATTCCAGCAAGTTCCACTTTGCTGATTTTACTCTGATGCTTACGGTTTTCCCGTTATATCTACACTATGATCTGTGTAGCTGCTTTGTGTCGCACTAGCAGTAGTCCACTCTTGAAGATAAACACCGCAATGACTTACAAAATTGGCACCAAGGCATTGAGTTCCATTCTGGATGCAATGAAACTCATACGCTCCCCACCCGTTGATTCTTGTTCAGAATATGATCCTAATGACTATTATAACCTCGAGGGGTCAAAGGCAGATGGTCTGTCCGGTTCACCTATCAAGGTTCCTGTTCTAATTTGGCAAGGTTTTATTGATTTCACGTATCTTTCATATGTTGTCTTGCATTTCTTCTACTTTGTTGCACCGCCATCTGCTTAGTTTACTCATCATATATGTCGAGATGCCATGCCCATCCATTATCAATACATTTTCCATCTGTCATCATACCATGTTTTTTCACTCAAATGTTGTTCTTGTGCATCAGACATTAAAAAGGAAGAGGGTGATTGCCCAACCTGAAGGAGCACCAGTAAAGTCCTTGAAAAACGCTGTTGTGCCGGAGAAATCAGACAGCACCCCACTTATATTGGTTATACAACCAGTGACACAAAATGTAGGACCGACTCCAGCAGACTGTACCCATACTTCACTGGCCACACCACTAGCCGCACCACACAGGACCTGCACTTCAGCAAAAGGTATGCCGATTTCAGTTGCCATAGCACCAGCCGTACCATACAAAAATCCCACTCCAGCAAAAAGTACAGCAAGTCCACCGGCTAAAGACCTATCCCAACTGCGGAGATGGTCAATTCCTGCAGGTTGGAACCCCATTCCAGTTATTCCCAGTTTAAAAGACAATGCTTTCAATGTTGTTAGGGACTACGTGCATATATTCCCATCATGGGAAGATTATAGTGAAGACAAACACCATTTTCACATCTTCCTGTCCCACTAACGTGTAAGTGCTCTTATGCATGGTGATTATTTTCCTGTTTTCTACTGATTGAACACATCAATGATTTACATTACATTATTGTAAGTAGGCGAGGGTCAATCTGGATAGTCAGGATGAGCAATGCTTGCTTGCGTTTTCAAGGAAGCATTCCAGCAGTATTGGTGTTACCTGAGGAAATCACACTTTGATGGCAAGTCTATAAACGAATTTCTGGTGAAGTCTCCTGTTCTAAATTTAGAAGACATTGAATGGAAAAACCTTGTTATGTACTGGTCTCGTTCCGAGGATGAGGTACTGTCTATGATATCGCATGACAATTTGAACTTCTACTTTTCTGCATGTGCCTTACGGATCTTTTTTGCAGGAAATCTGCTCGAAAAAGAATTCTAGTTTGAAAAGACTAACAGGATATCGCAAATGTGCTGCCCACTGCTTTGCTCTTGTTAGTACATGTTGTCCTGTATCACTGTACTTGCATACATACTTGGTTCATTATGTGACAGCAGTATGCATGATAGCTTTCTTACCAATTTTTCGCTCCAAATTATCTGATCTGTATAAATGGTTACATTAGTGTACAATATATCCAATGCCAATGAATTTTTTTAGCTCTGCATTGTTCTTGTAAGTACCTGCTGTCCTTTATCAGTGTACTTATATTGACAGGTAGTTGTTCATGTACCATCACTCTGCAGCTTATTTTACTTTGCCCTCCATTTTCTACACATAAGATCTATATTTACTCTTACCATAAGATTGGATAACACCGATGGTACTGAAGAAGTTTAGCTCTGCATTGCTCTTGGCTGTACCTTTTGCCTATATCGCTGTACTTACATTTATAGCTACTTGGTTATGTAGCATCACTCTTCATCTTATCTTAAATATTCTCCATTTTTTCTTATATTGTTACATCTATATTTACTCTTAACAAAATGTAGAATAAAGGCAATCTTATGAAGAAGATTCTGTGGTAAACTTCTTGAATTGCCCCCCCCCCATCAGCATGGACAAGGGCTTTATAGAGCATGCCTTCACCAATAATGTAAGTTTGTCCTTCTCAAGCCTTTAAACTTTGTTGTGTATATTTGGTTAGGCATGACTGCAACAGCTGTTTATTTTTGGTGTTTGCATTAAATTGCATGTTTAAAGTTTATTATGTAGTTCATAAACAAAAGTTTGTGCTTCTCAATTTAAGTTTTCAGTTGTACAACCAAGTTCCTTCTTCATACCATGTAAATTAAACTATACCGAGCAAATGATCTTCTTTTGCACTGCATGTATGCTTCTGTTCTTGATCTGTAATCCAGTGGTGTGGTGAACCTACCCACTACAGCACAATGTCATATTTTGCAATGTCTTAACTATGAACAATGTCATATCATTCTACTATTATTTAAACTACCTCTTTATTTACCAATCTGAAATGGGATAAATTGACATCACACTAACCATTGATACTTATGAGTTCCTGATCTGTAATCGAGTGGTGTCGTGAAGCTGCCAACTGCTTCACAATGTCATTTCCTGCCATGTCTTGACCTGAGCAATACCATATTGTGTTAATGCAATTTTAAACTGTGTCACTTTATTGGTCAGTAAGAAATGTGATGAATTGTCAGCACTGATACTTTTATGTGCAAAACCTGTCATTTGTCTGCTTGTTTATCTTTCAGAGTGAGGAGGATATAAGTGTTAAACAAGCGCAGTCTCATCATCTTGCTCAGCTGCTTGCGCTGCAGCTCCCCAGCAGGGCTAACCTTTCTTGAACTCTATTGAAGTGTTGTCGGTTTTGTATATTATTTTGTCGGCATGTTTAGTTGCACTGGTGGCGATCTTTGATGCCCCGTGTATGTAATCTGCTGTCTACTTGTGCTTTATTGTCATAGTGGCGAACTTTGATGCCCAGTGGATGTAATATGTCGTAATTTCTTTATTGTATAGTCTAGGTTTTTTTTCTTATTCATGATGTTGTAGTTATTTTACTATATATATCCTGTCTTCGCAGTAAACCAGCCAAACCGTAAAATTATGGTACATAATCGGGCCGTCATGCAATCACGATGTATGATCCATATCATGGGCCCCGTCATCTTGGTCCGTTAGAAGGCCTAAATGTAAACTTGCCCACTAGTAGATTCGGGCCTTTAATAGGCCGAGTAAACCGCCAGCCCTCTTCTCGCAAGAAAACTCAATGGGCTTTTAGGAGGCTGAGAAGTAGGTTGGGTCCGAAACGTGCCGAATAGCTCACGGGCCGGTAGCAATCCGAAATGGACCCCGGCCCATGATTGTGCCAATCAAATCACGGGCTTTTAACAGGCCAAAATTGTCTCGGTCCTTGTTTGGCCCAATCAGATTATCGACGGTGAGCAGGCCGGATGCAAACCGGGCCGTAGTTAGGCCCAACTATATGACGGGCTTTTAACATGCCGAAATTAATATAGGGCCAAAATGTTAAACAGGCCCTTAACACGCCGAAACTAATATCACGCCGAATTACTAAATGGGCCTTTAGCAAGTGGGCCCAAAAGCATAGCGTCCAGTTGACGGGCCGAATCTGATATGGGCCATAATTTAGCCCAAAGCCTCTTAAAGGACCGAACCTGATCTGGGCCGTAATTTGGCCCAGAACGTCGTAGTCTTTGAACGGGCCGAATCTCATATGGGCCATTGTTAGGCCCGGAACGTGGCAGGCCATTAATGGACTGGATCAAATATGGGCCGGCATTTGGCCCAAAACATGGCAGCCAGTTAATGGGTCGGCCTACTAGGGTCCTCAAAATCTTTTGGGCCTACAGCTGGGTCGGCCCATTAATGTCGGTGAAATCTCATGGGCCTTTAGCTGGGCCGGCCCATTATGGTCCACAAAAATCTTGTGGGCCTTCACTTGGGCCGGCCCATTATGGCCCGCAAAAATCTTGTGGGGCTTTACCTGGGCTGGCCCATTATGGCCCGCAAAATCTCGTGGGCCTTTAGCTGGGCCAGCCCATTATGGTCCGCAAAATCTCGTGGGCCTTTAGCAGGGCCCGCCCATTATGGTCCGCAAAATCTTATAGGCCTATAGTTGGGCCGGCCCATTTAAACTTTATGGGCCACTTTTGGGCCGGTCCACGTGTCAACATATCATAGGCGCATCTCGCCCATTGGATGAGTGACACATGTGCCAACGCGGAGCTGACACGTGTTTCCGTCAGCCAATCAGAATTTTACATGTGGAAAATCCCCATTGGTCCGGGCTGTTAAGGGTTTATCGGATCCAACACCGGACCTGATAGCTTAACGGTGTTCCATTACGGTGGATGCCACGTGTCGGTCACCCTTGACGAAAGCACTTCTGTGACGCATGATTTATCGTCATGGAAGTGGACATTTGCGTGATGATAATTTTGGTAATGTCATGTAACACTTCTACGACAGCACAAGTATGACTATCTTGATTCTGTCATAAAATTGTCATGGATGTACATGCATGACAGAAAACGTGACCTACTGTGACAAACACGTATCATCATGGAAGTGTATTTTTTGTAGTGGTGGCTGCCTCACGAAGTTCCAGACTTCCACTCCAAGTCTCCTGGTTTGCTTTCGGTCCAAGAAAGACCATCGTGAAAGTTTCATTCCATTTGGATTCAGTTTGGTATTCCTTTTCTGCGAAACTCTAAAATAGGCAAAAAAATAGAAACTGGCACTGGGCCTCCGGTTAATAGGTTAGTCCCAAAAATAATATTGTAGCGACCTGACCCGAATGGATCACGTCTACT